>NC_058054.1:28368024-28675524 GCF_020085105.1 Siniperca chuatsi
TCATTCTCAGAGATCTACAATTACCAAGTCCTTCTATTCAAAATGACATCTACTTGACAGCCCTCAGAGTATTCCTACTTCAGTGCTGTATATAGTTCCCATTTTAATAAAAAACTAGTTAAATCATGCATTATGAATGGGACTTGTGAGCTCTAAAATCGCAGACAGTAACAACACAGAGACATTGAATGTGAAGTGCACATAATGTAATCATGTTTTATGGGTAATTTATTTTGTGTGAGGATTGTGTGGATTATCTGCTACAAATTGTTTAATTACACATCATTTTCTATCATTATAGCCAACTGTTTCATTTCAGGGATGCTTTAAATGGACCCATTATGCCAAAGTCAAATATTTTCCTTAAAGGTGGGGTATGCAATTCTGGAGAAATCCCACACAATGACAAATACCACGATATAGAGCGAACGACACAGCAAGTAATGTAACTAATGTTAGCTAGGTTGTGGGTTAGCAAACTGTCCCTACAGTTGCTGCTGCGAAGCTAACAGCCAGAGAGGACGAGACGGTTTCCCAGAGTCAGCACAGCAGCTCCAGTCAGTGATACTCACAACTCTCCTGCTACTATAGCTAACATCACAACAGCATATCTTGGCAAACTAGAACGTCAGCTGAATGTCCATGGGCAAGTCATTTAACGTTACCTGACACATAAATCATGGCTGGAATAGTGTTGTGTGATATGTTGTAAATACATAAATAAACAAATTGTAATGCAACCACATTTGCGTTACCACTGGCTACAAAGAGGGCTCTGTGTGTATCAATATACACCAAGCTAACACAGAGAGTTAGCAATGAGAGACTGCAGTGCTTCTCATTGCTGTCCTCTGTTTTAATCTATTCAATTTTCAATTCAATTTTATTTATATAGCGCCAATTCATAATAGAAGTTATCTCATTGCACTTTTACTATAGAGCAAGTCTAGACCGTAGTCTTTATAATATTAATTACAGAGACCCAACAAATCCCATCATGAGCAAGCATTTGGCGACAGTGGCAAGGAAAAACTTCCTTTAAGAGGCAGAAACCTTGGACAGCACCAGACTCAATGGTGGGTGGCTATCCGCCGCTGGCGTGTTAGGTTTTGAGAGAGAGGGAGAGAGAGAGAGAAAGAGAGAGAGGTTCTATAAATGTGTACACTGCAGCTTTAACCAGCATCAAGTAGTTATTGAATTCAGTTATCTCTAATGCATAATGAGAGAAGTGGGTACTCTAGTCACATAGAAACAGTTCAAACTTGGATTACAAATTTCATTATTTCATAAGTTGTGTCTCAACAAAAAAATATCAAAAGACAAAAAAGAACCCCAGTGAACCATTACTTCGCCTGGACTCTTCGCTTTATGAATCCAAAAACTTGATCCTCTCTCTAAGTCTGAAGAATTTTGGCAGGCTCAGCGGCGTCTTCAGAGCAGACAGAGCAGACACTCAGAGCAGTGTCCGAACTGTAGTTCCGCTTAAAGGTCACCATGACCTTGTCCTTTTGAATAATTATTGTAAATTTATGCCATTTATAGATGTCATGGTGGGCCGCAGGGCCCCCCTGGTCCTTGTGTGCTTCAGTGTACCTGTCTCTCCTTGTGTTTCTTGGCTGTCCCCTGTTCGTTCTTGTGTGTGCATGTTGGTGTGTCTGTGTTCTGGTCTGGCTTCCCGGTCTCCGGTCTGCTGCACACCTGTCTTCAATCATCGCTGATCTACACCGTTTATATACCAGGCACCTCCACACTACCGATGCCAGATCGTCCTCCGTACTCGCGTATGAGTATTACGTAAGGACTCCCGCTGCACTTAAAGATAAGTGAAGTTTCGGTTTTGTTTCTCGCCTTGGTGGTAATTCCGTTTTGTCTTTGTTACAGACTCTCGCTTCGCTGGTGATCACTGCCTCAGTCTGCCCTTCGGATCATCTGGATATCCACTACCACGCCAGTCTCGCCATCCAGCCGATTTTGCCACCGGGCCTGCCGGGTACCCGCACTACATGCCCGGCTTCACTAATCCTGCGCCTGGTCGGCTCAGCCCCCTTCACTACGCTCGCCAGTCCAGAGCCAGGCCACCTCGTCTCTGTCCGGAGCGCTGCCAGTCTCGTCTCCGACCCGGCCTGGTCGAATCCTCGGAGGCCACGGGTCACTCCGGATTCTTCGTTCACTTACAATTATCTGCACAATAAAAACCATCCAAATAAAACCAGTTCTGTTCAATAAGTTCCTGCGTTTGGGTTCAGAAAACAGCACTTATGACAGAACGATCTGGCCAACATGGACCCAGCAGAACCCAGATCGGATGAGTTAAAAGAACTGGTGTTGGACCTGTCTAGCTTGCTGGAAATTTGGGGAACAGCCAGCAGCAAGCAGTCCAGGCAGACTGTCAAAGCCGCCGCGCGTTATGCTGTCTCCCGCACGCCCTGGCTGTGGGACTCCCTTACTGAGTGGGCCAAGATCTTTGTGGCTGCTTCGGGCTCCGGGCTTGACTCCCGACCAGCCAGTCACCAGTCAGCACCTCAGCCTGCTAGCCAGGATGCACCTCAGCATGTGGCTGTCTTGGCGCCTTCCGCGGAACGCCCCAGGAGGAGGCGTGGCTGCCCAGCTGTTTGCCTGCCCCACTGCCCAGCTGCTCGCCTGCTCTGCAGCAGCCCCCTGTCCCTGGACTCTTTGCTGGATCGCAGAAGCCCCCTGTCCCTGGACTCTTTGCTGGATCACAGCAGCCATCGCTCCCTGCCTCTGCTGGATCAAAGCAGTCAGCACTCCCTGCTGGATCGCAGCAGCACCCGCAACAACCATCACTCACTGCGGGGCCACAGCAGCCTCAGTTGCCACCATCACGCCCTGCTGGATCGCAGCTGTCATCGCCGCAGACAGCAACCCCTGCAGGGTGGCAACAGCTCCCCGCTCCCGAACTCTCTGGCAGCTCCCCGTCCGGAGGCCCAGTTGCCGGTGCCATGTCCTGATATTCCGACGCCGGCGCCCAGTCCTGCTGTACAGTCGCCGGCGCCATGCCCCAATATCCCGTCACCGGTTCCCCGTTCTGATGTCCCAGCGCCATATCATGAGGTCCCGTCGCCGGCGCCATGTCATGAGGTCCCATCGCCATCTCCCGGTCCAGCTGTCCCGTCGTCAGCTCCCATTTCTGATGTCCAGTCGCCGGCTCCCAGTTCTGATGTGCAGTTGCCGGCTCCCAGTTCTGATGTCCAGATGCTGGCTCCATGTCCTGCCGCCTCGCCGCAGCCTCCTCCAGTCCCTGCTGGATCGCAGCAGCTGCCCGCCCCCAGACTCCATGCTGGATTGCAGGCGAGTCCTCTCCCGGCTGGATCGCAGCATCTCCTTGCTCCCAGCCCTGATTCCCCGACGCCGAACAGAATTGAGCTTCCATTAAATTCACCTCAGGGTACCACCCTTAGAAAATGGAAAACGATAACCAATTAATTAATACAGTCTGAATTCTAGAATCTACTAAGTTCTTGACTTGTGTTCTTGACAACTACTAAACATACAAATGAGTAAATTAAAAAAATCAGGAATAAAAGCAATGAATACTGTAATGAACAACTAATAAATGCATGAATGAAGCCATGAATACAATGGCAGACAATTAAATGACTGAATGAGGACCACTGTATACCAGATAATCAGTGAAGGATATCTTGGCAAGATGTGTTCATTTGTGGAAACACAGGAGACCACCGAGTGGGTAAAAACATTATTGTTAACCAGTGAAATCACCTTAATGCAACTTTCAGCAGCTGAGGGGTTGTTGGGAAGCACAAGTGAAATACTTTAAGCAACTCAATATAATTTCTATAGTGATGGGAGATCATACTAATGACCTAATGCTTCTTTTTTTCTTCATAACAATAAAATAAATACAAACAAGACATTATCACAGGGATGTGCACAGACCTTTAGAGGGGCAGTTGCTCTAACCTGAAAAAATATGATTAATTAATAATTGATGATTATGAGTTGATATTGTGTACATCATGTCAAGTAAACATTTAAAAGGTAGATTTTGCGAATTTGAGTCATTGGAAATTTAATATACTTAACTGTATCATCCAAAACCAAGTTTTGAATGTACTCATATCTCCATGAATGAATACCACAGAATGTCTGGATTTACATAATAAACATTTCTGTCTATGAAATTTTCAGAGACAATAATATAAAGACAGTGCCAGGCAACATGCTGTCATTCTTTTCAATTCAATTCCATTTTATTTCTATAGCGCTTTAGCAAAGTGTTTGTCACTTTATAGACATACATACAATTTAGAATTGTAAAGAAAACCATTGTCCACAGTGTGTTCAGAAAACCATTGTCGGACAGCGTGGTCAGCAACACTGGGGCCCCTCAGGGGACTGTCCTCTCTCCCTTCCTCTTCACCATCTACACCACGGACTTCAGCTACCACACAGAGTCCTGCCACCTTCAGAAGTTTTCTGATGACTCTGCTGTGGTGGGATGTATCAGCGGTGGTGATGAGACTGAGTACAGGGCTGTGGTGGGTAACTTTGTCTCATGGTGTGAGCAGAACCATCTGCAGCTCTATGCGACAAAGTCTAAGGAGCTGGTTGTAGACCTACGAAGGGCCAAGGCACCAGTGACCCTGGTTTCCATCCAGGGGGTCAGTGTGGACATTGTAGAGGAGTACAAGTACCTGGGAGTACACATGGACAATAAACTGGACTGGGCTAAGAACACTCAAGCTGTTTATAGGAAAGGCCAGAGCCGCCTCTATTTTCTGACGAGGCTGAGGTCCTTCAACATCTGCCGGACAATGCTGAAGATGTTTTATGAGTCTGTGGTGGCCAGTGCTATCCTGTATGCTGTTGCATGCTGGGGCAGCAGGTTGAGGGTAGCGGACGCTAACAGACTCAACAAACTGATCAGTAAGGCCAGTGACATTGTGGGGGTGGAGCTGGACTCTCTGGCGGTGGTGTCAGAGAGGAGGATGCTGGCCAAACTACATGCCATCTTGGACAGTGTCTCCCACCCTCTCCATAACGTGCTGGTCAAACAAAGGAGTACCTTCAGCGGAAGACTCATCCCCCCAAAATGCACCACAAAGCACCACAGGAATTCATTCCTACCTGTGGCCATCAAACTCTTTAACTCCTCCCTCTAAGTGTTAGTCTATATGACCCTAAGTCATTAAACTGGACATTGATCATTAACATCTCTGCAATACTTGGCATAATTGTGCAATATTCTGTGTTAATACTCCTGTGCAATATACTCTTTTCAGTTTAAAATTCCCTATTTATTGATGTTGATATTTATTCATACCTCTATTACTGCTGTGCAATATCCTGCGTCTTTTAATAAGCTACACTTAACAGTTAACATGTCACTATTACCTTATACCGTATTATCATCATCAACCGGTAAACCCACTTTGTACTTCACACCTATTTTATTTTATACTTATACCCACTTGGTACTTAATTTATTTTCTGACCTGTATTATAGTGTATTATATTTTTTGCTTAGTATTTCTATTCCTGTGTGCACTGACGTTATAGTGAGCTGTTGTAACAAAATAGTTTCCCCTTGGGGATCAATAAAGTAATTCTGATTCTGATTCTGATATCTTTCTCTTTATCCCACTCTTACTGGCATGGCCCTTTATAGTAACTCTCTATACCACCCTCATACCTGTCTGATGTGTCTCTTGATGCTCAGCATGCTCTACCTCACTCTCTGGTCTGCAGCCTTGTGGTTGCGCCTCATCTTAAATTGAATTATTAAAATCAGAATTAAGAATACCATTGTTCACAGCATTTTCCATTCAATATTGCTTGGGCATGGTAGAACTACTATTTAAAATAGCAAGTACCTTATATATACTTTGCTAGTCCAACTAAATTGTCAACTTTCATCTCGCACTGCAAACAAATGCATTAAGACAGCTGAACACTTCAGTGTAGCCAGTTTACTTAATGGAAGTGATGCTTACAGTGACGTGACTCAATGCTTCCTGGTGAAGCCCAGGAATTAGACTGGAGTAGGCTATATCTGGTTTTGTATGTACAAATATGTACTAGAATACAGAACAATTACAAAATGTCATGTAGGATTTCATGAACATATTTTCTGGCCTTACCATCCTATATTTCCCTATAGCTATTAGAAGTATTTTACTTGATCACCAGGCTCTCTAATGCTCTCTGAACTGGAGCTTTTGGGGTTAGCCCCCTACAGAAAAGCACTCTCTTTACATTATGTTAAAGATGAAACTCTCAGATGATACTATGCACAGATATAATATACTGTGTATTTATCATTAATTGAAATATTCTTATATGCTTGCTGGTTGTTGTTGTGTACTTGTGTTTAGAATAGATCATAGTCGTTGTTGGTCGAAGTTATTGATTGTGAATCAGTGCTAAGGTTAAATAAACCCTACTGTATCTTTTAAAGAGCAGTTGCCTGTGGTTACTGTGTATACATGTTGCAATAACAGCTGGTTGCGACGGTCAGTGCTCGTTTTTCTTCACACTGTGACATCTGCACATCAACCTTTGTTTATGTAGAAACAGAGTCTGCCTCCCCTAGATCTGGAAAAGTCTGAGTGTGCTCTGTAGAGAAGCAGCAGATCATCCATTTTGTCATTGGCCAAATGTATTGAAGGGAGTGCAGTTCGAAATTCCCGCTGTTGCAGTTTAACCAGTGCTCTGGTGCGCTTCCCTGAAGGCAAGATAATTTGGTAATCATGGTAACACATGTTTTTCAGCATGCAGGGATTTCCCCTAATTAATAAGAATGTAAAAAACAGGTCTGTTGTTCTTTGGTTCATTTTAGCAGTTTCCTATATAAAAAGTAGGTGAAATGTAGGACCCATTCACACCATAGTAAACACCATCAAATCATAAACACACTGATGTTCAGACACCCTACAGCACAGTAATGGTATACTGTATATTGAGATGAGAAAAAAAGACAATGCACATGATTTTAATAATATATATATATATATATATATATATATATATATATATATATATATATAGTTTTCATGCAGACTGACAGTGTGCTGAGTTTGTAAGGACCATCTTCATTGCTGCTCATACCTTCATGAAAAGTGTTTCACTAGGGAGGATTTGGACAGTAGTCAAACCTTACTTTAACTGTCAGATACAATCCTGATGGAACAGGACCCAGTCTTTCTCTCTTCTTTACTTCAACAAAGCAAACACACCTACAGTTTCACTATGATTATAAGGTTTATTTGATCTTTTGATTTGATTGTAACCTTTCTGAGAACAGAAATTAGATCTAATATATTTTAACATTTAGATTTGAAAGTACATACGTCCCTCTCTGTGTTACAATGAAACAAAGATGTCACTTTACATTGCCTCTTCAGCAGTAATGATTTTTCCAGAGTCAGATTGATTCTTGAGTGTTCTATTAAAGCCCAGCTGGATGAGAAGAGAGATTTGCACAAATGAGATTTGATTGTCTTCCACCTAAGGAGCACGATGGGATGTGAGGAAATAAAACTGGTTGAAAAGATTTGCCAGCTGATTTGAAGACTTACTACCTGCTCTGGGGAAACTGACTGCCAGCCTTTCTACCTGTCTGCCTTTCTAAAATGTCTGAGTTCAGTCTGTCTGCTGACACCATCTGCAATAAAAAATAAAGTATATGGCATGGTATGTTATTACTACATGTGACATGTCACAGACCCTGGGTGCTTTCCATTTAGCTAATTATGGTTCCTTTCGCCATTGCTCCTCCGTCTTACCCTTAAATCAATCAAGGTCTGCCATTTTTGAGGATTCTCCAATCACTTAAATAGATGAGGAGCGAATGCACATCAGTGACGTAACCTTGGGTCCTCGGGTCTTTAAACATCAGACAGTGTCGCCCACCCAACCAGGGCCGTGATGCCCACAAGCTCTGTGCTCTGTATAGCGAGCAGCCAGCACATCCTCATCATCCCATCTGTATGGGTACACAGCAAGACCTCCATCCCTGCCTCTGACACTGCTCTACCATTTCCTCATACATGGCCCTCTTTCTCTCACACACCTCTTTGATACAAACTTCCCAAAATTTCAACTCAAACATGTTTACCTGCTTTGAGGCTTCTGGTAATTGGATGTCATGCTTCAGTAATGTCAGTGTAATTGTGTCAGGGAACTTGAGCTGCCTGCCCAGGTCCAAGTGCAGCTGCCAATCAGTTAGTGAGGTGGCCTGTTGACATCCTGGACTGTGGTTGGGGCTGCTCACCTGCTAAAAGCAATGTGCTTCCTCATTGGGTGGAGGTGCTTGCTGCTGTTGATGGCTGATGTGATGTGCTCTGCCACGTCCTTCCACCTATAGCACTTGGTCCTAGCACTAGCGATAACGGCCATCTTCCCAAGGCCAATGTGCAGCTACTTAGGATGTGCTCAAAGGCTCCCTGGCAAAGAAGCCATGTCGGTACCTTGCTCATGCATGGAAGTTAGACAGACTTGAAAGCATGTCATACACAACCTGGATCATGAACATGATGTGCTGAGGTTCTGCCTGCCAGATGTCAGACCACAAGAAGAGAGAGCATGAATTAGGTAGGAGAATGCACTGGCCAGACCACAAGACCTCGTCAATGCCTGCCTGCACCTTGTGCTGGACTACTTGCCATATGGCCTTGCCTTGGGCCTTGTAGCTATTGTAGGGAAGCTGCCTAGTGCTGCCTTACCTATGGCTACTGTCCCCGCCAGAGCAGCAGAGATTCCCAATGCTTTACTTGAGCGAGCAGTAGCCTGGCTCCATCTCCTGCATTGTCTCTACATCAGGAACACACTGTACAGTTGATCTGTCCCTGTGATGCTCTTACTGTCTTGTGTTTAAATGCAAATGCAAATCATTGAGGTCACTGGCAATCACACAATGGTATAATAACAGGAGGCAGTCAATTTTATCCATATTAACATAATAATAGCATCATGTTATACTTAGAAACAAGTATAAATGCAATTAAACACAGAATTTGTTTGTTTACATAGTGTTGACATAAAAGACTTAAACAAACAAACATTGTTTCAGTGCAAAGTTTTTATTCTTTGATGCACAACTTGAACTTTGTCTCACATTTCCAGACTCCACAGTATTTTTTCAGCACAGGTGAGAGAATATAGACATATCTGTTTTATAAAGTTATCTACAAGTGGGGCTGAAGTTATAATAATAAATCTTGGTCCAGAGTATCTTCACACTACTGTCTGTTGGTTTTATTAGGTCTTTAAAAACACAACTTAATCTGATTGTCGTTATTGTAGTTAAAATACAGTGATTTGGCTACAATGACGTTCATGCATGATAACCCAACATAAAGTCCTTATTATCACCTGCTCAATTTTAATTGGGTTATCTTTTACTATGCATAGTTGATCTGAGAAAGTTGTGTGCTTCTCTGATAGGCCGTGTGAGTGATTATCTGCAGGTGTGCCGAAGTCAGGGCGGAACCTCCCAGCTGCATTGCATCTCTGTAATCAAGACTTCTTCTTAAGACTCTGCCCAGCCATCTGCACAGTGCCAGATTGTGGTCTCTGCTACAGTCAGTGTTCGCTACGCTCCAGCCATAGAGCTTGTATTTTTGTTATCACCTCTTGTTGCCTGTTTTCAGCACTGTTCTCCGTCTCCTCGCAGACCTGCCAGCCCTGACTTCGGCCTCCACTGCTTGGATTCATGAAACCCTGCCTCTTGAACTACTCTGCTTCAGTCTTCTGCTCACATGGCTGTCCTCTGGGAAATCCCCCTGGACCCCTTAACGCTTTCCTGGCTCTGTCGGCTTCCGTCCCCGGCTCTCCCCCTCCCTGCATCACCATCGGCTAAGTTTGCAAATTGTCGCCCTTTCACATTCTGTACAGACAGCCCCAGGAAATAAAAAAGAAGGATGGGTCTTTACATCCCTGTGTAGCGCGTGAACGCACATTGGTACCAAGAGTGAAAGCTTTCAGTTCAGCCGCCATTGAGGTGAATGGTATCTCCATCTCCTCGTTTATGAACATGTCATTTTAAAAGGTTATTAACCCCAGATGGCAAAATCATTGGTAATTTGTTACATTGTTAACTAGCTAATGTTTGATATATTGGTTGATGTGTATTTCATCAGATTGCATATTTTATTTGAGTCTTTTCAAGGCTCGTCCGTGATGAGGAATTCATGGAGTCTCCCCAACTTCCATGTTGTCCCCGAGGGAGGTGGGTTTATCTGTATGAATACATAAGTGATGGTCACTAGTGGGCGTTTCTACACTTTTTCTGAGCAGCAAAGGACACCCAACTGTCATGGCATCCGACAGATGTGTGGCTCTCACCCAAATCGCCGATGTTGTAGGTAGTAGTCTATCGGGACCAGATGTGAAGAGAAGTGATCTTACTACTGCAGCGTGGCTGGCATGGCGTGGCTGTCTGTAAAAGATTGGAAACTGTTTGTTTTTGTTCTGTCATCTGCCCAGACCTTGATCGGCCTGGAATAAATCTTTAAGAACATACCTTATGGTTTTAAAACAAGTTTATTTTTCATATTTATCCAGTGGCGGAATAAATTAAGAAGAACTTCTGTTTTAAAACATCATATTTATCCAGTGGCACTATTGGAGAACTCTGCAAAGAGTGTTTAGTGAAGTTGACGAAGCTATCAAAAGAGACAGAATCAACGCATCTTATGAAAGTATTAGAAAACGCCTTATATTTTTCTTTTGACGACATTCCGACTGGTTCTGCCATCCAAGTGTAGGCCGAAAATCATCAGACATGCTGACTACTAATAACAAATGGTAGGTTGCCTATGTGTATTATAGGCACATCAACTAATGTGAATTGCTCTTCATTCACCACCGCCACCCCACAGCTGATCGACTTCACAGCGCATTCCAGCTCGGATGGATGGATGGATGGATGTCCCCTTAGGATGGTTGTGGTACAGGTTTGGGATTCCCACGTTTCACACATCTTGAAGAGGGACATCAGGCAGGATTCATAAACTGAAGCCATCTTTTTGCACCAGTCTTTCCCATTCTCCTCCTCTGATGTGCAAGTCAACTCTGGCAGGTAACCCTCACAGGAAGGATTTTCACCAGATGAATATGGGCATGAAATGCTCTATAAAAACACAACACAAGATAATTTAGACTATAAACACAAAATACACTGATTATTTTTTATAAACAAGAAATATTATTTAAATGCAAATTATCTTGTAAAACAACAACAATATACTATAACGTTACTATTACATCAAGATTGCAGGGGGGTAACTTGTTGTGCAATGTTGCCTGCATTTGTTTGTTTTGTTACTTTTCTCCTCCTCCACACCCTGCTCAATGGATCATCATTCTCATAGGATCAAAATAAGGGCAGAGCAGTGGACTGTGGTGACTCCCATTACCCAGAGATTTAAGTGTTGCTTGATAAAGTCAAATGACTGTATCTCACACGCAATGCTGTTTTTTGCAGTTTGATGTTGCATTCCTGGTAGCTTGGATGATTTACCACTTTATGTTAGGGGGCACAAAGAGTGACTAATATGTTCCTAATAAGGACGTAATGATTAGTTATTAGTTCTGGGCCATTTAGTGGCTGACTCAGAGTTCACCAAGCACGAGTCATTAAAGTGTTCAGTATGCAGATACACAGATATCACTGGTTTCTTTAGCATTTACGAGTCAGTTCTAAAATAACATTATTATTAATTAACAATTATCTACTATAATCTCTGATTCAGAGTTATTCGGAAACTACATTCTGTAGGTGTTCACTAATTAAGAGTTAATACCTGACTTATACCTTACAGGTTCTTTGCTAACTATTGTAAGCCATTTGTGGGTTTTAGTGGGTTAGTTATGAAACTTTGTTCATTAATATTGTAAAAGAAAAAAATGGTAAAGGGAAAAATATCATATTATGAAGGTCCATGTAGAGTAGCCTAAAGTCTACTGTATGTAAGATTCCTTGCATGCCAGCATTTGAGAGAACCTGATTTAAAGATTGAGCATTTCTGTGTCATTCTCTTACTAAACTATGCAGACAAGCTGCACAATTCTCCTAATTAATTCTTGTCTTTTTTTAATAACAATAATAGAACATGTTTTAGAGTTATTCTTCGTCAAAATCCACAATTTGAACAAAATTTTAGAGAACACAAATTCATACAAATGTCACTGCTCTGTACAAGGAAGAGTCTGACTTGTGGCCACAGAGTTGTAGACATATCCATTTATCATGTTGCTGTAGTGGCATCCATCACAAAAAAATGTATATGTGCACATCATCTAAATTTGGTTTCAGGTGCACAATGTGCTAAATAATTTCTCATATGCTAAGAATTTGGCAACCAGTTCGGTTGCCAAAACGGCATGGTATTAAAATATGTTCCAAATTTGAAAATTTGTACGTGGAGTGGTAAAGTGTTAAACATGCATGTAAGTGGAAATGGGCAAAAAGTATTTAAAAGGATGGGGACACCAGGTTACAAAATGAATATTGTGATTGTGAATATTCTGATGTAGTTCGTAGTATTCTAGGAAGCTGCTTTGTAGGATTGATGCTTTATGTTTTCTGATCTTGATGACCCCATCAACAGGACAACATTATTAATCATCAAAAAAGATTCACGTGACAGCTTCCTCATCTGCCACCTCTATGGTTTAAGGTTGCTTAGATTTAGGCACAGGAACTACTTGGTTAAGGTTAGGCAAAGATTGGGGTCATGGTTAAAAGGGTCGATATGACAATATTTACAATGTAAGTTTGTTAACCATTAGTTATTGTGCAGTTTATACTGTGGTGGCTCTCCTTTGAATATCTATGGGTGTATTAGACCAATGTGGAAAGTGTTGCACATCACTGAGCAAGACTGCTTTATGACAGTATTTTTACATGATTTTTGCATCAATGTGATGAAGAACTTTGTTCTTGGCTGTAGGAGAATCAACTACTTTAATTAAATAAACACACTTTACTCATTAAGGGGCACCACCGGTAAACCAGGAAAACAAAAATAACAAAAATCAAAATTCAACCATTAAATTGATCAGTCTCTTAAGGATTGAATTATTTTTGAAAAATTGACCTTCTGTGTCAAAGAAAAACAGCTTCTTACCTTTTATAAATGAAGACATTTATTCATAGCTAAATGCCTAATAACGGAATAAAGGAAGGATTACTAAGGTATATGATAAGGAAAAACAAACTAACAAACAGATGAGTACACATATGGAATGATGAGGTAAACCTTAAATTCTTGGCAATAGTGAGGTGATATGTGATTTGATTTTAAAAACGACTGCAAGAGAATTGTAAAAATTGCGAGGCTTATAAAATATAAAAATCAAAGAAAAAAAACTCTGTTTAATACTGAGGCATTAAAAGAGTTGCTTGGAAAAGGGTTAAATTGTGAAAGGACTTTAGGTGAGGAAGAGAAAACTTAAAGAAATAAGTATTAACAATGTAAAATAAAACAACCGTTGAGGTCCAACCTGGGGCTACTATGTTGGTGAAAGTGATTTTATCCGTTTGCTAAAGGAGGAGGAGTTTCGGGTGGGGAGGACGGCTTTCGCTCCAAAAACTCTTTTTTTGAAACTTTTAGTATGAATTGAGCCACAATTGAGAATGACTTCCGGATGGGAGCCGAAACGTCTTGACTGGGAAGACAGTGTCCAGAAGAGTACGACTGAAACCTTTTCTATGATTTTAGTATGGCTCTTCATGTTTTCTGACTCCAGTGAATGTAATTTAAGTTTTACGTGCAAATATCACATACTCAATTCAATTATATTTTATTTAAATAGCGCCAATTCATAACAGAAGTTATCTTATTGCACTTTTCCTGTAGAGCAGGTCTAGACTGTACTTGTCACAGATACACCAGGCTCCACAGTCTTGTTAATCACACACTCCTGCTCCCCATCAGCTCCACAGCCAGCATAAAAGCCCAAACACTCACCTCAGCCCGTTGCCCGACCTCGTTTGTACTAAGGACCCCCCATATGATTCTTCAGTACTCCTACATTCCACTCCAGCGTGTCTTCACTACAGCAGGTTCCTGCCCCTGCGAGTCCCCCACTCCATCCTACTCCGATGTTTCCCTCTCCATCCTGCTCCTGCATCCTGTTCTCCACTCCATCCTGTGCCAGTGTGTTCCCACTCCAGTGTGTATCTCCTGTCATCCCACTCCAGCGGGATTCCCTGTCCCCTTACCTGCACACCTGTCTGTTCTGGCTGTAACCTAATAAATACCCATCTGTCTCCATATTGGTGTCTCCTGCCTGCCTGTCCGTAACAGTGCTCTTTATAATATTAATTACAGAGACCCAAAAAATCCCACCATGAGCAAGCACTTGGCGACAGTGGCAAGGAAAAACTTCCTTTAAGAGGCAGAAACCTTGGACAGAACCAGTGGTGGGCGGCCATCTGCCGCTGCCATGTTAGGTTTTGAGAGAGATAGAGAGAGAGAAGGGGGGAGGGTAGAGGGAAGCACAATGCAAATACCACCTAGAATTTTATAATAGCAATAATGTAATGGTAGTGGTAATATTAATATTAAATTAATAATAATAGAAATGACAGTCATAGTCAATAATAATGACAAGAGTGCACATGCGCCAACGTACATGTTGCCGTAGCTCCATCTTTGTGCAATATTTCCTGTGTTAATACTCCTGGGCAATATACTTAAATTCCCTATTTATTGATATTTATTCATACCTCTATTACTGCTGTGCAATATCCTCTGTCTCATTATAAATAAGCTACACTTAACTTGGCAGTTCATGCACTAGTACTTTATACCATATTATTATCATCAACTGGTAAACCCACTTTGTATTTCACACTTATTTTATACTTATACCCACTTGGTACTAAATTTACTTTCTGACCTGTATTATAGTTTATTATATTTTTTTGCCTAGTACTTCTATTCCTGTGTGCACTGACGTGATAGTGAGCTGCTGTAGCAAAAGAGTTTCCCCTCGGGGATCAATAAAGTATTTCTGATTCTGATTCTGAATAATAATAACAGAGCCAATAACAACAACTGTAGTAGTAGTTGCCGAGCAGGAACATGGGGGCAGCAGGTGGCCCACAACCACAGATCCAGTCTCTGCAGCTCCAAAGGTAGAAATACTTGCTGAAAGCGACAGAAGGAGAGAGGAGAAAAAACGAGAAAGCACAAAACTACGGGACTGTACTCAAACATCACTATGGCCATACAATCATGATTTGAGACATAAAAATAGCATAGTGTTTATAAAACATTCAGAGAAAAATTATTCAACCAACAACTATTTCAGCAGATCATTTAACCAGCTATCTGAGACTTTTCATTAACTTTAACACACATTTTTAAGACTACTAATAAGTGGCATAAGGTTAAACAATACAGTTTGCTTTATACAGTATAATGGTTACTAATGGTTAATAATACAGATTCATAATGGCGATGGTTGCAGAGACTTCTGTCTGTTGGTCAGTAGGTGGCAATGCAGTCACCTGGTAAATATGAGGTTAACTGCCTGAATTAATAACATGGTCATTTCATGTCCTATAAAAATAAAAGTTGGGTTACACATCAATGAAACGTGTTGATTAATGTTAGCTGGATTACTGATTGGTTATATAGCTAATTCACATTGATTCAGACTTGGGTCAGAAAGTAAGAACATCACAGTTCTTTCATTTAGGAATATACTTTCAACTTTTATGATAGGTGTCTGGCAAACTTTATCTCAGACCACATCAGGGATTGACAGAAGAACGAGTGTATTGGTTTGCATGTGTGTGTGTGTGTGTGTGTGACGTGTGTGTGTGAGACAGATAAGGGAGGAGAAGATGTTGTTTTTAGTCTCTCTTAGTTAAACTAATCCAGAGAGTCAATTTATTGTCTTTTAAATTTTGCTGTTGCTACATTAGCATGACAAGACATTTCTTTGCTCCAAGGTTGAAAGTTCTGGTCTTGTCTGCCAAGTATCCAAATTGACACCTTTACTGTTTGAGAGGGGAAGAAGTCAGCAGTTGCAGATCCAGAGGTCTGAGAGTTTATCCCCCCCATGGAATTCCACCGGGTTGTAAATGATGTGGCTCTGTGCTGTTCTCACTACATGGCTAATCCAGCAATATAAATATCAAAAATCAGACATTCCTATCTGGTTATTCTATCCATTACCAATTTCACAAATAATTGTGCAGAAAATGTATTATATCATAATATATACCAATATAGTCATGTAAAATCACATATACTGTGACAGAGGATTGTATCCATATTGCTCACCCCTATTCTCCTATTTCAAAGTCACACACCAATCATCCATCCCAACCTTTTCCGAAAGAGGTTTTGCTGTGTTATAACATCAGGCTACTTTCCACCTTTGTTCCTGACAGACAGTAGTCATTGTTTGCCTGACCACTACGGGTTCATGTATGAAAATGAAGTGTAAATGTAGGGCTTTTTAGGCATCTGAACAAATGATGTCAATGATGATTATGTAATTTTTCTGGTGAAGATAGTTTGCGCACTTGTGTGTTAAGTGTGAAAGACAGGTCAGAGCTGATCTATGAGCCAAAACACAATTGTCTGATAAATGGCCACATAAAGGCACTATCTGCACCAAAAAACGGATCAATATTCCTAAATTTCACTGAATTCTGTTTAGCTGTTAAGTTTAACTGAATTAAGTCCTTTGGGGAGGACAATCACGGTTTCAAACCCACATATACATCCTCTGCCATCCATTTTACAGTAATACAGCTTTGAAGAGCTGATATCCAAATGCTGTTAGGAAAATTAAATCCACCCACCCCCAATGTGTGTTTCTGTGTTGATGTAGGTGAACCTAATTAAATGTGCTAGCATCAGGTGTGTGTATGTGTGTACATATGCACTGTGTGTGTATGTGTTAACTTTTTTAATTAAGTCAGTTGACACCCTAGGATAGTGTTATTGCAGAGGTGACAGAGACCTCCTGGACAGTGACTAAACACACAGCATTTTCATTTACCAACTCATGCAGCGCATGTGTGTCTAGCTCTTAATGTGGGTGTGTGTGGAGGTGGGGGATAATGGCTTCAGGTGTCACACCATATCAGTCCGTCTTTTTATTAGACCCTGACTGTAACGAGTAATTAACTTCCCGCAGAGAACATGTTTGTTCCTCTGTTGATGTCATAAAGAGAGATATTAGCAAGCCACAGGTCAGAATTTACTTTTCCATACCAGAGGCGAGGGAATCTAATGTGTGTATGTGTGTGTCTGTCTGTGTGTTGCACTGTAAATCCCTCAAATGTCTCCACTGTAATTTGTAGACAAGTCACAGTTTTGAAGCTACATCTTGTTCATTTCATGTTTTTAATGTAATTTAGGGTGGGAGATGGAATGTAGGAATGAACAGTGTGTGTGTGTGTGTGTGTGTGTGTGTGTGTGTGTGTCTGAGAGAGAGAGTAAGGCACAGGGGGTTTCCATGTTATCAGGGCCAAAGAGAGAAGGCTGCGGGTTTATGGTCAGCACAGCAGGTTAAATACAACCTAGTCACCATAGTCACATCATCATGGATTTTACATAGGCTTTATCATATACAGACAGGTGACAAATTAAAGACAAAACCTGAATAAATGCTCTACTAAATGCAGATGCTTCCATACAGGGTACGAGGGCACAATGAATGGTTTGTTGAGTGTTATTAAATTATGTAGATTAGGTAAGGCTGTTCCATTCATTTGACAGTTTGAGTTAAGTTGTGCTTTGTTGATCTATTTTTTTAATATTTATGATGTGTTTTGATGTTTTTAGTGGGTCTATACCCCTTTTTTAAAATAGCCTTTAAAGTAGTAGCAGTTGCTTTTGTTAAGTATGTAAAGCATTTGATAAGTAAAGACAGTATGTGGGATTCTACCATTGTTATTGTAAAAGTACAAACCGGTTCAGAAATGAGTCTACGTCATATGTCATGAACAATATGAAGAAAACATCACAAAAAAATACTGATTTTAGAACCTATGCAGAGTAGCGTTTGCTGGCACAACTTTACCTACTTTCAGCCGAGCATGAAGAAGGGAAAGGTCTGAAGAGGTCAAAACTCTAGCAACGCTTGTTGCTACACGTTTCAGCTTGTGGCCTAACCAATGAAAATTCAAAATGTGCAAAATGTCAACATTCAGGCACTCATGTGTGGAGGAACATTTTGTTCAACCCAGCAATGGATTATTAGAGTTTCCATTGATTTTTGACAATCAAGTAATCGATAACTAATCATTCCTGCACTACTTACTGCCCAAACATTTCTGTGTAAAATTGTGTTTTCTGAATGGTCTAATGAAGCTAATTGTTTGTCTTTCTTCTATTTAGTGGCATGGCCATGCAATTACATTGGTGTGCATTTACAGAAAATTTTAGAAATGTGATAAAAAATCTCAATGTTACTTTTTGTATGTCGTAGTAAAAGAGTTTTGAGTGGGTGTGGAGTGCTCATACTGTGCATGGTTTTAGGTTTCGCACTTAACTATGTAACATACACTAGGCAAGAAAATTGTGTGTGTGTGTGCTGCTGCAGGCCTGTGCTCTAATAATTAGTCTTGCCATCTGTGTGTCAGAGGGTGGCAGCCATACTCCCTCTGTCTTGTCCCTGCCTCCAGATATTAAACTACACAGAGTGATCTGCTCAAACCAAGTGTGCTGCACTACTATAGAGGACTGACTCAATGTCACTGGACAGGCAAGTCACCAAGTTACAAAGTCAGAAAAAACACACACTGGCAACCTAACGCAACTGTTAATTATAACTGAAAGTTGATTAGTTAAATAGTTGGTTCACCAAATGCATATATTTTCTCATTTATTTCTAGCAGTATCTTTCCATGCAGATAGCTTAGTCACAGGGTGTGCACAAAGCTGCAAGGAAAAGGACCTAAAGGCAGACAACCAGGCAGACAGGAACAGTTTAGTGATTTTAATAGTAAAATGATGATATATAGTCTTACAGGCAACGACAGCAAGTCCAAATAGAAGTAGCCATGAATCCACAGATGAACAGGATTAAAGGCAGATAAAAAGGTACAGGCATACAGGCAGGTAGAGATTCAGGTTCAGGAGGATGGAAAGCAAAGGCACAAAACAAAATTGAGAATCTGGCAACTGACTGGGGAAAAGGGGCTGCTACATATATTGACAGGGTGATTGGAGAAAGAGACACAGTTGAGCAGGTGGATGTGGCAGTCAGGTGAGGGTGTCTGGTGGACAGGTAGAGAATGGCAATGACTGCATAGCATCATAGAAATGCAGGGGCCTGAGGAAGTGAGCAGTGGCTGGAGGCAGAAAATGAGGGTCAGACTGAGTAAAATAAAAACAACTTAATTACATTAAAATTATTTAACAGCACCATCTCTTTCCAGAAACAACAGAGGTTGTCTCTAAGTGTTGAGTCATACAACCCATTATTTATATAAAAATATTGATCAGCGCAGCTTAAACAAAGTCAATTTCTCTCTATTTCGATTCAGAGATGTCTCTCTTTAATGTGTAAATATGCAGCCAATGATTTAAGGATGTCCTACCCACAAAGAAGTAACAAGTGTGGGATCAGAGGCCAATGAGAGCTGTGTGGATGAAACAGAAACTGTAAATGTTAAGCAGGAGATGAGAGAACTGTGAGATAGAAATTCAAGGTGTCTTGTGTTGCTGGTGTTACTTGATACTTTTGTACACTGAAACTGAGACTACACCGTTACTTCAACATAGTGCAGAGACTCACTGCTGTGGGGCCAAAACAGAAAACACATTACCAACCAGCAAATCAAATGCTGCCTAACGACAAAACTGAAAAGGCAAGATTAGCTGTAATATAATGCAAGCACATCTACTTTTAACACAAACAAGGTTGATTACAAAGAGGCAGTAAACCACTGATGTTAGCTGACATTCAGGGCTCTAGTTTCAAAACATACATTTTATATATTTCAAAATATTGATGTGACATTAAAAATTACATAAATGAATGTAAAGTAAGTCAAACTTGCACTAAACTCACTGACCCCCAACAATCTTTCTTGATCACTTCTCTCCTTCATCTGCTGGACTTAGGGATAACTGCTTGGTGTAGTTTACTGAAGCCTGTGGCACACGGTTGGCAGTCTATGGTCGCCATTCCAGCTTACTCTTGAGGTAAGTTAACCTGAAACTATACAACAAAACTTGAAATAATGATTTATCTGTTATTGAGATTATATACTACACAAGATTTAAAATGCCTCAACATTTTTTAAATTTATAATTAAGGTAATTTGCAACACTAGATTTTGTCGAGACATCCAGAAATTTGGCCAGTGTTACCATGAATTAGTGTAATGTTTAATACATGTCTAACGAACAATTTTAAGCAAATCAATTAACTTGAATTTAGAGCTACACACAGCATAAACTGTAAGTACCAGTCTTGGCTACTTTACTTTAGACAGCTGATGTGGGCTTTATAGATAATTGGTGGACTTTCTGGGGAAGACCTGGTCTGATTAGGAGAGACGGCATTCATCCCACTTTGGATGGAACAGCTCTCATATCTAGAAATCTGACCAAGTTTATTAGTGGACCAAAACCATGACAACTCAGAGTTGAGCCCTGGAGGCAGAGTTGCAGTCCTACACGCTTCTCTGCGCTTCCAGAGCGGTTACCCACCCAAAACTCCTTAATGATGGTGTCTGCCCCCCGACAACTTAAATTCTTAAAATCAAAAGTTAACAGAAGAGGAGTTATAAATAAAAACCTAAACAAAATTACCACTGCTGAAATAGCAGAACAAAATAGGAGAATTAAAAGACTTATTTTGTCTTACTGAAACCTGACTGGGTCATGAAGAATATGAATCCATTCCGCCCCGTCATATTAATACTCATATTCCTTGAGGCCCCGGCCGAGGAGATGCCGTTGCAGCCATCTTCGATTCAATCAACCCCAAACCTAAACTAAAATTATAACTCATTCGAAAGCCTTGTTCTTAGTCTTTCACAACCAACCTGGAAAACACGACAGCCAATTCCATTTGTTATAGTGTACTACTGGTGCTTATTCTGAGTTTGTATCAAGTTTAGTCCTTAAAACAGAAAGTAATTATTATTAATAAGTAATTATTATGTGATTTCACTATTCATGTGGACGTTGAAAATGATGGCCTTAGTACTGCGTTTATCTCATTATTAGATTCAATTTGCTTTTGTCAGAGTGTACATAAACCCACTCACTGTTTTAATCACACTCTCGACCTTCTTGTTCTGGTACATGGCACTGAAAATGAACATTTAATAGTCATTCCACAGAATCCTTCATTATCGGACCATTAATAACTTTTTAACTCTGTCAGCGCATTCGTTTATTTGTGGAAGAATAGTCCAGAGAAAGTCTATTTCTCAATTTGTCGTTTATTAAAGCATTGGGGGATCAAAAGCATCTTGTACAAGGATCTTTTCTATTCAGTAAACCGCAGTCAGCAAGCTGTTAGTCTGTAGCCAACATCCTAGAAAAGAGTACTCTTCTTAACGTTACACAGTGCTTTATAATAGAAATGTGCAATTATCTGGTTGCAAAAAGAAGGGGGGGAGCTGTGGTTTAGACTTGGCTTTCCCTTGTTGGTGCACAAGCTGGTCCCAGCCTCTTGGCGCACGATTCCACCCATCTTGAGGTGACAGTGCCCTAGGGGGAGGAACCCTACACCTCCTCTGTTAGTGAGTTGTTTACTGACTTTGTGCCGCTCCCCATAACTGCTACATCTCCTTGTGGTCATAATGTCCTCAGTACATGATGTTCTTTCTGATATTCTTGTTTCTTTGTATCAGTGTAAGTCTGTAGCAACAGCTAGTCAAATTCTTTCCTGCAGAACAACGCCTTAAAATGTTAAGCTTCATAGCCTGTGTATGTGTGTACAAAGTGTATGTGTGTACAAAGGTTTCAACATAGTATTAATATAATAGGCAAGCAACCTTTGTTTAAGTTATTAATTCTCACAACTCCTATTGCTGGTCTACATGCCATTAGGAAAGAACTCCTACTCTAGATGTCTCTGATAGTGCTGTTGCTAAATTTAAGAAAGCAATCGCGTCTGGATTTAATTCAATGCTATGTCTCAATATAACAGAGGACTCTATGCTAATTTCAGCCTCTCCCAAATTGACCATCTTGCTGATAGTGCTGCAGGCTCACTGGGAACGACACTCGATTCTGTCGCCCCTCTAAAAAAAACAAGATAATAAAACAAAGAAGGTTAGCTCCATGGTATAACCCCCAAACCCGCAAATTAAAGTAAACATCGTGAAAACTTGAAAGGAAATGGCGTTCCAACAATCTGGAAGAATCTTAATTAGCCTGGCAAGATAGTCTTAAAACATAGGAAAGCCCTCCGTAATGCCAGAGCAGCCTTTTACTCATCATTAATAAAGGAAAATAAAAACAACCCCCGGTTTCTTTTCAGCACTGTAGCCAGAAGCCAGGCTGACAGAGAGTAACAGGTCTTTTGAGCCATCTATTCTTATAGCCTTCAGTAGTAATGACTTCATGAGTTTCTTTAATGATAAAATTTTAACTGTTAGAGAAAAAAAATCATCACATCCTGCCCTCAACCAGTACTGATTAATCTTCAAACACAGGAACCAGGAAACAGCTGTAAAACCTGATATATTTAGACAGCTTTTCTCCTATCGACCTACTTCAACTAACTTCAATGATTTCTTCATCTAAGCCATGAACCTGTCTCTTAGACCCCATTCCAACTATGCTGCTTAAAGACGTTTTACCCTTAGTTGGTACTTCTTTACTGGATTTGATCAATCAGGTTATGTACCACAGTCCTTTAAAGTACAGTGGTGTGAAAAAGTGTTTTCCCCTTCCTGGTTTCTCTTTTTTTTTTGCATGTTTGTCACACTTAAATGTTTCAGATCATCAGACATATTTATAAAAGATAACAAGTAAACACAAAATGCAGTTTTTAAATGAAGGTTGTTATTATTAAGGGAAAACAAAATCCAAACCTACATGGCCCTATGTGAAAAAGTGATTGCCCCCTAAACCTAGTAACTGGTTGGGCCACCCTTAGCAGCAACAACTGCAATCAAGCGTTTGCGATAACTTGCAATGAGTCTTTTACAGCGCTGTGGAGGAATTTTGGCCCACTCATCTTTGCAGAATTGTTGTAATTCAGCCACATTGGAGGGTTTTCGAGCATGAACTGCCTTTTTAAGGTCATGCCACAGCATCTAATAGGATTCAGGTCAGGACTCAGGTCAGGACTAAAGTCTTCATTTTGTTCTTCAGCCATTCAGAGGTGGACTTGCTGGTGTGTTTTGGATCATTGTCCTGCTGCAGAACCCAAGTTCGCTTCAGCTTAAGGTCACAAACAGATGGCCGGACATTCTCCTTCAGGTATTTTTGGTAGACAGCAAAATTCATGGTTCCATTAATCACAGCAAGTCTTCCGGGTCCTGAAGCAGCAAAACAGCCCCAGACCATCACACCACCACCATATTTTATTGTTGGTATGATGTTCTTTTTCTGAAATGCGGTGTAACTTTTACGTCAGATGTAATGGGACACACACCTTGCAAAAAGTTCAACTTTTGTCTCGTCAATCTTTTCCCAAAAGTCTTGGGGAACATCAAGATGTTTTCTGGCAAAAATGAGACAAGCCTTGATGTTCTTTTTGCCAGCAGTGGTTTTCGTCTTGTAACTCTACCATGCAGGCCATTTTTGCCCAGTCTCTTTCTTATGGTGGAGTCATGAACACTGACCTTAACTGAGGCAAGTGAGGCCTGCAGTTCTTTGGATGTTGCTGTGGGGTCTTTTGTGACCTCTTGGATGAGTCATTGCTGCGCTCTTGGGGTAATTGTGGTCGGCCGGCCACTCCTTGGAAGGTTGACCACTGTTCCATGTTTTCGCCATTTGTGGATAATGGCTCTCACTGTGGTTCGCTGGAGTCCCAAAGCTTTAGAAATGGCTTTATGACCTTTTGCAGACTGAAAGAAATAAATTACTTTCTTACTCATTTGTTCCTGAATTTCTTTGGATCTCAGCATGATGTCTAGCTTTTGAAGATCTTTTTGTCTACTTCGCTTTGTCAGGCAGGTCCAATTTAAGTGATTTCTTGATTGAGAACAGGTGTGGCAGTAACCAGGCCTGGGTGTGGCTAGAGAAATTGAACTCAGGTGTGATAAACGACAGTTAAGTTATGTTTTAACAGGTGGGGTAATCACTTTTTCACACAGGCCCATGTAGGTTTGGATTTTGTTTTCCCTTAATAATAACAACCTTCATTTAAAAACTGCATTTTGTGTTTACTTGTGTAATCTTTGACTAATATTTAAATTTGTTTGATGATCTGAAACATTTAAGTGTGACAAACATGCAAAAAAAATAAGAAATCAGGAAGGGGGCAAACACGTTTTCACACACTGTAGCTGCAATTAAACCTCTTCTTAAAAAGCCCATGCTTGATCCAGGGGTTTTAGCCAACTATAGACCTATATCTAACCTTCCCTTTCTCTCTAAGATCCTTGAGAAAGCAGTCGCCAATCAGTTGTGTGACTTTCTAAATAACAATAGTTTATTTGAGGATTTTCAGTCAGGATTTAGAGTGCATCATAGCACAGAGACAGCACTGGTGAAAATTACAAATTACCTATTAATTGCATCAGACAATGGACTTGTCTCTGTACTTGTCTTGTTAGATCTTAGTGCTGCATTCGACACCATTGACCATGACATCCTATTACAGAGAATGGGACATTTAACTGGCATTAGAGGAACCACACTAGGCTGGTTTAAATCCTATCTGTCAGATTGATCTCAGTTTGTACATGTTAACGGTGAGTCCTCCGTGCACACCAAAGTTAGTCACAGAGTTCCACAAGGTTCTGTGTTTGGACCGATTCTATTCACTTTAAATATGTATATATACAAAACTGAAGTTATTGTACTTGGCCTCAAACACCTCCGAGACACATTATCTAAAGATATAGTTACTTTAGATGGCCTCCATCTCTAGATGGCCGCCAGCACCACCATAAGGAAACTCAGTTGTCTTTGATCAGGATTTATCCTTTAACTCCCACGTGAAACAAACTTCAAAGACTGCCTTCTTTCATCTACATACCATTGCAAAAATCAGGCACATCCTGTCTCAAAATGATGCAGAAAAACTAGGCCATGCATTTGTTAATTCTAGGCTGGACTACTGCAATTCCTTATTATCAGGCTGCCCAAATAAGTCCCTTAAGACTCTCCAGCTGATCCAGAATGCTACGGCACGTGTACTGACAAGAACTAGGAAAAGAAATTATATTTGTCCAATATTAGCTTCTCTGCACTGGCTCCCTGTAAAATCCAGAATATAATTTAAAATCCTTCTCCCCACCTACAAAGCTCTTAATAATCAGGCACCATTGTATTTTAAACAGCTCATAGTACCTTATTACCCCATTAGAACACTGCGCTCCCAGCAGAATGCAGTTACCCCCCACCCACCCCTTGAGTCTGGTTGTGCCCAAGGATTTTGCCTCTTAAAGGAAGTTTTTCCTTGCCACTGTCGCCAAGTGCTTGCTCATGGTGGGATTTGTTGGGTCTCTAGGAAAAGTGCAATGAGATAACTTCTGTTATGAATTGCCGCTATATACAATTCAACCCAAAAGGTGCTGGTGGAAGGCTGGTGCCATTCCTGTGAAGCTACACAAGTCCAGGATATTTGTCAACAGTGTTATAGCTACATTTGTTTGTAGCTTAAATGGTGTTATGATTGAGAACCCTCACATTAGACAGTCCTGGGTTATTTTTCCTGCAATCCCACCCTTCATCCCCTTTTCCCCCTACCACCCCATGGACTCTGCAGCTCTCTGGGCATAGCTGTTACCTTATGCACAAGCCCAGTCTGTTGATCTTATTTTAATAAGTCTGTTTACTTTTACATTTATAGTTTCAAATATTGTCCACCTATTTGTGTTTTGTGTCCTTTTATTAAAAAAACATGGTTCACATTGAAATAAATTCTATTAATATTTGCACTACTTTTGTCTTTACTACTGACTAAAAATGTTAGATTTCACATTTGAATTTGACTGACCTGCACACTAATTATGAATCCCCCTAGGAGGTATAATTTATTTGCAACATTGCAAACTCTGAGAAGGTCTAAAATTACAGGTATTGTGAGGCTTAGGGCTTATTTTATGGCTTAATGGTAGAGCGGGTCATCCACCAACCAGAAGTTTGGCAGTTTGATCCCAGCTTCAGCCAGCCCACATGGAAAGGGTGGTCGGTGAGTGTGTGTGAATGATTAGTTACGTTGGACTGATGAGCAAATAGCATGGCATCAGTGCGTGAATGGGCTGAATGTGATATGTAGTGTGTGACGTGCTTTGAGTGGTCAAAAGACTAGAAAGGCGCTCTACCCACTGATCTTAGTACGCTGAGTTCTCTGCAGGACTGCCTGTCTGACATAAAAAATTGGATGTTGATAAATTTTCTTCAGCTCAACTCAAATATTACTGAAATCCTTGTTATTGGGCCCCAACATATCACAAAACAAATATTGCCATCTACTGGCTACCTGTCACAACATATCAAGCCTGTTGCAATAAATCTTGGTGTCCTGTTTGATAGCAATTTATGTTTTGAGCAACATATCACTAAGCTTGTCCAATCATGTTTTTATCACCTCAGAAACATTGCAAAAATCTATTCTAAAACTTAGTGATGCAGAAACTGTTGTACATGGTTTTATCTCCTCACGCCTTGATTATTGTAACAGCCTGTTCACTTGTCTTAATCAAAAAACTTTGAAACGACTGCAGACTATACAGAACTCAGATGCTAGGCTGTTAACCAGGACCAAGAAGTACGACCACATCATACCTGTTTTAGCCTCTTTACATTGGCTCCCTGTGTAAGGATTGGGAAACTGATGAATGACATCTTTTGAGAATGTGCTTTTACTTTAAAGTATATTTAGTCTGATCCATTTTATATAACAAAAATGTACCACTACACAAGCAACAGTTTAAGTTGTTTTGTATGACTAGGTACACTTGAAATGAGTGAGAAGATGTTTACCAGTAATTATATGATAGAAACTAAGGATAATAACCCAGTGTCCTAATTTGGCAAAATCTTAATGGTTTGTGAAACAAGTGATGCCTTCAACCACTAAGCGTTGCAACTTTCCTCAAGCATCTGTCATAACCTGGCCCATAGGCCATGACAAAAAATGTAAAAGACACAGAATGCTAATAAACACAAGTTATTTATTGTAGTAAAGAAAATAAACTGAACTGTAAATTTGGATATGAGGTGTGTTAGTCAGTGAAATCAGCAGTGTTCATATGGATGTGTGTGGATAGTGTAAGATGAGGTGTTGTGGAGTAAAATAAGGTGTTGTGGAGTAAAAGTAAAACAAAATGGTAAGCAAAGCAATAGGGTGCAGGCGAGGCGACGCTGGGACTTTTGTAGCCTGCCTAATAATATTGCCTAGAGGAAGCATATATAAGGTGAATAGAATCGGTCCAAGCACAGAACCTTGTGGAACTCCGTGACTAACTTTGGCGTGCACGGAGGACTCACCGTTAACATGTACAAATTGAGATGGATCTGATAGATAGGATTTAAACCAGCTTAGTGTGGTTCCTTTAATGCCAATTATATGTTCCAGTCTCTGTAATAGGATGTAATGGTCATGTTGGCTAAAAGCCCTGGATCAAGAGTGGGCTTTTTATGATGAGGTTTAATTATAGCTACTTTAAAGGATTGTGGTACATAGCCTGTTAATAAAGACAGATTGATTATATCTAGTAAAGAGTCTTTAAGCAGCCTAGTTGGAATAGGGTCTAAGAGACAGGGTGATGGCTTAGATGAATTAATCGTTGAAGTTAGTTGAAGAAGGTCGATAGGAGCAAAGCAGTCAAAATATATATCAGGTTTTACAGTTGTTTCTAAGGTACCGGTTGAAGGCAGAACTTGATGAATTTTAAAAAATAGTTAAAATTGTATTATTTAAGAAACTCAACTTTAAGCTATAATATAATTTAAACAGGTGATTTATACAAAAAAATCACTCAGCCCCCCTCACAGTTGTCATGAAGTACTAACTACAGTATAGAGACCAAAACCGTTTTTGTACCAGGCTGTAAACGTGTTTGTAAATTTCTTCTGTAAAGTTGGGCATTTTAACATGGGGGTCTATGGGGATTGACTTGATTTTGGAGCCAGCCTCAGGTGGCCATTCGATGAACTGCAGTTTTTGCCATTCCGGGTTGGCTTAATTTTTCAGCCTTCGAGGTTGCCGCTTGATTATATTATAAAACTAGTCAAATGTATGCTAAAATGTCAAGCGGAAGTTGATCAGAAGCAGCAGATGTAAACCTACCCAATGCAACACATTCCTACTTCCAGCGTAGACAGGACGTTAAAAGACAAAATATCAGAGTAAGAGCACTTCCTCGTTGCTGAAACGAATAAGGTGAATACATTTTTTGCATTTGGTGTTACAGATGGGTATGGCTCCTCAGGGGCATCTCAGCAATTTACACTCTTATTGTCTATACATTTAAACAACAACTTTTAAATATTCAAATAAATGCTTGCATTTTGTTCACTTGTGGTTACTTTCTATGTTGTGACTGTTGGCTGACTAGCACTAGAACCATCCCTCGCCCCATCCCTGTCCCCTTAACCGCTGCAGTCATCATCATGATTGTTGCTGTTTATTTGGGCACAACAGCAACAGTTATGACAGCACTCTTAGCACTCTTGCCCAGGGGTCAAGTATTGAAGAGCTTCTATTTTCATACCACCTACTGTTCTGTAACAACCTGTTCTCTCTCACTCTGTGGTCACCAGTCAATTCATCTCTACCATCAGAAACCATCAGTTTCTACACAGCACTGCAGTGTAGAATGTCAGTTATTGAAAAACAACAGCCATGCATTGAAAATGATGTGGTTTGATACATGCTACAATACATTAAATAATCAACAATATCTATAAATAACATTTTCTCTCTGATTTTCTCTTTGAACCCTTCCTCCCGTAGTGGCTAATCTTCAAGTAGAGAGTGATGGGATTTGTTCAACATAGAGATGATGAGGCATCAGACAAAGACAAGGGAGAGAATAAGTAGGAGGTCAATATTAGATTAGAAAATATGGGAGGGAGAGGAAGGAAGAAAAGGAAGGAGAAGAGAGCTCGAGGGTAGATGAGGGAGGGCAAGCAATGAAAATTGATAGAGCATGGGCTGCTTATTTTTCCTGTTTGTTAAATGTGCTGTCACCCACACAAGTATCAGCTGGTTAATTTGGACCCACACCAAACAGTTTGCCCCCAAGACAGGAAGAAGATGGCGCCAGTGATGGCTGCTGTGTCTTGAGCTCCTCCTCAACTTTGCTTTTTAAGACTTTGCTTTTGTTTATTTGGATTTTTTTATTTCATTTGGACTTCTTTGCACCATGCACACTGCACAAGCGAGCCCTAGACAACATGATAGAGAACAACTTTTGCACATCAGGTAGTTAGTGGACAACACTTTTTCAGCATGACCATTGAACAATGGGGAATATCCATGGCTGGGATTACCTGTTACTGTACCTTGAAAGCGGAGGTGACAAAAGAAACGAGGGTTGCGTGCCAGGGTCCTGGTCAGGCTGAGGAAACGTGACAACTGGCCTCCTCCATCAAGTATTCTTCTAGCTAATGTCCAATCATTGGATTATAAACCGGATGAACTCAGAATGGCTTTTCAATGGGACACTAATAATTAATGTTAACATTATGGTTTACAAAGAGACTTGGCTCGACCCTTTGATACCAGACTTGGCTCTCCATACACCAACCACAATACAACCGTAACGTCGGCGATGACGAGACCTACAGAGAGGAGGTCAGAGCCCTGTCATCTTCGTGCAAGACGACAGATGACGACAACAACCTACATCTCAACAAAGGTGCTGATTGTGGACTTCAGGAAGCGACAGAGAGAAGAACACGCCCTCATCACTCATCTTGATGCCTTTTATTTACAGTGTAAAGCACTTTGAATTTGCTTTGTTGTTGAAATGTGCTATACAAATAAACGTGCCTTGCTTTGCGACACCTTCTGGCAGACAGCAAAGGCACGTTCCCACTCCCCTTTGGCTTCTGGGGACACGGTTGCACCAAATGCAGTCAGCCTAGGGTGGACTTCCAGCAGTGTGAAATCACAAATATCCCTCAGTTCATCCTCTGTCTGAAACAAGCCATTTAAGCGCCTGTCTCTTTAAGGCCCCCCTCCTTAAAAGCCCACTTTCTTCTGATTGGCCAAATTCCCGGAAGCCTACAGCACAGCACCCTTGTGTGAGATGAGCACCGCCCGCACTGCTCATCCTCTTGCCAGTGTGCTCGATGGCATAATGAGACAAAAATTAGGTTATAAAAATGAGAGACACCAGAGTGGAGTGTTTCTGGGGGCTAGGCCTCACTGATTTTGGTGAAACAGTATCATATTTTCTGGTTTTCCCTCTGATGTCCTCTGACTGCTCTGCCTCAACTCTGTGATTTACAGAGTTTCCTGATGGACAAATAAGCTTTGAAGTGGAAGCAGACAACTTTTCAACTAGCTAGCTAACGCAGTCTGCTTATCAACTCCTTGATCATAACAGAATATAGTAACTTTCACCACTGCTCATTTTAGAAAGGCCACCGTGACCACAAGCTTGGGGCTCCGAACCTGGGCCTGAAAACCTCCTCCTCCAGGCAGTTCAAAGTTGCTGTGCTAGCAGTGTAAACACCAAGGCTGTGTCAGAAGTCACACACTATATAGTGAGTTTGTCATTTTATAGTGCTGTCCAAATGTATAGTGAGAATTATTATACCCTATATAGTGGACTCAAAGTATCCCAGAATACATTATGAAAAGTAGTGTACAACCAATTTGTCACTAACCAAGCAGTATATACCATCGTGCATTGCGTTGAAAGAAAAACGACAATGTTGATCTGGCATGTGTTAATTGTGCAACAGCAATGACGTAATCAGTGGCAAAGAGAAAATGACCTGAGTAGTGTTCCAAAGTGTTTTTTTCATTTTGAAGATGATCTCACTATATAGTCTTCTACATAGAACTCCTAGATAGTGAGTAGGGAGTAGTGAATGAGCGGACACAGCCCAACACTTTCCCGGTGATCAGAGCTCCCAGTCCGGGCAGAGTCAGCTAGCTAATAGCACTAGCTGCACGGCTAACTAGCAAACTACAGCTACAGTTAGCAGTTACTTTAGCAACAAGTATAGCCATCTGTCCATCAAAAAACTAACTTTCCTTCACAACCAAAAAGCACTTTCTGCAAGACACACTGAACAACCTCCAAAATCTTGAAGAGTAGTCCTGAGCAGAGCAGTCGAATAGCTTCGACAGACTGAGCGGCTGGATGGCTGAGTACTTCATGGGTGTGCTGGGCCTGCAGCAGATTATGAGCAGATTACTGTAAGGGCCTCCATGGCAGTCTTCACAGCAGTCTGAAGTCTGAGCTTTTTGCTCACAGGGATTACTTTTACATGTTTACTTTGCTAGGAATATCAGTATCATCTTTGACCAGTATATGACTTTTGACCATCATGTTACCAAGCTCGTCCAGACCTGCTTTCTTCAGCTAAGAAATGTCGCTAATATCTGATGTGTCTTGTTTTCTACAGATCTCAAACTATTAATTCACGATTTAATTTTCTCTCATCTAGATTATTGTAATTCCCTCTACACGTGCCTCTGTCAAGCTGCTCTAAATCGTTCACAGTTGGTAAAAAACGCAGCTGCAAGGCTGCTAACTAGAACTAGCCGTGGGGCCCACATTACAGCTTGCATCCCTCCATTGGTTTCCTGTAAAATTCTGAATAAACTACAAGATCCTGTTGATTACATATGAGGCTCTGCATGACCTTGCCCCAGTTACATTTCTCATCTCCTCGTTCCTCATACCACTTCTCGACCACTCAGATCCTCAAATCTCGGCCTTTTATCCATCCCCTACTCCAACCTCAAAACAAGAGGTGATCGTGCCTCCGCTGTTTTAGCCCCAACCCTCAACCCTCTGGAATCATCTTCCACAAACAGATTTGCTGAATCTTTGAACAGCTTTAAGCGGCTTCTAAAAAACCATCTTTATAGGCAAGCCTTTTTATAGATCTCCATCCCTGTCTTTTGTTTTCGTTTGTTTCAGTTTGGTTTTGTGCTTTGTAATGTATTATAATATATCTTTATTTATTCATTTGTATTTTCTGTGTGTGTGTATGTGTGAAGCACTTTGTAACTGTGTGTTTTAAAGAGTACTATACAAATAAAGCTTTACTTACTTACTTACTCACTATTTGAAACTTTGGCTATGTTTAATACAAAATAACCAGCCGATATTGTAACATTATATATATATGACAATAAGGAAAAGCATAATAGGTCCCCTTTAACCATAGTGTTGTCACATCATAAAACATTTTTATTTTTCAACAGTGATTTGTAATAGTTTTGGAAAGCAGAGACAAATTATGTTTTCCTGCCAATATGGGCGTCAATTCAGAAAACACTTCTGTGTCTTGGACAAACAAAATGTATTTTGTCGATTAATTTGGAAGACTTGTTGAAAAATTCTGACTACCCTCCCTTCAGCCAAAACACAAATTACATTACAATAACCCTCCCCGCCCAATAATTGTCATACAGTCTTTAACAGAAATTGATTATGTATTCTGCTGGATTCATCAAGGTCACCCAATGTGTAACTGTCATTCTCAAAATGCTCTGCCTCTACAGAGCAAGCGTTAATTTGCGATGGCCTGTACTAAGCTTTGTTTTTGTGTGGACTTCTCTGAACAATGGCAGCAGTAATTTCACTAAGACAGGTGTAAGCCTAAAAGGCATGCTCAGAGAATTTTTTCAACAAAAATTATGTTTTTTCAAGTACCTGAACAATAGGCTGTGGAAAGAAACATATTCATGCAGCCATGCAATAATTACCCTCCAAGATAATTTGAATGACATCTTAGAACCTCCCAAGGAATGCTTCCATTCCATCTCCTAACAGTCAAGCTTCTTGCATGATTACGCAACCTGGTTTCTGCATTATTTAATCCACAATCAGGACTGGTTGTCAGGGGTGTGGCTCTGCTACTTCTTGCCAAATGCAATTAGAATGCTGAATGTATAGCCTGCTTTGGATATTAAAAAAATCTAGCCTGTCCGATTTTATTTTATCTTTACTGTATTATTGTATTTCAAATCATGTTTGTTGATACTGCGTCCCTGCTGTTTGTGCACATCATTGTCCTCTATTGTCAATGGTCCTGTATTGTATTTAACACTATGTGATGAAGCCAAAGGCAATTTTGACTACATGTTCTATCGCTACTCTTATCTGAGTTTGTAAAATAAAAAAATAACATCTTTGCAATTTAATGTTAGATTATTTCTTGAGTATGAAGTGAAAAGGAAATTATATCATTCCAAAAAGTAGATGCTTGACTACATTCATAAAATAAATGATGTAATGATCCATGCTTGTGCAAAAAGAGCAATTTTTTCCAATATTTTTTCTCTTGCCTTTAGGAGACAGTACTTAAAAGGCAGCAACCACGTTCACAGTCAGACCAGTAGGTATTGCTTTAATTACCTTGCCAAAATCAAAGTTTTTGACAGGGAAGCTATTCTTGGTCATAAATGCCTTATAAGAACATAGACCACCATACTGATCCTTTGGATTATCAATACCTCGCTCATGCCAACTCTCAATGAAGAGAGATTTGTTTTTTGATAAAATACATTGATTATTCCAGGTTATTTCTTTATGAGGTGAAAATTGAGTAAAATATAGCTCCATGCAAGTTTGATAGGTAAACTTTGATGGTAAATAATTGCAATGTAATAAAAATGACAAACATCCTACTTTTTGTTCTGTTTATGACAAGTGAAATCGCTGACAAAGAATGATAGTGTGGAATGTACAAAATGAGAGACCCTCAGCTTTTGCTAGTAAAACCCAAAACTGATGTGACTCTTTGTAGCCAGCTATTCAGCATAATTTTATTTTTCTTTACTTCTGGTACAAAGTTCATCTCTTCTTTGACGTTGGGATTTTTGGATAGCCTAGCCTAAATATTTCCAGATGCAATCATACCACACACAAATATATACATCAAACCAAAAACAAGAATTATTTGACATAGCCGATTTCCCCCATGTTATTAGAGCCATAGACTGCACACATATACCTCCCACCCCCCCATTTCTGTTTCTCTACAATGCCTAGAAACAGGAAGCACTGTATCAGAGCGGGTGGAAGGTGTGGATGGGGATTGGTGGCGAACACATGCATTGAATCCCAAAGTCCCAAACTAGTTGATCTTTCCCATGGACAAGAAAGATAGTACACTGCATCATTTTTAGTAACAGTAAAATATTGTCAGGTTTCTCGCTTCCTTCCTTCTTTCCTTTAGAGACTGCCCTCCAAAATTGTCTAATGACTTGATCCACATGGTTAATTCTGTTGATTTTGCTTGATCCTCCTGCACCTCTAGTGATCTTGTGATTTGCGTGAGTAAGTGTGATTGTGATTTGTGGGTTCAACATTAAGCTTTTTTTCCCACTTTATCAGCGGTTATCAAATAACAACAAAAACTAAAGTTAATTGTCATGTTCTTTTTAAATAAAGTAAATGAATCAGAACAAGGACACAGTGTGTCATAGATGCAAAGCAACAAACATTGTATATCAAAAATGGTATGACACTGCCCCCTCCTTCTCCCCAGAGATGGACTCCTTAACTGTGAGTGATAAATTATCTAAATAAATTTTGTCTTTACCCGCCGCCATTTTCTTGTGAGTAGGGATGGGTATGATACTACTATTTTTATCAATGCTTTTTCATTACTAAATAATTGTCTTAAAAATATATCATTTTAAAAAAGAATAAATTCAGAACAGGAATAGAATTGAATATTTTAAATATAACTAAATGTTGTTTCTAGAGCAGCAACAGTGAAGTCACTATATAAACTCTAATATCTCACTGGAAACAAATCTAAAATGTCAGTCAAATAAATCATATTCCTGATATCAAAATGTCTATGTCCTTCATTCTTTCTAAACATCAGTCAGTATCAGTCCCTCCTCCAGTCCTCTGTCCTCCTAGCCCTTCCTAGAGAGAGGAGGGGCTGGTTTGTCTCAGCTAAGTTTACAAGAATTTACCAAATTTATAAATTCATGGCAAACTAAGATAAACAGTTAGGCTACATACAGACAGCTTCGTTTTAGCTTGTTCGTAACAATTCACTATTAGCTGAGCTAGCTCGCTGGGCCTGTCTGATCTGCTGACCGCTGACTGCGCTGCATGTGTCGGTGTGTGTGAGGAGGAGCTCAGACCGACACAGACAGCAGGAGAGGCCGCGGTGATAATACTATGGTCTTTAATGATTTAGCCCCGAGCCTGTTTATTACCGGGCTTCAGTACCCATCCCTACTCGCGAGTGCCCGATCGGTATGTGCAACTGTCAACAGAGATAGCTACTTCCATTATCTGCCCCGAAGAATACATGTTTAATTCTTTTTTGGGCAAGTGAGTTGCTAGATTTACTTGCCCGACATAGCATTTTACTTGCCCTGGGCAATCCTCATTGTTCAGCCTTAGATTTGAGTGTCTCAAGCTTGGGTTAGGGTTGTCGGCACCTCTTTTGGTTAGCTTATTTATATCCTCCCCTTAACAAGCATTCCCTTTTATGTGACCAAGCCTTAAAAATGCCATACTCCAAATAAAATATGATTCTTGAACTTAAATTCCAGTCACAAAGCTGGTCTCATCTGAAAGGTAAATCGTAGTTTAATATCAAAATGTCAAATTAGCTTAAGTCTTACTGAACATAATTTTCAGAGGCACAAACATGGTAACATGCTGTTTTTTATTTTACAATTCTGTTTTGTATGCACTCCTGTTACAAAACAAGTAACTGTTGTCACAGTGACAAAATGATTGTGACTATGAAAATGTTATAAAATCCTGTCTCATAGAATTATAAACTGTTTAACAGATACCAAAACATCTGATAAACCTTCAAACACAAGGATGTATTACTGCCAACTGTCGTCCTAGATTCTATTTCATTGTCTTTCCAGTACCTGTAGCAACATGCATACACCAACACAGCACAAAACTTTTATTTTTTAATCCAGTGCCACTTTTGGTCTTAACACTTTCTTTGTTAAAAAACTTGAAAACAAAACCTTAAACTTTTATATGTGTTGTATGTATATGTGTTGTATAAGTGTGTGTCTATTTTAGAAAGTCAAAGTATAATTCCATTTTATTCCTGAAAATTCCTGATAACGTTTCTTTGGCAGTTCAGCAGAGTCAAAAAAGCTACAGGTCTTTGTCCTGTCAAAGTTTTGACATTGTTCAGTCATCAGCTCATTAGTTCCACTCATTGGTTTGACACAAAGCTGTGTCAATGTTATCTATTCAGACTGTACTCTGGTTTTCCCTGCCCACCAACAAATTATTATTATAATAACATGGCAATTTGAATAAGAATTACAGGCCTGTCAAATGCCATTACAGCTGTTTATTCATTGCTGAAAAAAACTATCCTTATAATGTATTTCTCCTTAAATGAGACTTGAATACTGGCTTTGAACGGGAGGAATGATTTCCTACCGAATGAGCGCTCTGCTCTCCAGCCAGTTGAAGGGCGCCATCGTCGGCCTTCAGTTGGAACTGCTTCTCTAATCCTCTTCTTTCTTAACTAAATAGATTGAAATTAAATGAATTGCTCAAATGTGCTCAAACACAGTCAGCTGGTTCAGGAGGTGAGTAACAAAGTCCTACGCTCTGAATGTCATGACGCACACACGAGATATGATCAGACTGAAATACAGTTAAACGTTTTGAAAGCAGGCAGCAGTGTACGAGTGAGGATGCAGAGCTCAGTCTCCACCTACTATGAGAGATAGGTCGTGGACATGCATGATTTGAGGGTGTATGGAACATGTGACTATAAAGTGACTTACGTGTCTGCCTTAACTACCACGGGCTCCATCTTCTGTCCGTCACAGTGCTAAGGTCTCCTATATGGAGCTGCAAGCTCTCATCCTCACCACTTCACAAAGGACTAATCTGTCTCTAAGATAGTATATTAATAATAAAATAATATATTCTGTTTGCATTCAGAGTATCATATTGACTTATTTTGTCTTACTGAAACCTGGCTGGGTCATAACGAATATGTTAGCCTCAATGAATCCACTCCACCCTATCATATTAATACATTCCTCGAGGCACCGAGGAGGTGGAGTTGTAGCCATCTTCGACTCAAGCCTATTGATCAACCCTAAATCTAAACTAAATTATAACTCATTCGAAAACCTTGTTCTTAGTCTTTCACACCCAACCTGGAAAACACGACAGCCAATTCTATTTGTTACAGTGTACCGCGCTCCTGGTCCTTATTCTGAATTTTTATCTAAATTCTCAGAGTTTTTATCAAGTTTAGTCCTTAAAACAGATAAAGTAATTATTGTAGGTGACTTCAATATTCATGTGGACGTTGAAAATGATAGCCTTAGTACTGCGTTTATCTCATTGTTAGATTCTAGTGGCTTCTGTCAGAGTGTACATGTACTGTTTTAACCACACCCTCGACCTTGTTCTGGTACATGGCATTGAAATTGAACATTTAATAGTCTTTCCACAGAATCCTTCATTATCAGACCATTATTTAATAACTTTTGAACTGCTATTACTGGACTACACACCATTAGGCAAAAACTCATATTCTAGATGGCTATCTGATAATGCTGTAGCTAAATTTAAGGAAGCAATCCAATCTGCATTTAATTCTATGCTATGTCTCGATATAACAGAGGACTCTATGCTAATTACAGACAGTCCCAAATTGACCATCTTGTTGATAGTGCTGCAGGCTCACTGCAACTCGATTCTATTGCCCCTCTAAAAAAGAAGACCATAAAACAAACAAGGTTAGATCTAAGGTATAACCCCCAAACCCGCAGATTAAAGCAAACATTGCGAAAACTTGAAAGGAAATGGTGTTCCAACAACCTAGAAGATTCTCGTTTAGACTGGCAAGACAGTCTTAAAACATATAGGAAAGCCCTTTTTAATGTCAGAGCAGCCTATTACTCATCATTAATAGAGGAAAATAAGAACAACACCAGGTTTCTTTTCAGCACTGTAGCCAGGCTGACAGAGTCACAGCTCTATTGAACCATGTATTCCTATAGCCCTCAGCAGTAATGATTTCATGAGCTTCTTTAATGACAACATTTTAATTATTAGACACAAAATTCATCACGTCCTGCACTCAACCAGCAATGATCAACCTGTCTCTTAGACCCCATCCCAACTAGGCTGCTTAAAGTTTTACCCTTAGCACTTCTTTACTAGATATTTCTTTATTAACAGGCCATGTACCACAGCTGTAATTAAACCTCTTCTTAAAAAGCCCACTTTTGATCCAGGGGTTTTAGCAACCTATAGACCTATATCTAACTTTTCCTTTCTCTCTAAGATCCTTGAGAAAGCAGTCGCTAATCAGTACACAACTGATTAGACTTTCAGTTACCATTGTACCTTATAGTACCTTTATTACCCCACTAGAACACTGCACTCCCAGAATGCAGGGTTACTTGTGGTTCCTAAAGTCTCCAAAAGTAGAATGGGAGCCAGAGCCTTCAGCTATCAAGCTCCTCTCCTGTGGAATCAGATCCCAGTTTAGGTTCGGGAGATAGACACCTTCTCCACATTTAAGAGTAGGCTCAAGGCTTTCCTCTTTGATAAAGCTCAGGTGAGTCCTAAACCATTCCTTAGTTATGCTGCTATAGGTCTAGACTGCTGGGAGACTTCCCATGATGCACTGAGCTCCTCTCATCTCCTTTCCCTCTCCATCTCTATGCATTCATATCCCACTAATGCATTTACTAACTCTACATCTTCTCTCTCCCATGGTTTTGTGCCTTCTCGTCTCTCTCCTCTCTCCTTCTGACGCTTTCAGCAGGTATTTCTGCCTCCGGAGCTGCAGAGACTGGATCTATGTTTGCCGTCCACCTTCTGCCGCCATGTTCCTGCTCAACAACCGCTACTACAATTATTATTATTAGTCTAATTATTATTATCTTTATTATTGTGGTGGAAACTCATAGCTAATACTTATGTTTAAATGTTCATAATAATATCATTATAATATCACCATTATTCATGTGCAATGATATTCTTGATCTTGTGTGATGCAGCATATTGATGACCGTACACCTAAATTTAACACATTCGCCAGATAATAAGCTAAACATTCTCTCAAGAGCTCGAGAAGTTTGAACAGGTGGATATAAAAAAGCTTATCTATTATTACATATGTGAGGAAACTCACTAGAAAAGGAAAAAAAGCATTGAATTTTACAAGTGTAAAATTATAAACAAGTGATCAATCAATTGCATTTCATATTGCCATGGTTTTTTGGTCTCTTTATTCAAACGGCAATTCATTTTGCAATTGGCAATATGCAAAGTAGCAATGCAATCCTCAATTCAGTTTGAAACTGACTACTCTTACCTGGTTTTGCAAATTTGCCACATACCTTGTTAAATATAACAGGAGACTTCAGTGAATTGTTTTGTGGTTAATTATATTTGATACATACATATGACAAGTCAGAAAACAAAACTTTGTATCTCTCTTCTGATCCTTGGTTGTTAATGTTAAGGGACAACGAAGTATAAGACAACATTAAATATGGCCCTTTAATGAATAATCTACATTCTGACAAACAAAAATTCCATTAGTGACTTCCTGTGATTTGATTATTGTACATACTGATATTAAACTTAGTTCCAGAACTGTACCATAAGAGAAATCCACTGACTTGGAGCAACAGTTTAATAAATTACCTTACTGCACATTAAAAATAGCAGTAAAAATATTTTAGGATCTGTCAATACACAGAGGAGGACCAAGCTCAAGGTGAGCTTAATTATCCTAACACAAATGTACATTCTGAAATGAGGTAGTAGGCTTTCAGTGCTACATCACAAATAGTAATAATAAGCATCAATAAATAAAAATAGTTGACATGACAACACACAGTATAGAAATAATAACATTACTTTAGTTTAGTTTAGTTAGCCAGTGCTGCAGTCCATATCAGTACTGAAGGCTGGGGTGCAAAGGGAGAAGACATTAGGAAGAACACATATGGTAAAGTTGAACACTGATATGACTATAAGTGTTATTTTCAATAAAACATAACATTAAAATCTATCAGCCGTTACATAAATTATGACTTGGACAGGTGATGGGCTTTAAGGCACTTAGCAATTCTGTGTAAAAATACAGTTTACTGTAGGGCTGAAATGAACTTCATCACACAAAAATAGCCCAGAAGTGCCAAACCTTAAGTGATGGTGATGTACAAAGCTGCCACTTAAACAATGAAGAAATGTAGCCATAACACTGTTCACAAACCTGTGGGCCTTGTCTGTCTTCCACGGATTGGCAGCAGCTGTTCGACCTGCATCGCTGGGTGAGGCAGGTAATGCAGTGTGGAGGGCAGTGATATCATGCAGGTGATGCAGGTCCGAGCTGGATGCTGGTGACCTCCTCAGGTCATTCAACTGCAGTGGTTGAGGAGGATATCTGGTACTGCTCTTAATGGTAGGGACTGGTCAGAGAAGGTTCTTCACCTTAGAACAACCCAGATATCATCCACACCAAGGTTGGTCATCACGGTCTCCACGGCTCTATAAGCCCCATGCTGGAGTGCTGATCCAGACTGGCTGTGAATGGAAAATACATTGCAATAGTACCTCATGTATCCTGATGTAGGGTAGTGACCAAAAGTAAAAGTTGGAAAACCATGACTAGCTAGCTACCATATGTTAATATGACTGCAGTATTCTCCTGTTTGAATTATATTGTCCAAAACAGTCTGCTATAGTGCCTTATGACAATCAGAGAAAAAAAATAGTACTCACTTGTGTGGTATTGTGTGGATGCAGCATGGTCCCAGCTGTCAGAAGAATACATTTCTCTGGAGAGGAGAGACTCAACATATAATAATTCCAATAAATCTCTGTTGATTGTGACACTAGCTACCTACACTGAAATGGCCAGAATCTGCTGCTTAGAGCGACTAAACCTCTTTTATTTAACAGTGGTATTAATATTACATATCAATCAATACCACTCTAATATGGTACAAACATGCCAGATTTAGACAAAAGGCTCACGTTAATTTCCATCTGCTGTTCCTGGAATAAGCACGTTAAGATAACAAACTAATGCCATAGTAGTAGCTTTTTATCACGGTAAAGGAAACCCAATTTTGTACTGTCACTGTAAATGCTTAAAGCACCAAGTTAATATTAAGTTAGCTAACATGGATAATAATAATGGTGTGAATTCACAAAACTAAATTTCAGTGTATCAACACCATTGCATTACTTCTGATTGCAATCAACATATATTGCTAAATGCCTTTATTTAGACATCTCCCAAGCTTCATCTCACTTCTTTTCCTTCATATGCACAATTAATGATACTGAACTGATTGGACTAACCAACTAAAGATGTATCAGTAAGTAGGGATGCCCCGATCACATTTTTTGCCGCAGATCGTTTTTGAGTCATATTGATTGTTTTTTTGTTTCGTTTTAGCAGCTGGTATAGCAGTATTAAAAATTCAAGTACAGGGATACCTTGAAAATAGTCCCTTTCTTGCCCCTTGTGCTTAAAAAGTCCTTGAAATTCAAATGAACCACATAACACTGTCTTGTATTTTGACCCAAGTTTTGTTCATCAAGTCATTATAATTACATTGCTCAGATTCAGAAATCACTCAGCTTTTTCTTTTTTAAATTCTGAGGTGTCACTATCTCTACCTCTTTGACTCATCACTGGCTATCCTTTCTTCCTCCCCTTGATGAGCCCGTTACCGAAAACTAAATATGCCAGTGAAGTGGAGATTTAATCCAGCATGGCTGCAAATTGATTGTTATAGCAACTGGCTTTTGACTGTTTTGTTTAATGTCGACTGTTGACTGCTCAATCAACAACTGCTGGGCTTAAAACAAGGCTTACCTAGTCTGTCGCAGGTCACATTTTGGCATTTGTTGTGGCTGAAAAATAGACATCCATAGAAGATATGTTATGATCCACTAATGTTAGACACGATACGAGATGAATACATCACCTCAAGTGCCACTGAACCATTAGTGACCGACTGCACGGCCCTGCAGGCAGAAATGGGGGTCAATGTAAAGGTCGACCGGGTCAAAGATTTTTATCTGAACAGGACGCACATACTCTACATAAACCTGTCAGTTTTTGTACCACAACCTCTAAATCAATTTCGGGGAAAGTTTTTCAGAACCTGTATGGTAAACCTTGTCACTAAGACACGTTAAAAATGTATTTCAGGAAGGGCGATGTACTGAGAATATCCTAGCTGAGAGGAGTGTTTGATAAAAAATATAAACAGAGTTATAAGTTATAAGGGTAACCCTCTCTGGGTTTTACTCTGGATAAAATTTCACTACATTATGGATCAAAGGTCCAGAGAGGGGTTTTATATAACTCTACCCTCCAACGCCAGCCTCAATGTTTTTAAAAAATAATACAACTTCTAGTTTCCACTTGGATTTAGTGCAGCTGTAGATTTAGAGGGGCTGTTGCATTTCGTACCCACGCAGTTGGTTTAACATTCTTGTAGAGGCGGCCTACTTTGATTGGAGGAAAAAACATTTATATTTTACATGAAAAATCATCCGAATACACCATGACGGAGTTGGATTTATTCTCAGTGCCTATGACACAATTATCTATCGATGAAAAGCAATACAACGAAATTTCACCCGTATTAGCTTTAACCAACCGAGGACCTATACTGTACAACTTAGATTTGTCTTTTTCTGATTTATACTAAATGTATTCATTGAGTTGTACAAGTTAGATTTTATTTTCAGGTTTAAGCTAATTGTGTTAGTTGAGTTGCACAAGTTAGATTTTTCTGCCTACTAACTTGTGTTTTGTAAAAATATCACTCTCACATTTGTCTTTCAATAAAATCATGTTCTTTACTAAGCAAAAGGTGTGATTATTTATTAAACATGTAACCAACGGGGTGAAAGAACAATATTCCTCTTTTTCTTCATCTTTTTCTGTCTGCCGCTAGTGTCCATTGTCAGGTAAAACTCCAGTGTCCTCAGTGTCTCAAACCCGTCAGGTTCAGAGACATCATATTGGGTTTAGAGTTTAGAATTTGTTGACGCGCTTGATTATTAGGTATTTTCAGTTTAGACAGCGCTTTCAAAAGCACATCCCAGCCTATCGGCTTGCGACTCAGTTTAGTTTTATGGGAGGATGTTAAATGTTTCATTAAATCCAGCATGTGAGGTCCTCAGACGGGGGCATCTCTGAAGATAAATTCACTGTAAAATTCACTGTATTTTACACGATATAGTCTGTATTCTTCTGAAAACGTGGATTTATGTTCCTGGGTACTTCGTTAAAGATAACATTTTCTTCTTTCCTCGAATCGGCCTCCTCTCTCGTCTCCTCTTTTGCTTCTTTCGGCAAAGTGAGGATAATTGCGTTTGTTTCTGGAGATTAAGATATCTTTGTAGGATGTTATATTTTTTTATTTTCTCATCCAGGGATAATCCTGTTTGATTAAGAATCTCTCTCATTTTATCATCCAAGTCATTTTCAGTGTTCGTCTGATATCTTCTTTTGCATATCCTGTACACGGTTTAGTTGCTTGGGGGAGAGACCCACTCGGGAGATACATTTTCTGCATTTTCTCGTTCATTTAGAAATAAACCCGCTCAAAACCTGTCCCAGAAACGACAAAACAGATGTAAACAGAGGCAATAAAAATCCTCCTTTTTGAGTCATTAATTTTCGTTTCTTGCTTAGACCGTATTTTTATTACCCAACACTCTGATGTGTTTCGTGTGATGCTTAGTTATTTGTACTGACAGGCGGTGACGGGGATGTTTCCTTTCAAAACATTATGACTGATTTCATGAAAAGCTTGTATGACATCGGTGGAACAGCCTTCTAATACAGCTTTGTGCCGCCCATGGAGCTCTTCACCGGTGTTCTCAGCAGTGGGAGGTTTCTTTTCAAACGCGCAGACATCTTATTTTTTTCTTGGGTAAATACACACAGGAAGCTTCTCCGGGAAGTAGACCCGTTCTTAGTCTAAACTGATCTGGACAAGTAGGAGTCTAGGAGGGTAGGGTTTCAGGTAGCATCATCATAACTGTCCATAAATAAGTCCTTTTGTCTAGGAAATATCTGATGAGCCAAGACATTATAACAAAAAAGTATTTCAAAGAAAATGATAAGTAATGCACTGAACCACCGTGGCCTGTATGCACGCTCAACACGTGAGACTCCATTACTGAAGAATAAGCATGTTGAAGCTCGTTTAAAGTTTGCTGCACAACATTTGGACAAGCCTGTGACATACTGGGAGAATATAGTCTGGTCAGATGAGACCAAAACTGAACTCTTTGGATGCCATAATACACACCATGTTTGGAGGAGAAATGGCACTGCACATCACCCCAAAACACCACACCAACAGTGAGGTTCGGAGGTGGAAACATCACGGTGTGGGGCCGTTTTTCAGCATACGGTACTGGCACACTTCTTATAATTGAAGGAAGGATGAATGGAAAAATGTACAGAGACATTCTTGATAAAAATCTGCTGCCATCTACCAGGATGATGAAGATGAAACGAGGGTGGACATTTGATAATGATCATTGATAGACAATGATCCCAAACACACAGCCGAGGAAACTCTCAGCTGGTTTCAGAGAGAGAAAATGAAGCTGCTAGAACGGCCCAGCCAATCTCCTGACCTGAATCCAACTGAAAATCTATGGAAAGAACTAAAGATCAGAGTTCATAGAAGAGATTTGAAGACTGTTTGTTTCCCCGTGTCATTTAAAATTATTATACATAACTTATGGACATCAATGGTTTGATTTCTTTGCATGTGTGGATTGCATGGGTTGTTACCAACATCTGGTGAAAATTTCATGTCAATAGCACCTTTAGAAATATATTTACTGAGAAAAATGGTGACGTGTTCGGTACTTATTTTACCTGCTGTATGTAATTAATCAAACCACATCATATTGGGGTGTGGACAGTGCTGACTGGGCCACAGTAGGTTTAATTAAAAAGATAACACTGACAGATAACAGCTTGTCATACATGCAGTAAAAGCCTTTGAGAATTTAAAGTCAAACGTTTTGCTCTAAATGCTGCTTTTAAATCCCTCTTCCACCTACCAGGATACATTTCTATGAAAAATATTGCCGTGAGCCAAACAAAATAAATACTAAAAAGTTTTTATTTTATTTACACAACAGTGTAACCTTTAGGGTGATTTTTGTATTTTATGGTTGCTGAATTGGTAAGGATGTGCCAGGAGGGACATTTGTGATTGTGTGTACAGAGGGAGGGCGGTCTACTTTCACTCTGAATGTCAGAAAACAAACAGAAACACCTTTGAGCTTAGGTAAAGCAGTGTGTGTGTCTGGCAGACAATTCAGTATGCCCATTTAAAGCAACACATACTTAACATGAGCGTGTGTGTGTGTGGCTGACTGCACATTGCTGTAGGGCTGTCTAACACCTGGATGACAGAAAGACAGATAAAAAAAGAAAGAAAGGAAGCATTGCCACAGGTCCCCATCCACTGGTTGTCACCTATAAAGCAAGTCTGTTTTTTTGTCCTCCTGAGCCTCAGGAAACCTGTCTGAACCTTTTCCACTCTGATTGACCCTGTAGATTAAAGTACATCTGCCTGTGTGAGTGTGCCTACTATAGTCTATCCTATTCCATTAAATCCAAGCAGCTGTGGACACAACAGACATAAAAATTGGTTTTGACTTTTTTTGCATAATGTGTTCTTTTAAATTCTACTTTGTTTTGTTTCTGAGGCAAAAGAATAATCATTTAGCAGCATTTGAAGGGATACACCTAAGGTGAACAAGCCAGACCCAACGCTGCGAGCAGCCCTCCCTCTCTGACAAACTATGTTTACCTAATGTCCTGTGAACAATGTGGGATCCGGTATGATGAAGAGACCGGCAATTCACAGAGTTCTTGAGACTGGGGTAACCTACCTGATGGTATGCCTCACCTTGTTCACCTGGGCAGACATGAGTAACCTAATTAATGGTGTCAACAACCAGTCTGCATCTTGTCCAATCATGTTTCTATCACCTCAGAAACATTGCAAAAATCCAATCTATTTTAAATCTTAGTGATGCAGAAACTGTTGTGCATGCTTTTATCTCCTCACGCCTTGATTATTGTAACAGCCTGTTTACTTGTCTTAATCAAAAAACCCTGACACGACTGCAGACTGTACAGGACTCAGCTGCTCGGCTGTTAACCAGGACCAAGAGGTACGACCACATGACACCTGTTTTAGCCTCTTTACATTGGCTCCCTGTTTGTTTTAGGATTGATTTTAAGATCTTATTGATTACTTTTAAGGCTCTTTATGGCCTGGCTCCAGATTATATTTTAGACTTTATAATCCCTCATGAACCTTCACGTAGTCTGAGATCTTCGGGCAGGGGTCTCCTGTCTGTTCCTGAGTCCAGGATGAAAACTAAGGGGGACAGAGCTTTTGCCATCAGGGCCCCGAGGCTCTGGAACAACTTGCCCGAAGAAATTAGGTTGTCTGAGTCAGTGTCTTCGTTTAAATCTCGTCTCAAAACACATTTTTATCTGAAAGCAGATCCTGATTTTACCTGAACTGACTGTTTATTTTACTGTTTATGTTATTGTTTTTCTGTATTTCATGTGTTTTATTTCTTTATATTTCGTCATTCACTGTGTTATTTTATTTTTCTTGTTGTGAAGCAATTTGTACTTTGTTTTGATAAGTGCTCTATAAATAAAGTTTTATTATTATTATTATTATTATTATCTTTGCCTACTTCCTTCCAGTCTCTATTTGGTATCTAATGTGTTCTTGTTCTCTGGTGTGGGCTTCTTTCTTTCTTCTTTAACAGGCCTGCCCATCTTGAACACGTTCTGGTCATCACTGGCCTCCTCTGTACTTGTGTTGTGGTGTCATGATATCATTTTCTTGTGCTTAATCTATCCGCAGCTTCCTGGATTCTTCCCTGTGATATCTCCGTCCATCCATCTCCATCGTTGGTTCTGCCCACTGGGTTGCTTACCAGATGCTTACATCTTCCCACCTCTGTCCATCTTCCTAAACCTTAACTTGCTTACCAGATACTTCTGCGACGTAATTGCCCAAGCTTTGGTATTTTGGTGCACAACAATAAACACAGTGAAAGAAAAAAAAGGTTAAAAAAAAAACAAAGTATTGCAAAAGTCGAGAAATATAAATAGAAAATTGAAAAATATGAATAAATTATTGTAAAAAGTATGTACAGTATGTTTGAACTGCTAATTGAAAATTTTAAGCAATTAAAACAAATAAAAACGGTCCTCTGGAGAAATGTCCCATTACTTTTGCCTATTGCCAGGATTGGAATGAATGTCTTTGCCTCAAGGTTCACATTTCTATTTATATTGTAACACAGTGATACATTAAGTTACTGCAAGGAACTTGAAAACACGGCCTACTAGCCCTTAGACTTGGATGTTGCTTTGATGTTTGATGTGAGGATGTTTTGTGTTTGTCCCTTGGGAGTGTGTTCTGATTCTCTGGCCTGGGGAGAACAGGTTTGACACATTCAAAGCTGCAGGACACATTGTCCTCTTGCAAGGCTGGTGGTGATAGCAGACACATCACATATAAGACCTAACCTGGCTTCGTCTAGCCTGTTTTTCCCTCTTTGTAGGCAGTTCATTTTATTGGTAAAAAGGTCACCAGCCAAGTTACAAATGATTACCATTCCAAATAAACCAAACATGCCATCCTTGTGGAATCATCTTGCCTTGGCACAACTCAACATCTTCACCATTGCTCTCAAGGGTCCCTTGTGTTACGTCAGTGCTGACTCGACTGTCTTCCAACATACAATACACCCTAATACAATACACCCTGGTTCCCAACCTTTTTGGCTTGCGTCCCCTTAAAACAAAGAACTTATCTGCATGACCCCCTATCATTTTTAAAAATGTATTTTTATAAATTATAGGTGGTTCAAACAAAGTGATTTTTCCAGCTGGCCTGAAAAGCTAAAATTATTCAGTGACTTCTCAGAGAGAAGTCAGGAAAAATACACAGTATTTTGCGTAGAAGAAATATGTTTTTGATTCTTTATCCCATTAATCATCCTGTGACTCCTCGGACTGATCTTGTGACCACTTGGAACTGCTGTCCTAATCTATGGAACTTTAAGACTTACAATGACTGATGATGAATGATAATGATTTGTCCAGTTCAAATATGGTTAGAAACTATTGATTTGTGGAGGTTATTTGGTTAAACAAAATGTGCGCATATAATTAGTCTTTGTTTGTGAGAGAGCTTATTTTCTTATTTTATCAGCAACACAATGGAGAAACTCCATTGAAAATCTGCAGCAGGAACAAGATATTTTCGTTGAACTGCACTGTTTAGAACAGTTTTACCATCTACTCTTCCTGTAATGCAAACCACACAGCAGGTCTTATCTTGCATTTCTAACTTTGTTAGAAATTGTGCGAAATTGAACAAACTAAGGACACAGTAAAGACAGTTTGCTATTGATAGAAATCACTGCTCCAATTTACTTTTCTTCCATTAGTAAATCCATTGATTTTGACAATTCTGTTCAAATTAACTAAAAGATGTACCCTGGGGCAAAAATCTTATCTGACACCCATCTTATGTTTCCATTGAGACATAAGAAACTCTCTACATATGACATTCCAGTCTTGCTCATTACAGTAAAGAGGGAACAAGACTTTCATAAGCTTCTGCTGGGTTGTGATATAGAAAGCAAATTTACACTTATATTTTTTCCTCTTCATAAAACCTTGCACAAAAGTGGATACATGTTAGGTTTGCCCATAGAACTTCACTCCAACCCATAGAAAAATTGAAAGAGACAATTCCAATACCCTGTGTTCCAGAAACGTAAACTTTATTTAACTATATTTTCACCAGTGCTGTCTCTGTGCTATGATGCACTCTAAATCCTGACTGAAAATCCTCATATAAACTATTGTTATTTAGAAAGTCACACAACTGATTGGCGACTGCTTTCTCACGGATCTTATAGAGAAGGTTATATATATATATATATATATATATATATATATATATATATATATATATATATATATATATATATATATATAAAAAACCTTCTCTATGGTGGTAAGTCACAGGACTTTCACACGGGGGGACCCGGGTTCGAATCCCCTTCAGGACGCATTGAGCAATGACCATCATCCAGTGTGGAACGGCTGGATAGCTCGATTTGGTAGGCCACGGGACATTCACGGGGGAACAAGGGTCCCCTCGGAGCGCAATGAGCAATGACCCATCATCCAGTGTGGGTCCTTAGGCAAGACCCTTCACGCTGCTGCCTACCTCATGATGATGATGAGTGACAATGAAATAAATGACATGCCGGCTCAGACGTCGCCCGGCCAAACAAGGTCTGCGTCAGGTGTTGGGGAACCAAGGCATCGAGACGACAAATGGGCTACTGGAACAAGACGGAGCTGGGCAAGATGCGATAATAAGGCTCTGTTGGAATGCTACTACTCCAGTAACCCTAGTCAGAGGGGTTACATGCATAGGATGTGGGATGAATGGTTACTTCGAAACCCACAATCAAGGCTTACGGCGAAGCAACTAGTAGCTCAGTGTTCCAACATCTACAAGCGGCAACTGCTATCACAACTTGAGATTGACGAGGTACAACACAAATGCTACGGCAAGGGGGAGCCAGGACTACAGGTCAGAGGGGAGCAACCAGCAGCTCCCCAACCAGAGATTGGGTACGAAGCCCCAAGAGAAATCACGCTGAACGAGGCAGCGACTGACCTGAAAGATAAGATCATGGCGAGGATGAATACAAGGCAACCCCGACGCCAACTACAACGGCTAAGTGAAGTACCATCAGAAACTCTCCTAGAAGATGTGAATGCAGCATTGAGAGTGATCCCTACCACAACCATCACTGAAACCAATGAGCTGATATACGCCTCAGCAGCAGTGATCCTAGAGATGCTTGGCTACAAGAGCAACCATGGGAGCGATCAGAGACAGTACCCACCATGGAAACGAAGGTTGGAGGCAAAAATCAAGGAGGCCCGGAGAGAAGTAAGCCAACTGACAGAGGCTGAGAGAGGTGCAATGAGAAAGCAAGTACCCAAGAAGTACAACCAGATGCCCATACCTGAAGCACTCGAAACTGCCAAACAAAGGCTCCAAGCCTTGGCCAGCCGCCTAAAGAGATACACGGGAGATAATGAAGCCAGAAGAATAAACCGGCTGTTCGCAACTCAACCTGCGAAAGTGTACGCTCAATGGCAGGGTAATAACAGCAGAGCAGACCCACCAAGGCTGGAAACGGAGCAGTACTGGAAAAGTATATGGGAAAGGGAGGCATCACACAACAGCGATGCACAGTGGCTGGCGGCTCTGAGAAAGGACCACACCAACCTCCCTGAACAGAATCCAGTCACCATCACAGCGGCAGACATCCAAGAAAGAGTCTCAGGTATGAAGAACTGGACAGCACCGGGCCCTGACGGGATCCACACCTACTGGCTAAAGATGCTCACTGCACTCCATGAGCGCCTAGCAGCACAAATGAACCAGCTGCTAAGAGATGGGACGCACCCTGAATGGCTTACCGAAGGGCGCACAATCCTGATCCTGAAGGATCCCGCAAAGGGTACAGTCCCATCCAACTATCGGCCAATAACCTGTCTCTCCACAACATGGAAGCTCATGTCAGGCATCATCGCGGCTAAGATAAGTGGACACATGGATCAATACATGAGCAAAGCACAGAAGGGCATTGGCAGAGGAACCAGAGGAGCCAAACACCAACTCCTGGTTGACAGAACAGTCACCCAAGACTGCAGAGCCCGACACACCAACCTGTGCACTGCCTGGATTGATTACAAGAAAGCATATGACTCAATGCTGCACACATGGATCACTGAATGCTTGGAGATGTACAACATCAACAGGACTCTAAGAGACTTCATTGCAAACTCGATGAGGCTGTGGAAAACCACCCTTGTGGCCAATGGCAAGCCACTTGCACAAGTATCCATCAAATGTGGCATATACCAAGGAGATGCTCTGTCCCCAAGTACCTTGGAATACCACAGGCAAATGGCAACCTCGAAGAGGCAACAAGGAAGACAGCAACTGCCAAATACCTCCAACGAGTAAGGCAAGTCCTAAGAAGTCAGCTCAATGGCAAGAACAAGGCCCAGGCAATAAACAGCTATGCCCTGCCAGTGATCAGATACCCTGTGGGAATAATAAGGTGGCCAAAGGATGAGATACAAACCACAGACGTTAAGACGCGAAAGCTCCTCACCATGCATGGAGGGTTCCATCCCAAATCCAGCACCCTGAGACTGTACGCTAGCTGTAAGGAAGGCAGCCGTGGACTAGTGAGTGTGAGAGCCACTATCCAGGATGAAACATCCAAGATCCACAAGTACATCAAAGATAAGGCCCCAACAGATGACGTGCTCAGGGAATGTCTCAGGCAATGGGGAACAGAGGAAGACGTGCTGGAGGAAGGACCATCATGGGAGGACAAACCCCTACACGGGATGTACCACCGGAACATAACTGAAGTGGCTGATATCAAGAAGTCCTACCAATGGCTTGAGCGAGCCGGATTGAAGGACAGCACAGAGGCACTCATCATGGCTGCACAGGAGCAGGCCCTGAGCACCAGGGCAACAGAGGCCCAGATCTACCACACCAGACAAGACCCAAGGTGTAGGCTGTGCAAAGAACCCCTGAGACAATCCAGCACATAACTGCAGGGTGTAAGATGCTGGCAGGAAAAGCATACATGGAGCGCCATAACCAAGTAGCTGGCATAGTGTACAGGAACATCTGCACTGAGTATGGACTGGAAACCCCGAGGTCAAAGTGGGAAACACCTCCAAAGGTGGTAGAGAATGACCGAGCCAAGATCCTGTGGGACTTCCAGATTTAGACTGACAGAATGGTAATGGCGAACCAGCCTGACATCGTGGTGGTGGACAAACAGCAGAGGAAAGCCATTGTGGTTGACGTGGCAATACCAAGCGATGGCAACATCAGGAAAAAGGAACACGAGAAACTAGAGAAGTACCAAGGGCTCAGAGAAGAGCTGGAGAAGGCCTGGAAGGTGAAGGCAACAGTGGTGCCCGTGGTCATTGCTGCACTCGGGGCAGTGACCCCCAAACTGGAGGAGTGGCTACAGCATATCCCTGGAAGAACACCAGACATCTCGGTCCAGAAGAGTGCAGTACTAGGAACAGCAAAGATACTGCGCAGAACCCTCAAGCTCCCAGGCCCGAGCTCGAAGGATGAGACCACCCGCGGAGGGTGAAGGACAAAGTTTTTATATATATATATAGGTCTATAGTTGGCTAAAACCCCTTGATCAAGACTGGGCTTTTTAAGAATATAGATAGATATAGAGTCCCTCTTATTTATTTGTGGAATTTGTCCAATTCGTACCACAGCAAATCTTTAAAAAGGAATCTGTAAATTGAGGTGCAGTTACTAGCTCCCTCACTTGAGCTGACGGAACTACAGTCTGTAAGCTACTGGAAGAAGCCTAAACAAGAGTCATGGTACAACAGAAGAAAACAAGCTGGCTTCTGCCAGGAGGTGAAAGACAAGTTGGAGCATCTTTTATTTAACCCAATGGTCGTAATTCAGAATGGGGTTCATCATTGTCATCTCCAGGTGAGTGTGCTGTCCTTGCTTACTTACTGGCTTTACCTACAGTTTCCTAACATTAGTGTTAGCTAGCTGTGGCAGTGGTGTACATGATACAGTGTAGCTCATGTTAGATCATTTAAGTTCGGGGCCCTGTTTAAGAAAGTGGGTTGAGTGAAAACTCTGAGGGAAACTCTGGGTTTTCAGTCCCAGAAAGAGAGGTAACTTAAACTCTGGAGTAGTATCTAAGTAGTATTTAAAGAGGACTAATTCTGGGAGCACGCATGACCTTCACGTGCACGTGCATGACCCCTGATGACCTTCATGTACAAGCGTATGATGCACGAGCATCCTTGAGTGACGGGATGCGGACATGTCCGGTCACACATTCCTTTCACAACCCCCACCCCTCCCCAAGACCATTTGTTGACCCGGATGTTGTTAAATTGGTGTAAGTGTTTTGGGAGTGGCTTTGACATGGTACAGCTATATAGCGTCATTGTGAGGGACAGATCATATACTAAACAGTGACTGTGGGATGACGGTTGCTGCATTTGACAGAGATTTCACATTGATTCTGTACAACGGCTGTTACATTTTGCACTGTTTCTGTCAACATCATGGCCATGGAGAATACAGGTAATCATTCAGGGATCTTGAAACCAAAGTGACGCATAAATCTTGCTGATGCTGATCTGCTTATGGCTCCTAGAAAGAAAAAGTCCTCCCCTAAAAAGCTGACTGATTTTCTGGATCAAAAGGCATGGGCTCCACAGTATGAATGGGATGTGGAAGATTTTAGTGTATCGGGATACTTGTTTGACCAAGGAGCAGTCTACCTTTACACAAGAGAAGCTGATGAAATGTTCCTTTTTTTCCAGAGACTGGGATCATTTCAGAAACAAAATTTGTAAAGAGCTAAGTAAGTTGAAATGGGTGTTCACAGCACAATGGGCGTGCTGAGAAAACAGCACAGACCTTCTACATCCAGAATCCTACATCTTTTTCAAACTATGCATGGATAACGTTGTTATTCAAAAGGCACCCCTGACATGGATAAACTCTACCCCATTGCATCTCAAGAATGGGCGACATGGTTTACCACTGGTTTTGTAGTCCAGTGGAGTGATTGAGGTTTTCTCGCGTATCAATACATGAGAAATGGCTTTATAACCTTTTCCAGACTGATAGATCTCAATTACTTTCTTTCTTATTTGTTCCTGAATTTCTTTGGATCTCGGCATGATGTCTAGCTTTTGAAGATCTTTTGATCTACTTCACTTTGTCAGACAGGTCCTATTTAACTGATTTCTTGTTTGAGAACAGGTGTGACAGTAATCAAACCTGGGTGTGGCTAGAGAAATTGAACTCAGGTGTGATAAACCACAGTTACGTTATGTTTTAACAGGTGGGGCAATCACTTTTTCACACAGGGCCATGTAGGTTTGGATTTTGTTTTCCCTTAATAATAACAACCTTCATTTAAAAACTGCATTTTGTGTTTACTTGTGTTATCTTTGACTAATATTTAAATTTGTTTGATGATCTGAAACATTTAAGTGTGACAAACATGCAAAAAAATAAGAAATCAGGAAGGGGGCAAACACTTTTTCACACCACTGTAAGTCTTTCCACTATTTGACAGCCCTGATAAACTGTGAACTGTCTGACATCATACTGGTCACTAAACAAATAGTGGGCAAAGTGCTCAGGGTCTGTCACTACTTTGCATGTAGCCTGGTTTTCACGCATCGAAAAACACCCCCACAAAGAGTTGAGCAACAGTTTGTTGATACTTCGCACACCTTTGTTGACAGCTATTTCTTCTGGATTTAGCCAAATACCCTCTTTATCATAATAGTCCTGCACAAGCGCTCTTGGTATAGTGAATACTAAGTTTGTCTCGTTGTGTCTTTTGCCTGAACCAACGTTTGTTTCCTTGTGCTTCAGGATCTTCTCTTGCTTACCTATCAGCCTGCCATTCTTTGCCTGCCACGCTCACTGCTCTGCCATCCACCATTTATCCCTTTGCCCTCCACCTTCACCAGCTGGAACCCTCACTCACCCTCTCATCATACATTCCAAAGCCTTTTACCATAAAGTCCTGTGACTTCTCGACTCGTTTCTCTCCTTTCCCCTGCCGCAGCAGCTGTCCCACGATATGCAAGCTACCAGCTTCACCGTAGCTAATATTACTTTAAAAGTCCTTTTTTTCCCCCCTCCTCTGGCCGTTGGTTGATTTGGATGTCCAGATTCATGCAAATATCAAGCACATTTGAAATTACATATGCGTGGTTCTCACTGAGAACCTATGTATTATTTTTTTCAGTTGTTGTTGGTGGTGTTTAAGCAAGTAACCTTAGCGCAAGCTCTTTAGCTCAGCCTCATTGTTGCTGTCTTTACCTACAGTTTAATACTGGTGCATTCATTTAGAATTGCAATCAAATATGTAGGTGTGGGGTTATACTGTCAGGTTACTAAAAGGTAGTCCACACCTTCCAACTGTTGGGGCTTGCCTAGCCTCACCACATGTGAGGGACAAAAGACAGGCCGACCTAGAAAGGCCAAAGCCTTCACTAAGAGGCTTGACTGAAAAACAAAGAACAGACAATAGGAAGGCGCCAAGCTGACACAGCCGTTAATTCACACCTGAATGTGAAATTGAGAGGAGATCTCGTTTGAACCCAACGCAAGATCTCAGTTGAATCCAAAAAATGGACTCCAATTGGATGAGACGTGCGAGACAGCGCATGAAATCTCAGCGCACAGCTGTGACGACACCAACTCTATAAAGCCTTAAGAGTCATAACGATTTCAAGTAAGAGGCTTGTGTCTGGGCAGAGATAGATTTTATAACTGTGTGTTTCATTGTTGTGAATTGTGCTTTGCTTATTTTGGAAAGGATGGAGGGGTGACATGGATGACTGCTGGTCTTGGTGTTTGGTCAAACATGCCTGCATACAGGTGGCGACATGGATGGCTAGTTGGATGAACCTCTCAAGACCGATCGTGTCCTTTGCCCACTATATGTTTAGTTATGCGGCGAGATGCAGCCTTACCCTGGGATCCAATCCCTGACGGAAGGTGGTAATTAGGGATTGCTCGTTCCACCCACTAGCTGCGACGAGGGTTCGGGAATTCCAAGGCGTAGTCATTCACGGAGCTGGAACCCTGCCTGAGATGGTAGAGGCCCGCTGGCCTCCCAAACACCTCCTTAAAGTGGGAGAGGAAAGGAAACACACAGGAAAGGGCTGGAGTCCAAAGCGTTGTCTAGTTCAGTAGGGATTAGCGTCCTTGTATAAACGAGACTGGACAACTGACTGAGGTGAGTAGGGTGTTCATATACTGGTGGTGGAAACAGGTGTGTGATTAGAACTCTGGTGAGGGAGTGCACTGTGGTTGTGAGGCTGTGAAGCCTGGCGTGTCCGTGACAGCCTTGGGCGTCAGATTGACAGTACTGTAGCCAAATGGCGTTTTAACATATGTTAAAAGGACAATTACTTAGCTTTTTGTCTTGGACAGTTGATTGTTTTTCTCAACTTCAACAAGACTAGGTCAAAACCTAGTATATGGCTGGACCGTGTATGGTGAATGTGCTCCTGAGGATGTAACTGAGGACGGTTGGTGCCTCGCTTTAAAGCTTTGTGCATGCTCAACGCAGTGTCCAATTGTGATATCCTTGTGCCTCTTGCATTCCGGCGCATGGTAATGCACCTCCCAATTATGAGACTAGGTGCCAACTGTGCACGTGGGGCTTTTCATTCCAAGATGGACAAGTTTGAAGGTTGTTTTTGTTTTGTTTTTGTTTTTCTCATTTTGATTAATACAAAAGTTCAAACAGGGATCTATAGAGCATGACATTAGTTCATTACAATACAACTGAGAACATGACAGCCACAAATACTGATAAAGCCAAATAATTTAAATAAAGAAGTAATGAATTAATTTTTACTATTATTAATTTTTTTACTATTATTATTATTATTATTATTATTATTAAGGAATTCAAAAAGCCAGCCGATTCCTTTTTAAATTGTTCAAAAACAGGAGATCTTAAAAATCTACATTTGAGTAAATAATTTTTTGCCAGCAGAACCAAATTATTTACAGGATATTCAACCTTTGTTTCATTAGAATACATTTGTTGTTCCAAATACTTCTTTCTTTACAGGGATTGTATAACACCAATAAAGTATGTCCATGAATAGATATGAGTTTACAATTAATTACAATTCTTCCTCAGCACTGAGGAGCTATATAGCAGGGTGTGCAGCCAGGTCTGGTCTATGGCATTCTTCTGGCAACACTCGCTGACTTATTTCTTCTTCACAGAATGTTTTGTTTGTACAACCCCCTGGCGTTTCAGATAGCACATTGAGCATAAAGATTTCTGTGCACACTCGTAGGTCATCCGCCATCTGTGCAGGCCTGCATTACAGAGAGAGCATAAACCAAGCTTAAAAGCTTCCTGCAAATGTAAATGAGGTCTGTCCGCACCTCGCTGCAAAAGCCTTCTGAGGATGTAATTTAGGACTGTTCATGCCTATTCATTTTGAAAGAAGACCAAAGACCAATGGAAAAACTCCAACACTCAACCCACCAATGGTGTAACTTCACTCACTCAGTAAGTCAGGGACAGACTTTCACGTTTATTGGGCTGGCCCCGCTTTGCTGCGGTCCAGCCAAAAAAAAAAAAAGATCCACTGATGCCTGCAGAGATAAATCGACTGTCTGCTGTCTGTGTCTGCTGAAACAAAATGGTCGAGTTGCCTCCATTCCAAAGCTGCAATCTTGTCAAACTAAAGTCATCAAGACACCTGTTTGTTTTCTGCAAACTGACTAAAAAGGTACCATGGACTTCCCTCCACCAGTCATAAAAAGCAAATGCTGTCATTTCTGGTCAATAATGATTACTTCAAATTTTTAATCTGACTACTATTGTGTGCCCTGACAACACACAGTGGACACTGCACTGATGAGACTGTAAATTGCAGAACCGACAGCTGTGTCGGCCATGAAAGACACTCTTCTTCTGCTCCAGCTCTGGGGATACCAGACTGTTATCTCCTGGGAGTGATAATGTAAGTGCATGGAGAACATAAACGACCTGTAACCTCCTGCTCTCTCAAACTGCCAGCAGTAGTTAGTGCTATGTTAGTGAAAAATGTATGCCACAGCAGCTATTTAACATTATACCACACAGAGACCCACTTGTTTTGAAGTATTCATTTAATCTAAAACTAGTATCAAGGTAAGTGCACTCTCCTCCTGTCAATACGTCTGTGTAAATGTTTGAATGATATGATGACGATCTCTATGATAATGACTTTTGTATAGTAGTGCAAATGTCTATTCTATAATGCAGACTTACATCCCTAACTGTGAGTCCTCTGTGAAATTAAACTAATTTAAGAGCTGATAATACTGTGACAACTGAATTTAATTTCTGTGACTCTGCTGCCCTACCCCGAGGGACCTGTGCTTAACAAGTTCAAGTGATTGTTGTTACCAAAGTCTGTATCCTGTTTGCTTACAAGACAGGTAAGCTCCTAAAACTTAACTAAAAACCTTACAAAGATCAACCTAGTGTTCGTTGCCAAAACAATTAGCAGTTGTTAAATGTGAGGCCCATACTGTAATTGTAGTACTGACCAAGGGAAGTACACTAGAAAACAACTGCTAGATGGGCTTCAGTTTCTCCTTCTCCTGTGGCACATCAAGGAACAATGAATGTGACACCTGATCTGATGTCAACATTATCTATGATGTTGCTGTAGCTCTGTCCCATACTGATAACAAAGACAGTGTAATTTGGTTAAAAAAAAAAAGAGTTTACATGTAAAGTAGTGTGAAAAAGTGTTTGCCCCCTTCCTGATTTCTTTTTTTTTTGCATGTTTGTCACACTTAAATGTTTCAGATCATCAAACAAATTTAAATATTAGTCAAAGATAACACAAGTAAACACAAAATGCAGTTTTTAAATGAAGATTGTTATTATTAAGGGAAAACAAAATCCAAACCTACATGGCCCTGTGTGAAAAAGTGATTGCCCCACCTGTTAAAACATAACTTGTGGTTTATCACACCTGAGTTCAATTTCTCTAGCCACACCAAGGCCTGATTACTGCCACACCTGTTCTCAATCAAGAAATCAGTTAAATAGGACCTGCCTGACAAAGTGAAGTAGATCAAAAGATCTTCAAAAGCTAGACATCATGCCGAGATCCAAAGAAATTCAGGAACAAATAAGAAAAAGTAATTGAGATCTATCAGTCTGGAAAAGGTTATAAAGCCATTTCTAAAGCTAATGGTGGCCCAACCAGTTATTAGGTTTAGGCAAACACTTTTTCACACCACTGTATGTCCATGGCCAATGGACCAACCCATAGGGAAAAGCAGGAATGAATCACAAAATACATATTGTTAACACCAAGCATCGCCGATGGAACAATATACAAATTAAATAGACAAATTGACTTTGTACATAGGAAACCATCACTGGGTTACCAAAATATACTGGTATTCGTTAACATGTTGTCAAAGTGCACACAAGCATTCCCTACCATGAATAATGATGCCATCACAGATGTTTGATGAAATAAATAATTCAGGTTTCATGTCCAGATGTATAAACAGTATTAGGGGTATAGCTAGAGAATGAGGATGAATGGCACAATGAAAGAGAAACTGACCAAAACATTTCAGCAAACATGTCTAATGGTCTAAAGCTATTGGACTCACTACATGAGATACAGATGGGTAGGTCTGTGTCCACTGGAGTAAGCCTGCCATTAACAGGTTGGAGTGCTGCTCTTGTGTGGCCAATTGTACAAATAACTGCTTGTAGATAGAGCATGGAGCCCAGCCCAGTGACAATCCAACTCATCGGGTTCAACCAAGGTTATGTGTTGATAACACTACTGGATTAATTATCTTTGTCTGCTAGGTGGGTCTGACCTTTCTAGGTGATTGTAATAGCACAAAAAGGAGTCATAGTTGAAGGTGAGGCCGAAATGGATCCACAGGACCAGATTCCAAGAATGTTTTGCACTGTCACTCTGATGATCTATGGCTCTGACCAACTGGCTATCATCAACTCCTGGGTATGATCACATTCACATTCATCTGCATTGAAGTATATGGTTACATCAAATATCATTTTTGGGTGATTTCACCAGTGACATGCACGTTGGCGCATGTGCACTACTTTCGAATGTTGGGACATGGGAATGTTACAGCAGTAATATGTTGCAGCAGTAATATGTTCCTGGCTGAAGTCCTGTCCTGGCAACCCTGTCTCCTAGAAATTATAGTATATACTGTTTTTTATATGGTACTGAAGTACTGCATGGTACGGAGGTGATCGGGGTGGCTGGTGGGCATACATAGTGAAGGATTGTTACAGAGACTGTGGTCTGGTGTCACGGACACGCCAGGCTCCACCGTCTGTTAATCAAATACACCTGCTCCCTATCACACTCCTGCTCCCCATCAGCATCCAATCACAGCCAGCATAAAAGCCCAACACTCACCTCAGCCAGTTGGCCGACTCCACATGACATTCTTTATTCCCCCTACATACCTCTCCAGCGACCTCCGTCTCCAGAATCCAAATCAAACTCCATCTGTCTCCATATCGGTGTATCCTGCCTCTCTGTCCGTATCAGTTTGCATGTGTGGTTAGGTTTAGGCAATATTGTGGTTTTGGTTAAATATTTCAAGTCACAGTTGACTTTTTCAGTGTTTAACCAAGACCACAATCTTTCCCTAACCTTCCAACAAGTGTTGTGAGTGCCTAAACATAATGATTAAAGATTGATCATGTTTTTGTATTGCAAGAGAGGATACTGAAATGAAATATGTAGTCAGTGAACATTTTGGAGGTGCGTTCAGTATCAACAATTTGCAACTTGGCAGAAATGTGCATTACAAATGGTTACTCATTATGATGAGAAAAAAATGTATTCTCAGCCCCACTGCAATTCTCTCAAAAGTATATGCTTTAGCAAATTATTCGTATATAAACATATTTTAAGAGAATTTGTTGGACCTGATTGTCATACTAGAGATTAGCTGGCTTGATTACATGTCAGCTTACACTGGTATTAATGTCACTAACATTTTGATGTGGGGATGATCTAATTTGTTCCACTCCATTCTATTTGCATGGTTCATGGTTAAGACAGGTAATAGATAACAAAACTCATAATAATTGTGGTGATGTCTCCACATATGATCTTAGGATGGGTAATTAGGGGTATCCAGTAATTGTCTCCCACCACAAAAAACAAATGGTAATGATGCAGGGTGTGGACAGTTCTGCAGCTGCATGAGAGATAATTAATCACGATGAAGATATTACAGACCTGAATCATTTGTATTAGTTAAGCATATTAGAGGTCTATAGTCAAATACTGTGTTAACAGGACATTATTTAAAACTGTCTCTATTATTGCCTATTTAAAACATTATTTTAACTGTCTTAAATTGCCTATTTTATTACATGAACAAATCAACAAGTCAGTTGTAGATGTTCAAATCATCATTTTTCTGAGTACTTCTTGACCATGTTGGCTTAAAGGTTCCCCCATCTCATGGGGAAGAGCTGAAGATGGCATCATGTACTTAAAGTTATGTTTACATTCAGTGTTACTCAGCAAAACACATCGGGTCCAAATTTAAAGGTTCCGCTTTATTGTCATTATACAATACTGTCATGGTTTGGGGTTTTTGTCCTGTTATTTCCTGTTTTATTTTGAAGTGTTCTTCTCTCCTCGTGTGTCTTGTTTTACTTTCTGTATTCGTTTGCTTTTCCCTCCAGTTTGTTACGGACAGAGTAGGCCAGAGACACCAAGATGAGATAGGTAGTTTTTATTACACACGGCGTAAACAGGAGGAGATGGTACTGATACCGTCCTTGACTAGCTCAGCTGGAGATCTGGGGGAGTAGTGACACACACTGGAGACTGGAGACACACGGGACAGGAATTGGGAACTCAGGAGAAGGGAAGACACGTGCAGATGCGAAGTAGGAGTCCGCGATGTAGTAATGGCTGGATACAAAGATCTGTCCTACTACAAACGAGACCGGACACTGACTGAGGTGAGGGATGGTGTTTTGTAGGGGAGTGGAGTGATGATTAAGTGCAGGTGTGTAATGAGTGACTGGGATTAGTGCTCAGATGAGGGAGTGCGATGTGTGAAGTTAATGACAGGTGAGTGTGACTACTGGCTGGTGAGAGCATGCCAGGCTGTGACACAGTTTTGATTGTTTGCCCTGCCTTTATTTGTTGTACCTGTGTCTCGTTACCTGAGTCTATTTAGTCTGTGTTCTTCCTTTTGTTCTGTGCCGGAACGTCATATGTTGTATCTCTGTCAAGCACCCTGGTTTGTTGTTCCCCTGGATTCTTTGTACCTTGCCTGTCTATGGATTTTGGATTTTGTCTGCCCACCATTGGACTTGTTTTTCTGTTTTTGACAGCTTACCTGCTGAGAGTTGCTTTTGTCCACCAATTCAGTGTAAGCCTTTTTTTGTTAATAAATTATTAATCTGCTCCAGTTCTACCTGCTAGTCTGCGTTTGGGTCCTATTCCCTGTTTCCCAGCCTGCTAGCAACCAATATTCAATTTCAATTTAATTTATATAGCGCCAATTCATAACAGAAGTTATTTCATTGCACTTTTCCTATAGAGCAGGTCTAGACCATACTCTTTATAATACATGCAGTATGCTAGCAGCCAGTCTGCATCCCTGCCTACTAGCCCTCCATCCGTCAGGCTCGGGTACGTTAGCCCGCAACCTGCCTGTCCTGAGCCAGTCCCAGCTCCAAACCTGTATCTGGGCACCTGTCTGGCTTTTGGAGGTCCTCGCAGCTATCAGCTTAGTTCCCAGCCTGCTACTCATCTGCCTGCACCTCAGCATCCTCCCAGTTGATATCCCTGCATGCCTACCTCCTGTGTGCTAGCTTCCAGTCTGGACCTCAGCCCGTTCCTGTCTTGGAGGCACCTTCTGGAAAACCCCTAGAAGGAAACGTGGCTCCTGCCAACGTCGTGCCTCACTGCTGCCCAGCTGCTCGTCCTCACCGCTGCCCAGCGCCATGGAGGTCCTGCTGCCCAGCGCGCCAGAGACTCAGCTGCCCAGCGCTCCAGAGCCATCATCAGTCCTCCCTGGACCCCAGTCAGCAGCCTGGCCAACTCCAGTTCCTGGAGTTCCGCGGAAGTCTCCAGTCGATCCTTCTGCTGAACTGCAGCAGCTTCCAGAACCCCTTGTGCGGCAGCTGCTCCCTGAACTCTATGGGCTGCAACACACTCCTGCCTCTACTGGATTGCAACAGCCACGTCTTGCTCCCATCAGACCTATAGAGGCATTCTGTCCTCACTGCCGGCCTCTGGAGTTGCTCCGAACATCTGGCCATCACCTGGACCTGCTCAGCCCTGCCTCCTGGGCAAACCCCTAACTTGCTCTGCTCTTCTGTCCTGCCCCCGGGCCGTCTGCCTGAGATCTTCCGCTTGGCCTTTCATTCTTACACCCACACATTTTCACTCTCATATATTTTCACTCACACATTCATACATTTGCTCTCATGCACATGCAGTCAATGTATACATTTAATATTATATATATATATATAATATATGTAAGAAGAAAATGTATGCCTGAAGAAAACATATGCATGTAAGAGAAGAATGTGTGCATGTGTGAGAGAGAGTATAGTGGAAGCTGATGGCAGCTCATTTATCGCGGTGTGATTGGCTGAGAAGCTCAAAGTCGTGTCTGAGGGGGTAGGGGCAGGGGTAAGGAGAGCATGATTTACATCTGCATACAGAATGTCATTCTTCCTGAACCAGCAATCCTCTTGTCCGCTCCAAGCTTCTGGCATCACCACAAACCTACGGCAAAGGCTTCGATGATTCACTGGGAACTCTCAAACAGCAAGTAAGTCTGTGTCTCTCTGCCGTTGTTTTATCACATAAAACCGTGCTGGTTAAAGTTTTAACTGACGTTATGCTGGTCTGGCAAAACCCTGCTGGTACTAGCGCTAGCCATGTGACAGCTAGCTAATGTTAGGATCTTTGTGAACAAACAACGACAGAGAAACAGACTTAGCCTACAAGTGGTTTTGGAGTTCCATCTGGCCATCGCCAGGATGTGCTCGATTTTGCGCCTGACAGTCAATTGGACCAAGAGACACAAAGCGTGTACCATGACAATGGAATTTTTCACATTCTGATGTAATTCATTCATTTATTTTAATATTTTGAATAAGAGGTGCAACAAAATTTGCAGGGCATCTGTGCCTATTTCTCTTATTCAGCTACAGTAGTAACAACTATTCATGTCATGTGAAAGATCCACATCAACTGAGTAAAAGAGCTTACTGGTCAATAGAATGAGAGCTCATGCTGCATCTCTCTTTCTCCCTTCCGCACCACTTTAATTTACTAACATTAATTGACATGTGCTTTGATATTTAATGATGTGCTCTTTGGAACATCTGTCAGGAGGCAACGTAAACATGCAAGGCTATGCAAATCGGCATTATTGATTTGATTATGACAATTGAGTATCTAATATCATACATATCAGGCTACAACATCTTATAATTCATATTTATTTAAGGTATTTTTTGGAATTCTGCATGGTGTGAAAATATTACAGTGCTCCAGCAGCCACAGACCTTGTGTCTGTGTTCAGTTCACTCATTCGGCAGTAATAACTGTTTATTTAACATCTCTTCTTTCATTTATAAAATGAAATATGAGATTCAGCCCCTCTCTCCACCCCAATAATTTTTGTAATGTCCCTTACAGTGACATTAATATTTTGGTATTCACTGCCTGATACGTCCTAGTACCTTTGACACATCCTGGAACTAACAAGTCAACTTTCAACATTTAAACATGGTATAATCTGTCATGTAGCCTTCTGCCACAACAGGATTTCCTGCAGTTACCAGAGCTCTAATAGTCCTCATTGATGGTTTTAAATAGCCAGAATGAAATAATATTGCTCATATTTATCACCAGAAGATGATGTGAACCTATCTGCTGCCTGTAGCAGAGAAGAGTCATTGTGGCCAAGAGACGTACAACTCTTGAATATCACTTATAGAAATTTCTCATTGTGTTCTCCCACATTAACAGAAGCAAGGTCCTCTAACAGAGCATGGCTGGAAATTACAACGAGGAGGGTCCATCCACCTTCACAGCTCAATTTAGCACTGTATGATATGGTTCTTACAGTATTATAAATTCTAGGACTGCAGGCTGAAATTAAAATCGGTTCACATCAAGCATAACAGTCTTTCTCATGTCTCTCCTCTTTCCTTCTGTCGCTTTCAGCAGGTATTTCTGTTTGTTAAAAACTACAGTGTCCAGCTGTTATAGTAAATTACTGAGCCTATTTTAAAAATGTGTAGCAAAGTAAAGTTTTAAATGCATTGAACTGATTAAATCGAATGACCTTAATTTTGGTAAGAAAAAGGAGCGGGTTTACACTCACTACCGGCTATCAGAATAAAATCAGCTTTCATATTAAATAACAGAATCTAACTCACAAGTCATTTTTTGACAGGGCACCACTCTGTTACACAGAGAAAATCTTGACAGTCATTTATAATAATTGATAAATAAATAAAAAATAAATCAAAAATCAATTTAGTCTCGGTCTGAAGTTGCTGACCAGAATATTTCATACACACAAACACACAATAACCAAAGTTTTATAAATGTTTATTTAACTACTAACTACACACACATATACATAACTACTAGACGACACAAATGAACGGATAAATGCAATGAATGATATGAACACAGCGATGAATAAGTAATAAGTGAATGAATGACCATTTGACACCGGAGGATGCAGTGAATGATTATTTTGGCTCGCAGTATTAACTTGTGTAACCACAGGAGACCACTATGTGGACGAATTTTAATAGTTACCAATTAAATAAACTAGGCACCGTTCAGCAACTGAGAAATTTTGGAGAGTCAAGGGAGATTATTATCAGGAATTATTAGTCTAATCACCTGAGGTAATTTAGCTATCCTGCCTATGTTGATGGGAGATCCTAATTTTGATCTAGGCTAAGATTACGTTTCTTAATTAGTATCCTAACTGTAAGCTTTATCAAAGAGGAAAGTCTTAAGCTTACTCTTAAATGTGGAGATGGTGTCTGCCTCCCAAACCCAAATTGGGATCAGATTCCACAGGAGAGGAGCTTGATAACTGAAGGATCTGGCTCCCATTCTACTTTTGGAGACTCTAGGAACCACAAGTAACCCTGCCCTCTGGGAGCGTAGTGTTCTATTCAGGTAATATGGTATTATGAGATCTTTAAGATATGATGGTGCCTGACCATTAAGAGCTTTGTAGGTGAGGAGAAGGATTTTAAATTAAATTCTGGATTTTACAGGGAGCCAATGCAGAGATGCTAATATTGGAGAAATATGATCTCTTTTCCTAGTTCTTGTCAGTACATGTGCTGCAGCATTCTGTGGAACTCCGTGACTAACTTTGGCATGCACGGAGGACTCAACGTTAACGTGTACAAACTGAGATCGATCTGATAGATAGGATTTAAACCAGCTTAGTGCGGTTCCTGTAATGCCAATTACATGTTCCAGTCTCTGTAATAGGATGTGATGGTCTATGGTGTCGAATGCAGCACTAAGATCTAACAAGACAAGTACAGAGACAAGTCCATTGTCTGATGCAATTAAAAGGTCACTTGTAATTTTTAATTTGAATGAGGCTAGCAAACACATCATAGTAGGCTAATATGTAACATCAAGTAACCGTAAGCATGTTTAATTGAGTAATGTTTAGGTTAAGACAACAAGAACTCATTTTAAAATATTCTTTGAAATATCTCATTAGAGTTGAAAGCAAGGACTTACTCTACTGAAACTGTATCCCGACTTACCATGAATGTCTCTGAGAAATAGTTTTGTTAATACAGAACATGGTGATTCATACTTTGTACAAATATATTCATTTCTTCACATAAAAGAACAGTTCTTGTTAACAGGGTCTATTGCTCTTTGTCGGCATCAGCATGATATCAAATTCCGCACTCTTCTTATATTGTTACTTAATGTAACACATTGATTAATACTTTTGATTCTGCATGGCAAAGTTACTTTCTTTGTTCCTTTAGTCAAAGTTTTACATGTCCTGGTTTTCACTTGACAAAGACCAGAGATCAGAAGACGTTCCTTAAAGAGAGTGCCTGTCGCAAATCATCAAATACCAAAGGGAAAGGGGGCCACCTGCTAGATGAGATCAGGCAAGCTTGCTCTTTATCTTTATTTAGATCTCTCCTAAATGCACATTATTTTAGAATTGCATTTTTAAAAATTGTTTTCACATTGTGCTTTTACTGCATTTGTTCTTTTTAATTTCATTTGTTAAATTGCTAATTTTAATCTTAATTATTTACACTTTGTAACTTGCTTTTCAAAAGCACTATATAAATATTGTTATTATTATTATTATTAGTAGTAGTAGTATTATCTGTACTGCATGTGTCCATCTAACTGTAGCCATCTCATGTGTTTTGTGTGGAAAAAAATATACTTGGATGAATGTGTTCTCTTCTCTTCCATTCCTGAAGCAGCACATTGAAATGAAGCCTTTTAAAAACTGAAGTGTTGGGATGACAAAAAGGCAGGTGGGAGAAAAAGAATAAGAGATGAGAAAATAAAGAAGCGGGTCCAAGAATAAAGGAGATAAAATGGATTTTAAATTGAGAAGGAGGTGTGTGTGTGTGAGAGAGAGAGAGAGAGAGAGAGGAAAGTGAGTTTGAGTGTGTGCAGCAATTGAAGGGTCTCATTATTTTGAAGGAGATGAACTTCAAAGGAGACATTTCACACAATACATTAGTCCCAACTCAAGTGGAGGCGCACACGCACACACACACACACACACACACCAAATGTCTTACCAAAACGATCAAATAACATTCATCTGACCGAGCATGTTTGATTGATGGAATATTGATTGAACCAGAGAAGTTTTCCACTGTAAAGGTTCTTAGATATTTTTTTATGTGTCATCTGGGAAATCCCCATTTGTCCTTCTGACAATAATAGGTCATCATTGATATTGTGATTATACAGTTAAAAATGCAACAAGACTTCAGGGACCTTAACAGTTGGGGGAATGTGGCACTTCCAAGACCCTGCTATTGTTATATGCTGGCTCACTCACATGCCTAACTGGGACACTTAAATAGAACAGAGCCATCAGTAAAGGAAAATTATGATACAAGGAAATTTATTTATTTTTGGTATTTGTCAAACTGGGTGTTATTTTCATATATTTGTCCATTGTGACTACTTGCCATGATAGCATTTTTCTCATCACCTCCATTGTGGAGATTTGGAATCGCAGGGCAAGAAGCAGAAGCCACCTACAGCTTTACAAAAAACTTAAAAGAACTTAAATGATAATTCTGGTTTATTCCAAAACTTAGAAGAACTTAAATGATAATTCTGGTTTATTCCAACTTGGGTTTTATTGGGTCATTCATTGGATATTTTTGTTTCTTGCCCCTTTAGACTTTTTAACACTCCAGTGTCATAAAAGTTACATTGGCAAGATCTTGACTAAGCGTGCATATCTGATGTATCACACATTACATATTTGCATATTTTACATACAGCACTGACAGAGTCATCTCTGATCTATTTTTGTCTAGGTAGGATGTCCATAAGTAATCATTTTTTCTTCATTACAAAGAAGGGTTGACATTCAGGCATCTATTCTCCAAAACACATGGAAAAAAAATCCGCTTTAACCATGAAATTTTCATCAACAATACAAGTGTTTTGTATGACATGCCCACATCTGCATGATCACTTTGGGGATACTGCATTCATGGCCTCTTGCAAATGTTGACAGCAACATCAATTAATGCTTCTAAACAACTGTTAAAAAATTCACGTTTTTAACCTTGTTTTACCTAGAATCGGTTACTCCATTGCCATGTTTTGAGCAGTACTCTTTTGTTCAGACCGTGATGGGCAATGAATGATAACTCTCATCCCTGAAGTATTTTAGTTTCTTAGTTTAGTTCTGCTTCTATTTGTTAACTTAAATGAACTGAAACTGACACTGGGACCAGTGTACAGTTCTTAACACGAGAAGAGGACCAGAGTGTGGAGCGGACCCAAGCGGGGATTATGTAGTTGAGTGAATGACACCGCAGGGAACGAGGGGAGCGATGGCCGAAAGTTAGTCCAGTTCACCAGGGTTCCAGAAAGGCCTGCATCCTTTTTCTTGTTGAATAACAAGACATTTTAATGTATGACCTTAGTTGTTGATACACCCATAAGGCTTAGTGGTGATTAAATCCCCAAGACCTAAAAAGAATAATAATTTTAACAGTACTACCTGTGCTGTAACATTGCTTTTATTTTTCATTTAATTTCTGTTTATTATTTTATGTTTCTCCCTCTTTAAAATGTATTTCAACAATTGTTCAATATAACTGTTGTTAAAATTGTCCTCTCTTTCCTTTTTTTATTTTGTAAAGCATTTTTAGCTGCATTTTGTATATGAAAGGTGCTATATAAATAAAGATTATTACTATCATTACTATTAATTACATTTTGCATACAGCTTCATGTTTTAGGATCTAATTTGATAACACATACATTTTCCATATTTGGTACTTTTCTTTCATATAGCATGTTATTAATTGCTTTCCATTAATTTCTACTTAAAGGGAAATCATCTTTTAAATTTCAAACAAGCACTGACTATAGACTTGAATGACAGCTCTGAAAGGTTTGTAGCTTGCACCTTCAGAGCATGGCAGCTGTAATACACTTGGATTCACAACAGATTCCAACAGTGTCATGTAAGTCATGAAAAACTGGTCAGAAATTACTTAAGCCTTTCAAACCTCTCCTGCAGAATTCTCCACTTCACCACTGTTGATCCATATCTTCAGTATGTTTCAAACACTCCACGACAGAATATGACGGTGTAGTCCCTCATTCGTCCAGGAGTGTTCTATCGTAGAAAAGAATGTCATTGAGAATGACTTCCGGATGGGAGCCGAAACGTCTTGATTCTGAAAACAGTGTCCAGATGACTACGACGGAAACCTTTTCTACGATACTCCACGACAGAGCTACTATTTCCATGTCACCTCTTCATAGTAATCCTCGTTTCTCCTCAATACAGTACTTCTGGTAAAACTTTGGGACATCTCAAAAGATGGGTTTTAGGTGCATTTGGGGAATACTATATAACTTCTAAGTTTGAAATCATTGGATACATTGTGTTTAAGTATCCCCCATTTCTTGCAATCTTGCTTAAATTTTTCTTTTATGTATCGACTTTGCTGCTGCATTTTGCTGACCTATTTTCCCTCTATGGATCATCAAAGTTTCATCTTGGACAATGATGAAAGGAAACCCTGTTCTGTGACTAAAGGATCCAAAGGTGCAGCACATGATGCTGTGCCATGGTTCTGTCCATCACAATGTGGAGGTCGGTGTCACAGAGATGTAAGAAATGATCAGCATCTTTATTTTACTACTTGTAGCGAAATTATCTGTTTCAAAGGATGTACGTCATCAAATGTATTTATTCTGGCATGGGTGAAGTCAGTGTTGTCGCTTTGATGAGTAATGCAATGCAATCTGAAAATTCAGGGCCATCAATTCCAAATTACAAACATTATTCCCACTGTTTGCTTTGATTCAAACATTACTTATCTATGGCAGAGTGCCAGGTAAGTTATGGCATGATATAGAAAACATTTTCGTAAAGTAAATGCAACTGTCTCACTTCACCAATGGATTCTGTCCTCAGACTGTTGAAGTCAATAAATGGGATATGTAACAGACTTTCAGACTGAATGGGATCCTGTGAGCAGTACAGGGAAATTAAACTTTGAACTGGGTGGGATTTGTTGGGTCTCTGTAATTAATATTATAAAGACTATGGTCTAGACCTGCTCTATAGGAAAAGCGCAATGAAATAACTTCTGTTATGAATTGGCGCTATATAAATAAAATTGAATTGAATTAGACTGCAGCTCACATGGTTGTAGCGTGGTGATGATGATGATGAACAATTTTACCTCTTTCATTGCAAAATGACTGAACCTGTCTTGATTTCACTGTTCACATGACCTCTGGGTCATGAAACAGGCCCTGCCAGGACTCAAGGATGACACTAATGGCAAGTTAAGTCACAACTGACCAATTTACGACAGGACAGGCCTCACCTAACACAGAATACTCCCACATTCCAAAATGTGGAATGGGAATTCACAGCACAGTGACCATGAAAAAAGGAACAAAGAAACTGACTTTGCAAAGCAGAATTAAAATGTACATTAATTTACATGACATGCTTACTTAACAATAAAGGTAAAGAATGAAACGTAGAGACAACATCCTAATTTTGATGCAAGAATAACAGGAACTGTTTACACCGATTCCCCAATTCTGACTCACACACACACACACACACACACACACACACACACACACACACACACACACAGGGTGCATGTGTGTCTGTTTGGGGGCTGCCCCCATCCCCTTCTCATCCCTCTCAGGGGGAGATAGAAAGCAAATGCACATTCTTGTGGTATTGGGGTTGATGCTATAGATCACTAAGGGTAATTAAGAAGCATTAGGTCTTCTAATGTAATGTTTCAAAAAGGAAAAAAAACTGGGGAATGTCAAATGTACTTTTCCTTTCAATTCAAAAATAAAACTCTTACCCAATATTCTAGTATAGTATCTAGTATTTCCATTGTTTGAGGGCACATGGTTAACAAAACTGAGTGTAATGCTAGCCATCTTTTAGTGGTCATCCAAAAAGTAGCCACATGAGGACAAAATTAAAATAAATGCAGTATGTCTTCAATTTCAGATTTACAGAAGTGACAGTTTTGATTCTCTTCCATACCCCAAATAAAAAGCATTTTTCTTGTGGGCAGTGTTTTGTATAGAATTCTTAATTGAAAATACTGTGACTCAGTATCTATAGCAGAGTTGTAAATTAAATTATACACCTGTTTCCACGGCATATGGGGTATGAAATATTCCCTCCCAGTACAATTGAAATTTATCTGGCTTATCATTCAAATCGTACGCCCTCAAGAAAAAAGTGTACGTAAAAAAATCTATCCTTTTCCTTTTAAGCCAAAGACAATTTACAGACGGTTTACACACCAACAATTTTCTTTCAGCATTTTTCACCTTTTTCTTACAAGCAATTCCTTCCAAGGAATCACAGCTACTAATTAATCTGAATTCTAAACAAAATGCTCCAAATTTTTCACAAAATAATTTATATGTTTATATAATTTTTAAAGAAAATGCCCTTTTCAATAAACTGTTCCCAAAAGATGATTGGAATTAACCCAAATAATTTGTTGCAAAATTGCATCAACAAAGTCTGGTGGAAAGTACTGGAAGTGTAACCATGCCTGTATCATGTCTTGGTGATAAACTGGTGAAAATCTTTTGTATACATTGAAAATGGGTTTTCGAAATCTCGACAAATTTAAAAAGTTTATCCTTAAATATTGGATGAGTGTCACAAATGAGTCGTGACGAACTCCATGTAGCATGATCAACCCCGATTTATTGATAAAAATAATGAACATTTTCTCCTCATGGCCTCTGTGTCATGAAATGAGCCCTGGAAAGACTCAAGAACTTCCCCAAACACTTTGTCATTCAATTTTCCATTGCTGACCTCTGGAGGTCCTGTGAAAACAATCTCTCAATTTACAACAGGTCTGCTTGAAGTCAAACTAATCCACTGTCCTGTTGAGTCACACTATGGTGCAAAAACTCACAAAGCATTAACAACGTAAGCCAGTTTAGTAAATTACAACTTGCTCTCCCTGACCGTGCATAGCACAACCTGACACCACCCTCTTTTAAAGAACATCTCCTCAGCAAGCAATTCAATGGCAATGTCTCTTTCCAGAAATGCAGGAACAATTTTCTTTCTGCCGATAGTTCCTATGTGAAACTGCTCACAACAAGGTCTGTACACTGTACAGATACACTATAATACAGCTAAGATTAATAAAATAAGTGTAAGTACAAAGTGGATTTACAGGTTGATAAGTATGGTATGGTATAATACATGTATAATGTATGTAATAATATAAATAATAAGTAATTGTGCAATAATGAGTACTGTCAAGTTAAGTGTAGCAGATTAACCAGATTATTAGATGGTGGATATTGCACAGCAGTAATATAAGTATGAATAAATATCAATAAATAGGGAATATTAAACTGAAAACAGAGTATATTTCAAGTATTGCAGTGATGTTAGAGGGAGGAGTTAAAGAGTTTGAGGCCACAGGGAGGAATGACTTTCTGTGGCACTCTGTGGTGCATTTTGGGGGGATGTCTTTGGCTGAAGGTACTCTTTTGTTTGACCAGCACGTCATGGAGTGGGTGGGAGACAGTGTCCAAGATGGCATGTAGTTTGGCCAGCATCCTCCTCTCTGACACCACCGACCGAGAGTCCAGCTCCACCCCCACAATGTCACTGGCCTTACGGATCCGTTTGGTGAGCCTGTCCGCTACCCTCAACCTGCTGCCCCAGCATGCAAAAACGTACAGGATAGCACTGGCCACCACAGACTCATAAAATATCCTCAGCATTGTCCGGCAGATGTTGAAGGACCTCCGCCTCCTCAGAAAATAGAGGATGGAAACCGGGTCACTGGTGCCTTGGCCCTTTGTAGATCTACAACCAGCTCCTTAGACTTTGTCACACTGAGCTGCAGATGGTTCTGTTCACACCATGAGACAAAGTTACCCACCACAGCCCTGTACTCAGTCTCATCACCACCGCTGATACATCCCACCACAGCAGAGTCATCAGAAAACTTCTGAGGGTGGCAGGACTCTGTGTGGTAGCTGAAGTCTGTGGTGTAGATGGTGAAGAGGAAGGGAGAGAGGACAGTCCCCTGAGGGGCCCCAGTGTTGCTGACCACGCTGTCTGACACACAGTGCTGCAGACGCACATGCTGTGGACTGCCAGTCAGGTAGTCAACAATCCAGGACACGAGGGGGGCATCCACCTGCATCGCTGCCAGCTTCTCACCCAGCAGAGCTGGCCGGATGGTGTTGAAAGCACTGAAGAAGTCAAAAAACATGATCCTCCTCACAATCCTTGATTGTCCAGGTGGGTGTAGATGCGGTTCAGCAGGAAGATGATGGCTGAGAGTTGAGGCTGGTAGGAGAACTGAAGGAGGTCCAGGAGGGGTCTGACCATGGGCCACAGCTGTTTCAGCACCAGTCTCTCCAGGGTCTTCATTATGTGGGAGGTCAGTGCCACTGGTCTGTAGTACTTGGAGCCACTAGGACGCGGCGTCTTTGGCACAGGAACGAGGCAAGATGTCTTCCACAGAGCAGGGACCCTTTGAAGACTCAGGCTCAGGTTGAAGACATGGTGAAGGACTCCACATAGCTGGGGGGCACAGGCTTTTAGCACCCTGGGGCAAACTGCATCGGGGTCAGCAGTCAGGCACTCGGCAGAGGTTACAGGCGGGGGAGAGGGGGAGTCGTCAGTCTAGAGAGGGCCGTTAGCCTGAGAACCAGTTAAGGAGGGAGTAGGACTCTCCCAGGAAGATGGAGGAGGGGGGAGCAGTGGACTCAGAGGAGTCTGAGGGCAGACAGCAGCTGAGTTAGAGGGGGGATGAGTAGGAGCTGGTGTGTCGAATCTGTTAAAGAACAGATTAAGTTCGTTGGCACTGTCCAAACTGCCTTCAACTCCTCTGCTGCCAGTCGGTCTGAAGCCAGTGATGCTCTTCATGCCGCTCTAGACCTCTCTCGTGTTGTTCTGCTGGAGTTTCCACTCTAGTTTCCTCCTGTACTTCTCCTCGGCCTCCCTGATCTTCATCTTCAGGTCAGCCTGGATTTCCCTCACCTCCTCCCTATTACCATCAGTAAAGGCCCTCCTCTTGGCATTCAGGATGTCTCTGATGTCCTTGTTTTTAAGTCTCTTTTGTCTGGACCCCTCTCTCTTCCCTCACCGCTTCGTTCCACCTCTGCACCCTCGGTATGTCCTCCTCCAGATCTCAGTGGGGATATCGGTTGTCAGCTATTCCCTGGTGTAAACAATGCGGCCAAACAGCTGTTCTACAGTGGTGCCCTGACCAAGTAGCAGGAGAAGAAGTTTCATGGTGAAAAAAAAATCCAAAACACTCTCTACTCTCATTTTCGTAAAGAGCCTAGTTTAAATTACACTTACACAAAAGTGACTTAAGTTTTAAAGAAAATGGAAAGCTGAAAGTTGGAAAAATTAAGACGATGAGACGGCGCAACGGCAACAGGTAGCATGCACGTAGGCATGGGTTTGTGTCAGTTGTCAGTTCGTCATTGTATCTCTGTCAGCACCCTGGTTTCCTGTACCTTGCCTGTCTGTGGATTTTGGATTTTGCCTGCTCACCGGTGGACTTTTCTGTTTTCGACTGTTTACCTGCTGAGAGTTGATTTTGCCCGCCAGTGTAAGCCTTTTTGTTAATTAATTATTCATCTGCACCAATTCTACCTGCTATTCTTCGTTTGGGTCCTATTCCATTGAATACTCCTGCTTTCCTGCTTGACACACCATAACAGTTCCATTACATTTTTAAAAAAAAATGCAGCCATCGCTACGGCCAAAATTTCCCAAACTTATTTTTGATTTTGGGGTGAACGGTCCCTTTTAATAATAATTAATATAGTGTGTTAGTCTCAAAGAATTATTCTCTTTGAATAGGTAATGAAACAGGAAATGTAAATGTGCCTGTATACAACAAAGTAATTGACCATAGCTGACAATATGATGAAATGCAAATTGAAATGTCATCTCTGCCCTACTGTCTATTAGGGAAAGGAAACAACCCCTCCCTTTTTCATGTCTCTTACAGTCAGGCAGACCAAAGGCAATCATGAGACTCAAAGATTGCTTAAATATATGGACATTTAACTTGTCATAACAGATGTTGTATATATTACCATGTATGACATTTAATTAACACTGTCTGGTAATTAATTACAAGTGTATAATATCCCATTATATTCATAAAAGTGTGTGATACCTTCCAACAACTGATGAGACAAAGCTTTAACATGGGAGAATTAAACTTAAAACTTTATTAATTATTAGAAAGAATTATGATAAAATGGGAGTGAACACAAACAACCCTGCCCCTCATACAGAAGACTTCAAGACAAAACCAACTTCTTGTCCATGCTCTTATGTCTTACGTTCTTCTCCTCTGCACTTCAAAACCTAAAATCCACAATTCAAATCCAAAGGCACACCGAACATCTTGGAAAAAGGCTGATATCAAACAACTCTTATAGAAAGAAGCCTGCTAATAGGAACCTGTGCCATTTCTGAGATCTAACATGACAAGGTTAGAATAGAAGAAATCTGCAGATGGGCAGCAGGGGAATGCCTGTACTGTGGCAAAAGGGGCCACTTTCTGATTACATGTCCAGTAAGACCAAAAGAATAGGCTCGCCAGTTGCAGTGGGGGTTCTGGTGAGCCCAAACAACCCCTGTAATCCGGGCCCGCCTCGTCTGCAAGTCCCAACTACCCTCTACCATCAACAGGGGTCACTCCCCCTGTTAGCCCTCATAGATTCTGGAGCTGAGGGCAACTTCTTAGACATGGCATTGGTCCAACAAGCTGGTCTTCCCACAGAGACTCTAAGTTCGCCTCGTACAGTGGCAGGTAGTGGATGGCAGACAGCCACCACACTGACCCCATGACTGTGCCATTGATATCCCTGAATCCACTCTTCTGTCTAGCCGCCTGTACAACCTGTCCCGACCCAAACGGGAAGCAATGGAGAGCTACATCAAGGACTCGTTACAAGCAGACCTCATCCAGGCAACCTCCTCACCAGTGGGGGCAGGCTTCTTTTTTAATGGCGAAGAAGGACAAGACTCTACATCCATGCATAGATTACAGAGGACTCAATCAGATCACCGTCAAAAATAAATAATATAAATATTCCCTGCCACTTATTAACTCCGCCTTCGAACCCCTTCATGGTGCCACTATCTTCTCCAAGCTCGATCTCCAGAACGCCTATCACTTGGTCCGGATACGGGAAGGAGACGAGTGGAAGACAGCCTTCAACACCCCGCTGGGCCACTTTGAATATTTGGTCATGCCATTTGAACTCACCAACGCCCCAGCCGTCTTCCAGGCCCTCGTCAATGATGTACTAAGGGACTTTCTCAACCGTTTCGTCTTCGTCTACTCCATCTTCGACGATATCCTCATCTTCTCACAGGACAAAGCCAGCCACATTACCCATGTCCACCAGGTTCTCCAACGAGTCCTGGAGAACAAACTGTTCATCAAGGCCGAGAAATGCGAGTTCCACAACAGTTCAGTAAGCTTCCTCGGGTACATCCTCGAGAGTGATCACAGGCACGTTCACCTCACGGATCTCTGCCAACCTGTTTGCCTGTCTTGTCACCTACATTGCCAGCTAACCAGCGGTCTCCACCAGCAACACCTCCCGTGCCACTCAGAGCCAGTCCTCTCCACTCTGCGGATCCGCTGCCGGCCCACACATCGCCATACCCGCTCCAGGTCGGAACGCACCTCCCCACTCTCCGCTCCTGGACTATATTCATTCATTCCCTCTGTTTGAATAAATACTGACTTACCTTATCTGCTCATTGTGTTCTGCATTTGTGGGTTCTCGTTCGTACATTACGGCAATTCATATTATTACTATTTTTTATTGCTAGTATTTCCATTACCAACAGGAATAAATATGGGGTTAGGGGGCAACCCTGTCTGACTCCCCGAGATACTGGAAAACTCTGTGATAAGAAGCCACTATTTATAATTTTACTAAATGGATTATTAGACCCAGCTTATCAAACTACCAAAATTGAAAAATTCCAAACATTTATAGATGTACTCCCATTTCACTGTCAAAAGCCTTTTCAAATTGGCCACAAAGATTAAACCAAGTTTTTTTGTCTTTCTCATATAGTTCAATAATTTCCAAGAGATATCTAATGCTATCTTCAGTAAATCTACCCTGGATAAATCCATTCTGGTCTTCATAAACAATATCAAGAATTACTTCTAGAGGCAATACATTTAGTATACATTTAGTATTCTACAATAAAGTTAGAGGTCTCCAATTTTTTTATTTCATTGGATCTTTGTATTGACCATTTGCCTCTTGTTTTAACAGAAGCAAGATCAATCCTTCCTGCTGGGTTCCAGTCACTTTACCAATCTCTAATGAATAATTGAAACATGCTAGACTTGGATCTTTTATGTAATCAAAAAATATCTTAGAGAATTTGATCGAAATCCCATCTAGACCTGTGATTTGCCTGATATGAAGGAATTGATTGCTTGATAAAGCTCATTCTCAGAAATCATACCTTCACAGTCTTGCTTCTGATATTTTTTTGTGATAAGAGGCAGGGGAAAAAAGCTTGGTAGAGGTCTAGAGGTGGGCAGCTCTGTTGTTTTGAAAAAAGGATTTTTCTTCTAAGATTTTTACTGATGATGATAACATAGAACAATTCTCAGTCACCAATTGAGTCACATTTTCTTTGATTTCTTTGCACAAGTTTTAAGAAATAATCATGGCATAAGCCACTGGCTTTTTTAGGATAACGTCTCTCTAACTATGTTTGTTTTCCAAAGTCTCATATAGATCTGAGGAGGCTTGACTATCTTTATTAATTACTTCATTTAGACTATCCAACTGGCCTGTTTTTTCAACGCTATGTATACCTGATTTGATTTGATTGTGAGATCTACAATAATCAATCTTCCATCTGAGTCTTGTAAGGTTGTATAGATTACATATTAAGTATTTCTTTCAATGAGGATCAACACCACGCTTTTATTGCTAGACCCGTGACTGAAGGAGACATGTCCTCCCCATTCTCTCATCCATTTGGTTTCATCATTTGGTGTTTCTTGTAAACATATAATATTAAATGTATTTTTATCTATTTTTATCACCCATTTGAAAACCTAATTTCTTTTCATGTTATTAGCTAACACATTACAATTGTAGCTTCCAATAGCCAACCGAATTACGCAAGGACGTGCACAAGTGCAGGCTAAAGCTGCCTAAGATGAGGCGCAACCACAAGGCTGCAGACCAGAGAGTGAGATAGAGCATGCTGAGCATCAGGAGACAGAAATGTTTATTATGTAGATCCAGACATTCTGTGGTATTCATTCATGGACATATGAGTACATTCAAAACTTGGTTTTGGATGATACAGTTAAGTATATTAAATTTCCAATGACTCGAATTTGCAAAATCTACCTTTTCAAATTTTACTTTACATGATGTACACAATATCAACTCATAATCATCTGAGTTCAAGTTTGAATATTGTGGTTTTCAATTTCCTAAGTTGGAAATATGGCCAGGAAAACGACTTGCAGGAGAGTTGAGGTAACTATATAAGGTTCTCTCATCAGTCTTAACTTCTCTTGGGACCCCTAGTTGGATGGTATCTTGACTGTTGTCCCATTCTGAGCTTATGTGGTCTGGGCTAGCTTCATCATTCTCATGACTCTCTTCATCAGTGGTCTCAGGTAAATCTTTATTTCCAGAGCTACTGTCATCGAAACCCTACATTATCAAAGGAAATGCTGCTTTGCGCTAAATCTGACACCCAGGGGCTGCATCATCATGTTACTGTGACAGTACGCTAATATTAACAAAGTTTTTATCACTGTATGTATTTATTGACAGTAACAGTAAGACAACAATGCCATCATGAGGCCAAACAGGAAAACACATTATCTATCTACTATCACTTGCATCCAGCATACTGTGACAAAAAATATAACCCTCTTACATACCTTGGGTCTCTAGTGACCCTATAAACTGTTTAGAGAAAAACATTAGCAAAGCAATGTCAATTTATCATTTTTGTGTAATTTTTACACCAGCACATAGTTAAAAATAAATAGTTTGAGGAATACAAGGGAATTGAGTGCTTAATTGAATGAAATTAATGAATTTGACAGTGTGTAATATAGTCCTGGGACACTAAAAACCTGAGGTTTGCATTTAAGGGTTAAAATGTTTTCCATTTCTTGTTCTCCTCACTTTTTCTTTCTCAAGCCCAATACCAGGCCTTCAATATCCATTTTACCCTGTCTCGCTACTACTTTTATTCGCTCCTTGTCTTGTTTAAATCCAGATGGCTTGTTGCCGCCATCTAGTGTTACAGTTTTACTACTACAACTAAAGGAAGATAATACTACTTCGTTCATGTGTCACTAACAAAGGTCTACACACTTGATTTGATTTAGTCATAAAACAACATACACAACCCTAAAACATGAAGGACAAAAGAAAACAAAAAAAACACCAAAATTTAATTGGATTTAATCCAAAATGGGACAAGGACATGCAAAATAAACTGTAAACACCATGTAGGTTGTAACATAAACAAGGTACAATGCAGGACAACCATGTTAACATTTAGTAAACATTAACATGGTTGCCCTGGCCTGTCCAAAATCATGACAACATCTGTGTTACAGACTTAAAAGGAAGTCATGGCATAATTAAATATCAGGTATTACACAATGTACAAATAGGAAATTTCTTTAAATACAAACTTTATACTCCACCTTTTCTACCTTCTGGGTATTTAACATCATCTGGTGAGATATTCCAAATTTTGGCCTGACTCGTTGAAAGAATTTAGATGTAAAATAACCATATCTATGAATTTTGACTGCATTTTCACTTAGAACTTCTGGAACATTTAAACACCTGTAACTCCTATGCCTGGCCATTTACATGACTTGCTGCTAAATCTTTAACCCAATTAGCAACATATTACTATTTTAATATTATTATTATATATGTAATTGAAGCATTTTGAGTAGTTGGAAAAGACTAGAAAGGCGCTGTATAAGTACAGTCCATTTACCATAATTACTGCTGCAGTGATCCAGTGTTTTCATGGGGAACTTAAAAGTCTCTCTTGTAGCCCATGTAACTACTACATGTTCTCTTTTCCTGGCTCTGGAATGGAAATGAAACCGAGCTTTCCACTTACCTTATAGTGAACACAGGATGTTATTAAGTGTTAAGTCAACAGTGAGTGCAGTAGGATAGAATACATGCTTTATCATAACTTGACCCCAGTATGATGTGGATACCCCCACAATGTGTTTGTTGCAGACTGGCTGGGAAGTTTGAAGCAGTGTTAAGTTGGAATATCCATGTAAAGCAAAACTTTAAGAAAATTATATTATAATCATTATGATCATTACATATACTGAATTGTCAAAATGCATTTGTACACCCTACATCACAGCATCAATTCAATAACATATATTGGTGTATATTGATGTCACCATTAATATTGGAGACTGAATAAATGTAATAATTTAAATTCTAATGATTGTGATAGTTGACTGTATCTTTGTGGGAAGGTAGGGAATTTTCCTTGACTGTAGTTTTTTGTGTCTTCCCCAGTAGTCTAGCTTTTAGGTAAAGCCAAATGCATCTCAAAAAGCCTGACATATTCCTCCTAATCCTTTCCTCCAGCCATGAGGTGTATCTCTAGACTAGTGCGCATATAAATGTACTTTGAGCCCAGTGCCTTCTAAAATGTGTCCTGAAATCTTCAATCACCAATCTGGCACACAAATGTTGTTTTTTAAATATACAAGAAAACCCCACAGGCAATAAGTTTATTTTTATATTTTTTTAGTCTGAACATTGCAGCAAGGGGTACTATAGCATGAAACAACAAAAAAAGCTGACCCCTTTAGTTTGGGTTCACTTCAGCCATCTTAAAGGACATCTCAATTTCTAAAATTCATCTTGAAGTGAGAAGAGGCTGCCGGAGGAGCTATGAGCAAGGATGCACAGGTGTATCCTTTGCAGAAGTCGTTTCGGCACCCGTGACGTATAAAAGAGGCGTGACAATGGACAGATGATGCAGCTGTGCCACACGTCATATTTAATTGACATCGCTTTAAAATGACGGCTCTGAAGCAAGGAAGTCTCATTTTGTTAAATGCATGTTACCTCGACTCCTCTCTCCTCGTGTCTCTTCCTTGCCTCCTCCGTTCGCATCTCACGACTGTATGATCAAATCAGTATTTTCAGATTTTTATATTAATGTGAGTAGCTGTTGAGCTTAATGCAGCTGGCTACGTGGCTAGCTATCCACAAGTACCTCAGTGTGTGTCTCATAATAGAGCTAACATTAGACTGCGATATGAGATGACACCCTCAATAACAGTCACGTTGGGGTCTAAACAGTATAATGAGCAGATTTACAGTACTTCTGAACTTAAAGTTACTTTCGACATGACAAACTGGTAATATATTGGGATCCCACGTCCACTCTGTTCTTAAAGAAGAGTGACCGTCTTTTCATAAGCGGACCAGACCGCCACTGGCCCAGACGGACCAGTTTGGCCTGCATAAACTTGTACTGGGCCCGGGCCAGGTTATGTCGGACCTTGGCCCACTTAAAGGGTTGAAACTGTTATTTTATTTCTAATTTTGACAAATTAACCAGTGACAACACATTAGTTAAGGTTTTAAGGACTATGGCTGTCTGTAGTTGTTTTTTATTTTGTTTAAATATGCAGAACTGTAATTTTATGGGTTATTGTTGTTTGAATGTGAAGCACCAACAACCTACAGTGTTTTCAAAATCACAGGCACTCTGGAACAGACTTGTCATTAAACAGACTTTGATTCAATTATGTAATCTCTTGTCACAGATGATTTTTTTTTAAAGGAACTTATCCTGGGGAAAAAAATAATTTCACGTTCTTAAATCATAAACACAGGAGAGAAAACTATTTTGATCAGACTTTGATGGATCACCAGAAAACAAATCTTGCTTGCCTTTCAGGGCTTCTGTAGAAACTGATGCCCTCGCCCAAACCATTTGTTTAATCATGGACAAACTCTGTGAGAACTCATAAAACTCCCCCCTGGCCCCCATCCTGTCTTCACTTTCTTTGGAGCGTACACAAACATCTGCCAGAACTCAGGAATGACATCAAAGGGGAAATTAAATGACCTGTTATATGACTGATCTGGACCCAACAGGTCTGATTACCCACGCATCCCATGTGAGCCAAAATCACACCATGCTGTGAACTCAGAGGATGCCAATAAAGGTTAAGTGACAGTGAGCCAATTTATGTCCCTCACTAATCCACCCTCAGGATGAAGCATTGCTTGAGACATTGCTGCTGAAAACTCTCTCTTACAGCAGCGATGCGCAGACCTGCGTAAGATTTCTGCAACAAAGTTTAGTGCCAATGGCTTTAACACAAAGTTTAAGAAGCCAGCCAGCTTAAGAAGCAACTATGGAAGTTGCTGCAAGGAGAACAACAGATGGAGTGACCGGTTCCTCCATCTGCACAAATGGACTTCACAGCAAGGACTTTCCTTCAATCGGAACCATCATTCTTCCTTGTCTGGCTCATCAATGGAACCGCCAGATAACAGCAGGACATTCAAAGCAACCTTTCTTCCTTTACGGACTGATAATGTAAACACTGAACCTATAACTGGGCATTACATAGCTTCACATAGGTATGCACAGGACTGTGTTACTTTTGTGAATGTATATGTATCGATTCATTAAATTTTATTGCTGTGATGTCTTTTCACTGTTAGCATGTAACTAACAAATTAAGCTAAGTTAATGTTAGTGATGTTCACACAGACAAATGGTCTTGCATGCAACTAACTATCCTCTTTCTAACCTGGCACTGTTTATCCCATACAGTTCACACGTACACTTCAATTTGGCCTCTTAACAGAGCCACTCTTTTCAAACATGGCCTAGCCGCCATTTTGAATTTCCTTTCTTTGTTCAAGCAGGATCCTTCTAGTGGCACTGGCAGGTAATAGCACTGTACTGGCAGGTGGCAGGTGTCAGTAGTGCGATTACTGACAGCGGTGGGCAAGTGGCACTTGTTCGGCATCGTCGTGTATCTGCTGAGCTGAGTGGCACCACATTGGCGCACTTGACTCGCTGTCAACTAGGGCAGGACCGAAGTGTGGAGAGAAGTGTGCATGGTTTGTTGTCACAACAGGTCAGCAGCCGTAAGTCTGTTTTAGGATGGTTGTTGAGCAAGCACTTTCTACTTTTTTGTTTTTCATTCATGTTACGTAATTACTAAAGCCAAGAAGGTTATGATTTTGCCCATTTTGAAATAAAAAGAAACAAAAGTGCACTCTTTACTAATAATTACTTTTATAGTATATGACAATCAGCTACAATAGTGAAAAACTAATTCTCTGTTTTTATCATTCTTTAACAAAATGTATAAATAACATGTAGGCTACTTAATAAATAATAATGTCTGTTTTTCACTTTTTAGTGACATCAAAGCAGCAGCAGAGTGACAACTGATAGTGACATAGTTAACTGATGAAAATATAATTAATTAAATTAAAAAAATACAATCCTGAAAATATCTTAATATTTACTCCACTTATGTTAGTGTCAGTTGTCACTCTGCTGGTGTCAGTAGGTGCTCGGGTTTCTTTGTGATAGCTGGCTCGACAGAACTTAACAATACCAATGGAGAATAATGGGTATCATAATGGTGGTTTACAACTTTCTCCGTTAACCTATGCTCAAGCTAAAAGCGACAATTTTCTGCAACAATTGAGCCATCTAAGGTACAGAATGGACCGATTGCATGCAGTGTGATTCAGATCTGAGCAACAAAATATAATTATGGAAAGTCATGAGGAATTCAAATATATACAATATAATATTAAAAAATGTTAAAAACATGGCATGAAATTGCTAATCTTGTAAATGCATTATAAGTTATCTTACCATTGCACTCTCACTGCCCTTGTTTATTTCTAATGTGACAACTGCACAAATTCCACTTACACCTATAGCATAAGTACATATTACCACTGAATGCCATCATGTGTTTTCAGTGCAGTTATCTTGTTTATTTATTGTTATGCAGATGATACGTAATTATATCTAACGATCAAGCCAGATGAAACTAACCAGTTAGCTAAACTTCAAGCATGCCGTAAGGACATAAAAACCTGGATGACCTGCAATTTTCTGATGTTAAACTCTGACAAACCTGAAGTTATTGTACTTGGCCCTCTGAGACACATTATTTAAAGACTCTAGATAGCATTGCCCTGGCCTCCAGCAGCACCGTAAGGAACCTCGGAGTTACCTTTGAGGATTTATCCTTTAACTCCCACATGAAACAAACTTCAGGGACTGCCTTTTTTCACCTACGTAACATTGCAAAAATCAGGCACATCCTGTCTCAAAAGGATGCTGAAAAATTAGTGCATGCATTGGTTGCTTCTAGGTTGGACTACAGCAATTCCTTATTAAGACTGTCCAATTGATCCAGAATGCTGCGGCACGTGTACTGACAAGAACTAGGAAAAGAGATCATATTTCTCCAATATTAGCTTCTCTGCACTGGCTCCCTGTAAAATCCAGAATAGAATTTAAAATCCTTCTCCTCACCTACAAAGCTCTTGATGGTCAGGCACCATCGTATCTTAAAGATCTCATAATACCTTATTACCCCAGTAGAACACTGCACTCCCAGGAAACAGGGTTACTTGTGGTTCCTAGAGTCTCCAAAAGTAGACTGGGAGCCAGATCCTTCAGTTATCAAGCTCCTCTCCTGTGGAATCAGGTCCCAGACACCATCTCCACATTTAAGAGTAGGCTAAAGACTTTCCTCTTTGATAAAGTTTATAGTTAGGGCTGGCTCAGGTGAGTTCTGAACCAGTTATGCAGCTATAGGCCTAGACTACCAGGAAACTTCCCGTGATGCACCTCTTTCCTCTCTCCTTCTCTCCCTCTCCATCTGTATGCATTTTTATTCCACTACTTCTGTCACTTTCAGCAGATATTTCTGCCTCCTGAGCTGCAGAGACTGGATCTATGGTTGTGGGCCACTTGCTGCACCTGTGTTCCTGCTCGACAACTGCTAATACAGTTGTTTTTATTGGCTCTGTTACTAATACTGACATTATTTTTCCTATGGCTGTCATTCCTATTATTATTATTAATTTATTAATATTGACACTACAATTACATTTCTACTATTTTAAAAATTCTAGGTGGTATTTGCATAGTAGACAGTCAATATACCTACCTGTATCTTTCTTTTCATTTTTATAAACTAAAATTTAGTGTATTGTAGCAGTAACCTTCATTTACACATGGAAAACATTTTGAGGGCAAGCCCTCTTTTACAAATGTGTTATTTTTACAAAGACATGGTGTACAGATACAATAATATAGTTAGTGTATGACAGCATATCACTGCCAAATTGCGTGAGCAAAAATAGGATAAGATCCACCCACGCGTGCAACTCAAACAACTGCACACAGATATTATTTTTGCAAGTGTTTTCACAGCACTCACGCACAGAATATTCCTGCTCCTGTTAGCAATATTGTAGCCTGCAAGGAGAAAACCACTGCACAGCAAAAGACTCTTCTTTTGGGAAGGGAACCACCATTCTCCCCCGCTTGTTCCGTACACGACAATGGACCGCCAGCTAACGGAGCAGCAATGCCCAAAGCAACCTCTCTTTCCCTCCCAACGGACGGTAACGTAACAACTGGGCATAGCATAGAGTAACAGTGTACTTGGCTAAGCACAGGACTGTTTAGTTAATGATGTACATGTACTGATGTGTTTTTCTGAGGTTTTGTTGTTGTGACGTGTTTATCTGTTAGGTTAATCTGGTAGCCACATACTAAGTTGATGTTAGTTATGTTATGCTCCACACAGACAGTCTTTGCAGGCTAACTAACTCCTTTGGCAGAGAGAAACTTTAAAGCCCCCGCTTACACGCTTCTTTGTCGCTGACCACTTTTGCTTGTGCATGCGAGACATACGGAGGCAGAACAAAGAAACATTCCCCCATTCTTTTGCTTGATGCCATTTTACATCCAAGCAGCCATCCTGGACGTGCGCGCGCACACACACACACATCCCTTTGTTCCGTAGTTTAGTGTATTTAGAGTTAGTCTTAATATTGTGTGCTTTTGCTTTATTATCTTTAATAAATGCTTGTGTATAATTATGCCGGCTTCTTTAATGTTTCGCATGAGTAATTTGCCAACTTCTTCTATGTTGAACTCCAAATCCTTCGACCTATTAGCTATAAATGGTAATTTTGGTAATAGTTAGCCAATTAATTGATTGATTCTCATAAAATACACTAAACTATCAATTTGGAACTCAGATTAATAATTAAATTAATATAATTTCTCTTCTTTAGGTAGAGTGGTTCCCTGAGGACTTAATAATTAAATCCCAACAGAATATTGTATAACATTGTCTTAACAGTGTGGAAAAAGTCTTTTTTATAGGCTAATTTTGAAGCTAATGGGGGAATTTAAGGGAAACCCAGGGTGCAATTCATGGTTTTATTTCTTAACTAGTGATTACTTAGTTTACCAATTACCCATGACAAAATATTGGGTAATTAATATTTCTGTATTAACATCAACCTAGTGCTAACCACTTAGCTACAATAAAAACTAACCTTTTTGCAGTAACTTCAAGCTAGCACCACAAAAGATTGGTAAAAAGCATGTAAAAATGTCTAGCAAATGCAAAACGGTTCTCATCATCTCATGTCAACACTCGTGTCACCTCACCTTAAAACAATTTTTCTGTATCGTTTTCGCTTATTGACTAAATAATCACAGTTTAAAAGCTCTCATTTAAATCATCTTACCTTCAAATAACACCAGCTGACCGACATACTCAGTTCTGCACTGCAGGAGCTTGCGCAGGCGCACTGATCACTGAACGCCAAAACGTGATGTAGGCAAGAAAGATACTTCCATTTGAAATACTTTAGTTTGAAAGTCGTTCTGAGTAACACAAAAAATATGGGAAATTCGTGCCCATGTACACGAATCAATAGATTAAATTTTGTGACTATTTCACGAACTGCCGTGAGACTGGGTTGTAAGTGGGTGCTCGAGTGGGGGTTGTATATAATGAAGTCAAGCTTTTGGTATATCAAACTTCAATCAGAGCAAAAAGAAAGAATCCTTGGTAACACTTTATTTGCGTCATGAATAATTCCCTTGGATAAATCCTTTAACCCTTACCTCGGATCTTTATCGACTCAGGACTACATTACACCATGTCTAATTCATTCATTTAATTCAGTTAAGCACTCAACTTCCTGGTATTCCTCAAACAATGTGTCTTTAACAATGTTCTGGTGTCAAAATGTCGAAAAATTCCAAGAGCTGATGGATGCTCTTAAAGTCTTTGGTTTTTCCAGCAACAGAACCACCTGAGCTGAGGAACGCTGGAGATGCCACATCTGTCCATTCACACTCAACCACAAACAGAGGAGCACTGTACGCAGTGTGCAAAACCATGTTGCAATGACCACAAGCAAGTGACTGTGATTTGTGATTACTGTGCCGACTAATTTGGGTTTGGTAGGTGCTAGTCTATGAAAAGTTATTGTAGCCTCTGTGTAAGGTAGTACAGTATAAACAAGAAATATAACAGGTTATGTTAAAATATATTAATGAAAATATATACAACATCTGACCTCTATAAATCATTGTAAATACGCCATACATTGCAAAAATATTTTTTGTGTGTTTGTTAATGTTAATAATATGTTCCGAAAAGTTTCCAATTAATATGATTTTAATATGTTGCTTAATCGGCATTGTATATCTGCCGGGTCACTAAGGACCTGAGATATGTAGGAATGTTTAAAAACACCCATGTATTTAAGGGTTAAATTAATTCATAGTCAAACTTCATACTCATAAAAAAGGTTTGGGGAACAATGTAAATGCACTTGTTTTGACAGTAAAATTGCACTTCCCCTTAGTTTAACTTCATTGTCATAGCAGAACAAAACTGAGTGGCATTGGAAAAAGAAAACTGAGCTGTGAAAACTAGTCTCCAGAAGATGGCAGTGTTCGACAGTGGATTGAGATGTACCCAGAACAGCCTGGGTTTAGAACTCATGAATATGACTTGTTTACAGGCTTTTCTTCTCACATGACCTCTATTTTTTTCTTCTTTTTTTTTGGCATTTGATATTTTTAAAATCAGATGGCACAGACCTAATGTTTTCTGCAGTGCACTGTCCAGAGGCTTCAATTTACAGTTGAATTTACCAGGACATAGGGATGAAAGCAGTATCATGGATTTAGCTGGAGGCCTTCCTCATTATGCAGTCTGGATTGTTACAGCCACGAGAGTATCAGATAAAGTCATTATCAATACAGAAATACAGACATACAGTATTGTAAACTTGTAGGAATTATGGGGAGAATGTGCTAATCTTTGCAGTTTTACTAATGAATTTATTAATACAACAAAATTACATTACAAATGAATTACAAGTTCAACAAAGAATGAAAACAGAATTTTACATCAGTAATATTTATTTACACTAAATTCCAACGTGTGTCTTGCAACAGCAATAATTATTATTACCATTACAGATATTATATTCCATCACTTTTAACATCTGTTAGTAGAATGGATTCATTGCTTTGCACTTGAACAACACAGCACCAGCATCATAAAAATCTAAATATTTACAGTTTAAATTTTTGTTGACATGTGAACTCAGCCCATAATTACAGTCTTTCACACCAGGCAATATAATAACCCATGCTGATTGATGTAACAGATTTTACATGAAAACTGTTGATCATCCTCTTGTGTGTCAGGCCTGCAGACTCATAAAGCTCGTCACAGTTAGTCGGAAACGTACAAGCTGAGTGGTGTTTCTGCTTTCAAAATAAAAGCACATTTCTTAATGCTTTTGGGAAAATACATGTTGCCATACCTACTGATAATAGGATAATTTGGATAGATTAACAAAAATCTTAATTACTTTCTTGAATATGTTCTTTATTTCCACTGTTGTTCTTTGGTGCACATATTACATGTGCTGTTTGAGCAACAGTAAGAACAGCTGGTGTCGTTTCTAAATTTAGAAATCCGTCATGTTAACAGCTTTGAATAGAATTATTTTTATGTCTGCACAGGGAAAACCTAGGCACATTTCATTCCTACCCTACCCAATTGGTTACAGATGGCATTTGCCATATTTTAGTCCTAAAAAAGTTATTTTACCAACCGAGTTTTAAAAAAGGGCATACTTCCTAGGAACCCTTCATACAAGCCCTTCAACAGTCCTGTCGTGTTCGTTCTTTGTCTCCTTTGGCCGGTCTGTTGTAACTGTTCATAAAGCATAAATTATCACCAGATGATGTGTGACACCTTTTAACCAACTTCATTGCTGAAATAATACCACTCATTTTTCAGTAAAAGTACAATTTCCATATTATTTTGACTATAGTTAAAGGTGGGGTATGCGATTTTAATCCAATACAAATTCAGCGAATAACTCCTCACGGTCCGCTAGCTGTCCGTTCTCTGTGTGCGCTGAAAGAAAATCTGGTGTTTGTACACAGCCGTGGATCTGTAACTGAGCCACACAACACTATTCCAGCCATTCAGCCGTGATTTGCATGTCAGCTAACATTAAATTACTTGCCTGCGGACATTCAGCTTACTTTCTTGCTGGCTCTGGCAAACCATCCTCTCTGCATGGTAGCTTCACAGCAGCAACTGTAGTGACAGTTTGCTAATCCACAACCTAGCTAACGTTAGTTACAATACTTGCTGTGTCGCTGTTCGCTCTATATCATGGTTTTGTCATGGTATTGGAGTCCTCCAGAATCACATGCCCCACCTTTAAGACCAGAGGAAAACATAGTGAAGGGATATCACAGACTGGTATCTGTTTAGCCAGGATACTGTTTTGAAACCATCTAAACAAATGTATTGGTACCATAATCCAGTTTGGTGGCTGCCATAAGCCTTTCTGGTCAAACCTTATTTATGTGATTTTATTCAGAAAGAACAGTCATGACAACTTATTGCTGAATGAATATTTACTTCAAAAACATAGATTCAACCTAAAAACAGAGCATACATCACAACAAGTGTTATGTAACTAACATTATGGACATTGAATACTTCCGGGTGCCGAGCGGTAGGTAGCCTGTTGCAGCAGCTTTCTCATTACAATGCCTTGTTTTTGGATTTTGTCTACTTTCTGGCTACTTTTGTATATTTTCTTTATGTAAGCTTGTTTGCACTGCTGCAATGTTTTAGTTGTCATGTTTTTGGATGTTTTCTCCTTTTTCTTGTACAAAATACCTGGAGATAATGGTCGCTTACACCCGCGACGAGCTCCTGGAATACTGGCATGGAGCCGGTACACATACTGGAGTTGATATGAAGACACTATCGCTGCGGCAAGACAGCCGGTGTGAAGGTCAGAGAAAGGATTGAGAGGGACAGGAAATTTAAACTGTTCCTTCCATAGATCATTATGGGAAATGTGAGGTCACTTGCCAACCAGACGGATGAACTAACCGCCAGCCAGCGTGCCTACAGGGAGTGCAGTTTACTTTGCTTCACAGACATGGCTGAATGGGAATATACCGGACTGTCTGCCCTCAGCTAGCTGGCTTCACGCTAGTACAAGCCGACAGAGGAAAACAGACCTAGACCTAGTGTATGTCAGTGCGAAGGGGACATATAGCTCCTGTTCCATCCCCCCACTTGGAGAATCAGACCATAACCTGATACACCGTGTTGCCACCTACAAGCCACCGGTGAAGCTACAGTTGGCCAGCACAAGGACTGTGAAGGTTTGAGCTAAGGATGCAGAGGAGACTCTCCAGGAGTGTTTCCATGTCACAGACTAGGAATTGTTCCAGGAGGACTATGGGGATGACATTGAGGGTCTCTCTCATTGCATAACAGACTACATCCGTTTCTGTGAGGACACCATTGTACCCTCCAAAAAGGTCAGCTGCTTCCAGAACAATACACCATGGACTGATAAAGAAATAAAAGGCCTTCTCAACAAGAAGAAGAGGGCCTTCATGGCAAGGGATCGTGAAGAACTCCAGACTGTCCAAAAGGAGCTAAAGAGGAAACTGAGAGAGGCCAAGAAGAACTACAAGGAGAGGATTGAGGGGTTGTTGGTGGTGGGATGGGGCAGTGGCGTAAAGTAGTTACGATAGGCCTCAGTGCACGTTATTATGATGGGCCCTAGTGCACGCTAGTTACTAGTTATGAAGTGCACACACATATATATTTTACCAACAATGTGTTGGATTTTACAGTCGAATGAGTTACTTAGATTATTGTATTGGGAAATTAGAGGTCAAAAAGAAAGCTATCAAAACCATGGATAGCGTTCTGACGGTCAACGTGCTGAAACGTGAAAACAGCATCAGCTCCTGAGGGCAGAGGAGCTGTCTATTTCACTGCGGTGCTGAAATGACCTCGGACTTTAACAAAAGGCATTTTTTAGTGCAATAACCTATGAGAGCACTCCTATTTGATATAAAGGCAAGAGATGAGATGTAAAATGGAGCCTATAGCACATGACCAGACCGAAGAGCTGCAATATTTAACAAAAAACACCATCATGTCCCGAAAAACTAGCCAGCTACACACAGTCTGCATAAATCCCATTAAATGATGATTTTACTGCACAACAAACAGATGTGGCTTTACCCACATCTGAAAAACACATACACAATGTTAACAGGCGCTCGGAGGCAACCTGTCTGAAATGATGACAACCTGTTAAATAGGGGAAGCCCATCAGATACCCAAAGTCCCCTTGAAAAAGCAAAACCTGTACCCTGGTAAGCCTACCATAATGTATGTAGAACTTGTCTTGAAATGTATATCTAACACATCGTAGAAAAGGTTTCAGTCGTAGTCATCTGGACACTGTTTTCAGAATCAAGACGTTTCGGCTCCCATCCGGAAGTCATTCTCAATTGACTTCCGGATGGGAGCCGAAACGTCTTGATGGACGAATGAGGGACTACACCGTCCTATATCTAACACAATACGATATTTAGGACTAACGTTATATCTAGCTTGCTGTCCTAACGTTACCTGCTGTATGGTTGTTAACACACCACGAACTGTCGAACTGCTGCATTGCTGCTACGAGGGGGTCGTCCGTGGGCTGGCGACTGTTTATAAAAAGCCAAAGGAATCTGATTTAGGGAGCTTTGCTACCTTCTCCTCCTGTTCTTTTCTCTCTTGTCTTTTCTTTCTGCCGCGTTTATGTTTGAAAGGCATGACTGCTCGCTCCGCTTCCCAGTCTTGACAGATTTAGCACCTAAATTAGCTACCATATATCTTATCGTCTCGTCACATGATCAAATTGGAGACATTGGACAACATCAACATACATATTACCCAGCAATCATAATTGCATAGCTGTATATTGTATAGAAAATAAGAAATTATTCATTTAATTGAATAGTTTTTATAGTTTATTTACAGTTTTTATAGTTTATGTGGTATAAACATTTTATTTTGTTATAGATTGCTACTGACTATTTTACCAAAATGTATATAGGGAAGTTTTCCACCTGCTGGTTGAACATAATATGGTCTCACACATACATTTCCGAAGGCCAAAACTTCGGTAACACCACAGAGTGGTTAAAGTCTGAATAAAACCATTAAAAATCAATGAAAGTGGTTCAAATGCCTAGTGTGGAGGAATACGTGAAGCCTTCGGTCAGTCAGATGAAATATACTATATTTATGACAAAAGAAAGTTGTAATGGGCCAGTTTTTCCAGGAACACAATAGGAGGGTTAAGAGACTGTTTCCATGTAAATCCCTACAATTTTATTTCATATTTCATTAAATTTGTTAATATTGTAATATTGCTGGAACAGAAATATAAAGTCATTTTACCCTTGGGCGGACCAACTTATGCTACTGTAAGAAATCCAGGAAGCTAGCTTTAATATTCCAGTCCAGTCCAATTGATTGCTCCATGCATGCAGGCCAAATTTACAGCCGTATAAAGCATCGAACGGCGGGGAAAAGGAGACGTATAATGACCTCATCGGCGTTCCACGCACACCTGCCCTGCAGTACTCAAAAATATGGATTGAATGACGCGCTTTTATTTTGAAAAGTCAAACAGGAAGCACCGTATTGTTTCATCACATGTAGCTTAGCCATGTTCACTTCAGAGAGAGGAGTGGGAGAGTTTTCCAGTATCTACCAGGGGAGCGACACTGGCAGCCGTGGCGGCCGCCTCGCACCCTCCCACGTCCCGCTCTCAGGAACCGACACTGCTGATGCGCACTGCCGCCATCACTCCCCGTCCCCTCACAGCTCCGCCGAAAGCTGGTCCCTGTCAACATTACCTCGCATCTGAAAACAACTCGCACACTCTGGACTTAACAATAAGCCACCGAAGAGTACTTTAACCCTCCGTTTCTGAATGACGGGCGGTCGCTTCGACTTTGACGATGGTGGCACCTACTGCGGCGGATGGGAGGATGGCAAAGCCCACGGCCAGGGCGTGTGCACCGGACCCAAGGGCCAGGGCGAGTACTCGGGCTCCTGGTCCAACGGTTTCGAGGTGGTCGGCGTCTACACCTGGCCCAGCGGGAACGTGTACCAGGGCTACTGGGCGCAAGGGAAACGCCACGGACTCGGCGTAGAAACCAAGGGGAGGTGGATTTACCGGGGGGAGTGGACTCACGGGTTCAAGGGCCGGTACGGAGTCCGGCAGAGCCTGAACACACCGGCCAGGTACGAGGGCACCTGGAGTAACGGACTGCAGGACGGATATGGCGTGGAGACGTACGGTGATGGAGGTGAGAGGGGGACATATGGGGGACATGGATGCTGATGCAAGTTTTCGATGTTGGAACATATTAATATGCCTATTTTTAGAAACTACAGCAAAAACATTGTGCACGTGCACAGTGACCGCACATCTACCCAAATGCCTCATTAACACACACACACACACACACACACACACACTCAAATGGAACATTGGGTTTGTAAAAACAGTTTTAGAAACAACTCTTCCTTGGAAGCCAAGAGGAGGCTTGTTGCAGCCCCCTTTAAGTCTGTGTGGACTCGATGTCTTATACACGCATGCATGTGCACAGTGCCTGCACATGCTGGATACGGTCTACCGTGGAGCACTGACAGTTATTACAGAGCTCAGAGCTCTGTGGATGGTCTGCCTTGGTTACCGTAGGCTTAATAATTGGCATGAGAGGCTTCCCTCTTACCTACACATCTACATCCTAAAATAAAGTATGGGAAGTTACTGTCTTCACTCCCAGGACTTATTTCTATTGAGTGTCCCCAAAGTCCGCACTGGACTGGGAAAAGGGGCTTTTAAGTGTGCTGCTCCCTGGCTTGGACTTGAATCTTCGGGAGCTGGTCTCATTAGACGCATTTAAAGCGTATAGTTGTATGTTTGTCTTGTGTCTGCAACCGTGTTTTGTGTGCTGCTGCCTGTCTTGGCCAGGACACTCTTTTAATCTCAGTGAGTCTTTTATTCCTGGTTAAATAAAATACTATCATTCCGTTTTATTTAGGAGCTGTGGGATACTTTTGAGCTATGCTTGCTGTAAAACAAATTATAAATGTGATTAGTATATGAAGCAAGTGTTTTTATTTTATTTTGGAAACATGACATTTTGCCCAGGCTTTAAATCATATTAGTTTATAATTTTTTTTAAATTTGTTTTGTTGGTGCCATGAAAAGGGATACACAATTGTGGTGAAGTGCAAATACATGTGTGATTTGTTCCAAAATGAGGGGTGGTGTCAACCACAAGCTTGTGTAACTACATTTAAAGCATGCTCTATATGGAACCCCGAAATGTTCAATATTAAATAAATAAAAATAATAAATATAAAATAAATAAGCATATAAATAAACAGTGTAAAATGTATAAATTAACTAACAATTTGTGAAATAACTATTAAAACTCAACTTATTATTATGAAATGTTGTTTCATAATTCATTTTCATAATAACTGAATTTTATTGGTTATTATTTCTATTTCATTATAGACATCTTATTTCACAATACCGTTTTTCAAAAGTCTGTTTTTATTTCAATATGGCATTTTTCTCAGTAACTCATTTCATATCAAGTATTATTTCATAATGCCACCTTTCATGGCGGTGGTGTCACCGCCCTCTCACCTTTCAGCCAGTCATGTGCTGGGCCCCATTAAGCTAGTGAGCTCAACAACTGCTACCAAATATAGCCATTTAGCTTCTTTTCATTAGAGCAGCAACACTGCCAACATTATTCTGAATCAACCAACTAGACAGTTACTAAAACTTCTGTAGCTTTTAAGCCTTAGCTTCTTTTTTTTTAATTCAACCATCATTTAACCAGAAAGTTCCCACTGAGATAAAATAGCTTTCCTGCCGGGAGTCCTGGTCAAGATGGGCAGCAGAACAAAATAAAAAATAAAAAGGTTTCATATAAAAAGTACAGACAGATAGATAACATCACATAAAACATACCAAAACACAACAGATACAAAACAGGTATACAGCCTTAACAAGGCTGCTCATGCTACCTGGCTAGCTAGACAGGCTTATTACTTAGCATCAAAGTGAAGTGTCTGTGTTAGCATTGTTAGCTAGCTCCTGTTGCTGAGCTTTAACAGAGAAAGTCTTTTTGCTCTCCACAGAGTTGTGTGTCTTTCTCTGAGGAGCATCTTTAGAATCAAAACGCTGCAGAGATAACTCTGAAGTAACTAGCTAGCTGTTTCCGTTAACACGGTCTCTTCATTTTGATGCTGAGTAATAAACCAAGCTCATAACCCTGCCTAGCTAGTTAACCAGGTAGGTAGGTAGCATGTGCAACCTTGTTAAGTTAAATAAATAGCCTAAGAGATGGTTCTGTGTCTGTGTGTTTATTTACAGCAGCAGCTAGAGAGCTAATTCACAATTATTAATTGTTGTTGCTCTATAAAGCTCAGAATAAAGTAAAGAATCTTAACTCATAGTCCATGTAAAATGTCCATTATGATTTTTTATTACTCCTAAGTTTTTACCTTCTGATAGCCTATTACCTTATTTTGTTCTAGAAATAAAGAAAAAAATCAAGAAGATTTATTTTTACAAAATTCAAGAACATTCAGAACAAAAATATTGTGTGTGTGTGTGTGTGTGTGTGTGTGAGTGTATGTGCACGCGTGAGAGAGAGAGAGACACTGCTGTCCACAGCACAAAGGCGTTGTAGGCAGAGACATTGTGGGGGTTATCAAAGAGCCACCGACAGGTAGGTGTGTAGGTGTGTGTGGTGTGCATATGATAAGGAAAAATTATAGAGGTGGATTTGAACTTCTATATCAAAGTCAAGCTCAAGTTTTTTCTCTGTACAGCAAAGACACATGAAACAGAGCGAATGAAAAACAAAAGCCATGAGAAACACTTGCTCTTGGCTCACAAGAGCCCCTACAAAGACACACACACACACACACACACACACACATTCAAAGCTGAGCATACTGTAACTCATTTACAGAAATGTACTGAACCTAGAGCTTTCATTTATTATATTCTATTGAGTGTGAAGTATTGCACGTTCACATGTATGTGTGTGTACGAGCACATGCACATGCGTCCATGTATGTGTGTGAGTAGGTGGATGGGTGGTGGTGTGTTCATGTGTGTGAGAGAGACAGAGAGGGCGAGAGACAGGGAGGGAGGAATTGTAACTTCTGCACAATGTAATTTCCATTTCTGGATACATACACACGCACACACTTTTTTTTACACACATCACTCTCCAACATCAATATCAACACACACATCATTTCAGTTCCAGACATGGACTTTATTGGTTCCATTATACAGCAACAGTGACCAGGAACCTCATCTTCAAAGCTCAGCATACTGTAACTCGAATACATACATTTACTGCACCTATGAGGTTTCATTTATTATATTCTATTGAGTATGAAGACCTGCACGTGCACATGAGTGGGTGGTGGTGGTGTGTCCGTGTGTGTGTATGTGTGTGTGTGAGAAAGACAGAGAGGGAGAGAGGAATTGTTCTTATGGTCAACACTATATGTTTCAGCTTGAAGCAGGATGGCACAATGTTGTATCTGCAGTAGAGTTGGACAAATCAAACTGATCATTCAACATTATGAACGACTTACCTCCAAGTATTAACTTGCATTGCAATTTTTAACCAATTAATTATTTGAATCCCATATACTAGAACTGAGAATAGGCAACAACCAATGACATTTACCCAAGAGGTTCAGCCTATTAATCTGCACACAGTCTAGTCCAGAAACTGTAATTAACCAGGACTAACATATCAGAAGTGAACCAACACATTCAATGAAATATAATGTACTTATGCATTAAAAATAGTTATTGTTACGTTTATTGTAATGACAACAAAAGAATAATAAATAATAATAATAAAACTTTATTTAAATACACAAAGCAATAAAATAAACAATAAAGTTCAGGTAAAATCAGTGCTTTCAGATAAAAATGTGTTTTGAGAAGAGACTTAAACAAAGACACTGACTCAGACAAACTAATGTCTTCAGGCAGGTTGTTCCAGAGCCTCGGGGCCCTGATGGCAAAAGCTCTGTCCCCCTTAGTTTTCATCCTGCACTCAGGAACAGACAGGAGACCCCTGCCTGAAGATCTCAAACTACGTGAAGGTTCATGAGGGATTATAAAGTCTAAAATATAATCTGGAGCCAGGCCATGAAGAGCCTTAAAAGTAATCAATAAGATCTTAAAATCAGGAGAGGAGATAAAAGCATGTACAACAGTTTCTGCATCACTAAGATTTAGAATAGATTTTTGCAATGTTTCTGAGGTGATAAAAACATGATTGGATAAACTTAGTGATATGTTGCTCAAAACATAAATTGCTATCAAATAGGACACCAAGATTTCGTGCAACAGGCTTGATATGTTGTGAAAAGTTACCAGTAGATGACAGTATTTGTTTAGTGATGTGTTGGGGCCCAATAACAAGGATTTCAGTTTTATTTGAGTTGAGCTGAAGAAAATTGATCAACATCCAATTTTTTATGTCAGACAGGCAGTCCTGCAGAGAACTCAGCGTACTGAGGTCAGTGGGCTTAACAGGGAGGTACAAATGCGTGTAATCTGCATAACAATGAAAAGAAATCCCATGTCTGCAGATGACATCACCCAAGGGAAGCATATATAAGGAGAACAGTATTGGTCCCAGAATTGAACCTTGAGGCACACCGTACTTGATATGGGAAAAGGATGACATGAAGTTATTAATACTGACACAGAATTTCCTATTGGACAGATAAGATGAGAACCAGTCTAGTGCAGTTCCAGATATGCCCACCCAGTGACTCAGTCTATCTAGAAGAATGCCATGATCAATTGTGTCAAAGGCAGCACTTAAGTCCAGCAGCACAAGAATTGAACACATGCCTGCGTCTGCATTCATTAAAAGGTCATTGGTGACTTTGAGAAGGGCTGTCTCAGTGCTGTGGTGTTGACGAAAGCCAGATTGGAACTTTTCAAAGGTATTATTGTTTTCCACAACAGCAAGAAGCTGCTTAGATATAAGTTTTTCGAGAATCTTCGAAATAAAAGGCAATTTGGAGATTGGGTGATAGTTATCCAGGAGGGTGGGATCAAGCCAGGGATTTTTTAGGACTGGCAGGACACAAGCAGTTTTAAAGTAATTTGGGACGCAGCCAGTAGACAGCGAGCTGTTAAAAATAATTTGTAAAAGGGGCGCAATACAATCCATAACTTCCAGTAAAAACCTAGTTGGGATTTTGTCCAGAGCACTGGCGGATACTCTCATAAGAGACATGTCCTGCGAGTTCAGGCAGAGTTACAGCAGAAAAATTGCTCAAAGAATCCCTGTGCGGGTGATCCACATCTAAAAAGGCAGGATTGGGGGTGATATCAGATCTTATTAACTCCACCTTTCCAGCAAAGTGCAAAAGAAACTTTTCACAATCAGCAGGGGCACAAGGAGAGGCTGGGTTAGCTAACTGATCCACAGTCTTAAATAGGAATCTGAGGTTGTGCTGATGGGCAGAAATAAGTGCAGAGAAATGGCTTGTTCTTGCATCCTTCACCATCCTATTATAAAGGCGTAATAACTCTATGAAAAAGAAGCTATGTGATGGTTAAACTGGATAAACTGAGGGACACCTACAGGTGGTCAGTCATATCCTGGAAGTAAAGGCGATAAACCCTCCTTTTTTGCAGTGTTCAGTTTTAGTCATGCTTTGTCATATTTACTCATGATTTAATGGATTTGTAGTAATATCACTGATTAGAAATGTGCTTCTTTTACACAACAGACATTTATGTTTCAGGAATTTCATAGTTATTTCCTGGGTAACTCTGGCCTGGCACACGTCATTTAGGAAGCATGACATGAATGAACATTTAATGCCACTATTTAAAAAGTGTAACACTGCCCTTCATTTCTGGCTTTTTTCCCACTGCTTGTTGTTGTTGTTGTTTTTCCTTTTGCCCCCATTCTTCCTCTTTCAGTACTAGTAGTAATAGTAGTCACCAGTTGCATCAGCAATAGCAGCAGTTTTAGTAGTAGTAGTAACAGTGATAATTGTTGTGAGTCATGTAAGAAAATAGAAAGCACTCAATTGAAAAAAAAAAAGTAAAACTTTAATTCAGATGAAAAATGAGTTCCCATTGAAAACTCAGTGGAAATATAAACTGTGGTATTCCATATGACTCACAAAGTTTTCAATAGTACATATGTATTTACAATGGTCTTGAAGTTCTTGGAACCACTCCGTTCTTCAGTGTAGTAACCTCCTTGAGGCTCAGTTGTCAGTAGTATATTTATAGACGGCATCATACTGACTAAACTGTCTTCAGCACAGAGTATAGAAACTGTTCAGCAACATCTAGTGCCAAGTGGTCAAACTTGGGCTGAAAAACTAATCGAAATGTTATTGAAATCGCAATAGGGCCTACTGCAATTTTCAAATCGCAAGAAGAACTTACACATGAAGACCAGTTTGTTAGTTATGTTGAGTACTACTCATCCTATGAAAACTATTTTATAACGTCTTCTTTGGCTCTGGGGGAGCTTTGTCAATTCTGATGTACTAGTACTGATGATGTCATCAGGGTAATTTCAGCCTGGTGTTAAATGTCCAGTGTGTAACATTTAGGAGGCGCTATTCTATTTATTTAAAATATGTCACTTATAAAGCTGGTTCGCCTGTAACTCGTCGAGTTTTCATTAAAACAATATTCTAACTGGTGTGTTACCTGCATGCCAAATTAATCAGAGCACACAAGGCCAAATTGCTCGCTTAAGTTATTTTAGGTCTGGTTCCTGACAAGCAATGTAACATTTAAATTAAACAGAGTCCGGCACAATGCTCACTCCACATAAAATGCACCGGGGCTACAGCAAACTTCATGGAGAACAAGAGGGCACAACAGCATCCCTGATTTGTTTTAACTGAACATGCTCTGGTCAGCTCAGCTAAAGCCACAAAAAGTCCCGAAACCGTCTGCACATTAGCGTGTCGTTCACTAACGAGCCTGTTATCTTCACTTCACCTGTCCTCTGCTATGCTCTGTGTGTGTGGAGGGGCCCCGCCCTCGGTGAGAGCAGAGGAGAGAGGAACCAGTGCGATAGTAAATGACAGCAAAACGCACTAAAGACTCTCTTGAAACAATATTTTGGCTATAGCCTTTTTTGTTGCAGTTTTTATAGTCTCTGAAGTTGGAGTAAATTGATAAAGGCCCTGTGTTTTGCACCGTCTACTGGAATTGATTTTTGTTGCCTCTGTATATATAATTTATTGTACTAACTTGGTGTGTTGTCACATTTAGCTTTTATTTTAATTTTTATTTTCTAAAATGTTATTTATTTTATTACACAGGAAAGCTATATTTGTTTTTGTACCAAGCCTAGGCTGCTATGGTTTAAGTTGTGTCTCTTAGAGACAGTGGAATATGTTGCACATGTTGCCTGCCAATAGATAGACTCAGATTATAGATTCACGATACTTTCTCGTCTCTTAATTTTAATACTTGATAAACAATGTTGTTAAGAATAGTTAAATAAATAAATAATGTTACACGATACATAAAATGCTTCAAATAGACCCCGTGATCTGTATCGGTCGATACTGCTTCCAGCGATCTGTGATCAACCCCAAAAATCCTGATCAGAGCACCCTTACTAAACATTACTACTTTCTATGTGTAGGCCTATTTATAAATTGTTTACTGACTGAAGACAGATAAATTCATACATTTTGAATATGTTTAGTATTTGACTGATAGCTGAAGCTACAACAATTATAACGTAGCTACAGTCTTCACTCCACATACTTAATCCAGGTTATTGGGGAACAACTTGAGTGAGACATGAACATTGAACATTTTTCACTTTGGTCCTAAATTTCTTTGTGTGCTCCTAAATCTTTTCATGTAGGAGCACATGTACTCCTTGGGGGAAAAAAATAGCGTAGAGCCCTGCACTTCCTGCAGCAATTTGACAATGAAAGCCTTCCATGGAAGTAAGGCATTATGCCCCCTGAACCTGCTGGATTTTATTTTATTTGAGTCTGAGCCTTTTTAATGCACAGGCAGTAGCATATCCTATTTGTTCCATAATTCATAAGGAAAACAGCCATAAAGTGGCTGAATAGACTGAACTGCCAGAAAACTGAACAGTTTCACAGTTAATATGTATGTAGTAAATTAATGGCAAACCTCTGCATCAGTATCTTTAGAGAATATACAGTTTATTAGTGATATTGGTGCCAATGTATCACACTGCAACAGAATGTACAGTAGAGTGATATAGAGTACAGATTGCAGTCACCTAATACAGTCATATTTCCTTATATGATATGGGGACCACATATGATGTAGGAATTTACATCCTACGTCTGTTTCATGTCACATTCACATTAAACAATCTATATTTTGCTTTATTAACTTTTTAAACTCTTTTATTGACCAAGAAGAGACTGAAAAATAATGGGTCTTTCAGTTGCCAGATGAGCTACAGTAGATCAGTGGTTCCCAGCCTGCGGGTTGGGACCCCACAAGGGATCACAAGTTAAATCTGAAAAAAACATTTTGATTCGACAAATAAAAGAAGAAAAAAATGTTAATGTACCCCTCCACTCAAAAATGGACTTTACTGACTTGTATCTGTGCAAAGTTTGTCACTAGAGAGGTGTTTTCACATTCTGAAGGGGGAGATGTCTGTACACTTCTGTACAAATCTGAGAGTCAAACGTACTCCGGGCAAGCTAGATTTGGGACGTCACAAATTCGAAAGCCAATCACAATGCCACCGACAAAGAAACCTGAAACCTCCAGTGCAGAGCGGACCTGTCAGTACAGAATGTGAGAGTTTGCACTAAGTTATTGTAGTGAAAATTTTAACAGCAAACATGGTAGAGTGTGCCGTTCTTGGATGTAAACTGGACCGTGGAGCTTCCTTCCATTATCTACTAAAGTTACGTAATACGCTAACGCTGTGTCAGCCACTGCCAGTTACAAGCTAACAAGCTAACAAACAACATAAACAAATAAAAGATGCTAACTACACTTACCATTCTACTAGTCGCTAATTTTGGTGCACAATAGACTCCTCATCTGGGTCTGACTGAGGCTCAAACATGTACGGCTGAATCTCTCCAATGTTTCCTGTAACTCTAGCCATCTCGATGTGCACCACTCTCTCACCATGGATGTATGTCTCTCACCCACATCCATCTCACCGGCACCGGTCAACCTAACACGCAGCGATGATGGTCAACCTAACACGCAGCGATGATGGTCAACCTAACACGCAGCGATGATGGTCAACCTAACACGCAGCGATGGTGGGCGGGGCATTCAGAGATCTAGAATTTCTCAATGAGGGAGAAAGAGTAGATGTGCTTCCAGCCCCATTTCAGAGTTTTGTTTTTTACTTTTTATGTGGAATAACCATGTTAAACAAAATATTAATCATATCAGAGTATTTTTACATACTTTAATGTAAATGTGTCTGGTGGGGAACTTTAAGTTTTTTCTGACTTTCCTCTAATATTTGATTTTTTTGTGTGAATTATTGGATGATGTTTGGAGTTTCAAGTCTTTTAGACAAATATTGAAACAAAACAAAGAAAAAAAGTGAGTCTTGTACTGGTCAAAAGTGGTAGACAATATACAATGGGGGTCACACATAGATATTACTTTGAAAGGGGCCACAAGCTAAAAAGATTGGTAACCACTCAGCTAGATGAGAATTTACATCCAAAATGCTATCAAGGCTATCTTAATAACCACTACAGCCACTATAGCCTCCCTAATTCTTGATTTGGAGGAGAAAGAAAGCCTAGAAAAACCAAGGATTCCTTTAAAAATTAACATAATAAGCCAGATTTGGACAATTCCTGTAAAATCACTTACAGCCCCATGTATTACTAATCCCATCCAAACTGGGCTTTAGTGAATCTGGACCTCCATCTTTATTGGCTACTTGGGGGGAAGATCCATGACAAGTAAACATGCCAGCAGACACTGTGTTACTATTTTTTTTACCAAGGACTCCACTAAATGAATGAATTAAATCCAGAATTTCCCAGACAGGCTCTGTTTTTAATTTGACAGATCTGTTAATCATTTGAGAAACTTCTGGAATACAGACCACTGAGTAGGCTAGTCCAGTGTCTTCAGTCTGCCACTGTGGAGAAGGCTTATTCCACATAGCAAGATAGCTGCTTGGAGTTATGTTTGGCCAGCCAACAGACTTCCCAGTGTCTCAAGTTACTTCTATCTTTTAAAATAGCACATTCTCCAGCTGAAGCCATCAGGGCCAGAGCCAGAGCTCTTCTAACCAGGCCACAAAGCTAACTATTTTATCGACTAATGACTGTCATTGGTGGTGGTTTTTTCACAACTGTTTTATGGCCAAGCTGTCAAAATACCTTTCAGTCTCAAGTACACTCAGACAAATGTACAGGTGTTAGGCTCCGGGTGTGTTGTCTTGTTAGTTAGTGATTTAGTTTCAAGGCAAGCTCCAAAGATTGGAAATATGGAAATACAATGTAGATGCCGACTTTTGTATCATTTCACAGCAAAAAGTATATGATCACCTTACTAGGCCTGTCACAATTATTCTCTCTCTCTATTGCTTATTGTTTCTAAATGTAGCAGTTCAGCATTTTTGATGAAGTTGATGTACTTTTTTAGTTGTATCCACATGGCTGAAATGCACTTTTTGTAAGTCACTTTGGATAAAAGCGTCAGCTAAATAAATGTAATGTAATTCATCTGTTCAATGACTTCTGTAATATATTAGTGATACTGTTATTGCATCACTCTTTTTTTTATCTATTTATCCGTCTCTCTCGGTCAGATTTTTTTATTTCTGTATTTTTAGTTCACTAACTGTCTGTCATCTCTCTCCCTCCCTCTGTTCTTGCTGTAGGTACATACCAGGGCCAGTGGACTGGTGGGATGCGTCATGGCTACGGCGTACGTCAAAGTGTTCCATACGGTATGGCCTCTGTCATCCGCTCACCTCTACGAACCTCGCTGGCTTCCCTCCGCAGTGAGCAGAGTAACGGTACAGTACTGCGTGACAGCCTGTCTGACAGCCCTGCCGGCACACGCGGTGGCTTTGTACTCAACTTCCACTCAGACGGAGAAGGTTCAGAGAAGAAGAAAGGTCTTTTTCGCCGGGGCTCCCTCTTCGGTAGCCTTCAGCGACTGCGCAAATCAGACTCACGCTCGTCGATTTCCAGTAAACGCAGCTCAGCACACAGTGACACCACCATGAGTCGCATCAGTTCAAGCGATGCCAACTCCACCATCAGCTTTGGAGACGGAGACCAGGGCGATGACTACCTGCCTCTGGAGGACAATGTGGATGCCACCACCACCGAGTCCTACATGGGCGAGTGGAAGAATGACAAGCGCTGCGGCTTTGGTGTCTCTGAGCGTTCTAACGGCATGAAGTACGAAGGCGAGTGGTTGAACAATAAGCGCCATGGCTACGGCTGCACCATCTTTCCTGATGGCACCAAGGAAGAAGGGAAGTACAAGAACAACGTGCTAGCCCGGGGCATCAGGAAGCAGCTGATCCCGCTGAAGAACACCAAGACCAAACAGAAGGTGGATCGAGCCATTGAAGGCGCAGTGAGAGCAGCAGCCATTGCCAGAACCAAAGTGGAGATTGCCATCTCCAGGTGAAATGTCCTATGTAGAATAATCTCAGAAAGACAAAAGTATTTTTTGGGCTGTTTTCTGCATTTATATTAGATAGGGTGCTGTAGAGAGCTGACAGAAAGTGAGGGGTGAGAGTAATGGGGGATGACGTGCAAAGGTCCCTCGCTGGACTTGAACCGGAGATGTTGAAATTAAATGATGGCCAAGACATGATAAACCTTTACACCATCTTGGCCATCATGTCTATCGGTACTAAGTTAATTGTTGACTCAGAATGCAGTGACATAGCTGAAAAGAGCAATCAGACAAACATCTAGGTTTGTCAAACTAGATAAAACAAAAGCGAGTACTAAATGTATTACAGAAACTTCCATCCCATGTCCATCACAGTTTACACAGTGGACCTAACTTATTTTCCATAGCTGATCCACATAAATTGGTTTAGAGAATCTGGATAGACTTGTATCCAACTTGTCCTGTCGTCTGACTGCTCGTGTTTCTTGCCCTGTTGGACTTAATTGTGTGATGTCATCGTGTTTCTAGATCCCAGCAGTTAACTTGTTGAGTGCAATGTGATTATAACTGATACAAAACTATGAAAATCAGCAAAAAAACAGAACTGACCTTTAAGTGATCTGAACAGTCCCTCCCATGCCAATAAGGTCATTAAGTTCATTGGGATCGATACCCTTACTTGGTCTACTAAAATGTTGAAATGATGTCCCAGTGTATAATAATTTATATCCTAACCCCTCTGTGGAGCACACACAGCAGCTGATCTCTGAGGTATTTGTCAGTGCCAGTGATGTGGAGGATGGGGGATGCAATTCAGATCTGTGATTACATATACACAAGAAAAAAATCATCACTATATATTATATATAGAAATCAGTCTCTACAGTGTTCATTCACTGCCTTTTGAACAGTTGTCTGTTTCACTGAATTTTAGGCAAAGAAAATGAGATAATGTAAAAACAGCGTGTGCACCTGTGTTCTAATGCCAAACAGTCCTAAAAAACAGAGGGCTGAGTTTAACATAACGGTGCAGGCAGTCACAGTCAGGCTGGGATGAGCGGAGAGGAGAGCAGACAACAGTTCGTTTGATAATCATCAGCTGGACATGTTTTCACTGAGCTGAAGTTAGGGCTGGGCGATATATTGAATTAATTTGATTAATTAAAACTTTTGTTTTTGCATAATCAAAAAAACATTTTTAAACATGCTTTAATTTTCAGTCAAAAAGTAACGTAGATGATAGCTGGCTAAAACTGTGACGTGAATAGTTGCACTAAATGTGCAACTGCAGCAGTTTACGAGACTGTCACGACTCCAGACCGAGAAAGCAGAGACTGGCTGACACCTGAGTAAAAACTATTGCAATAGTCAAGCCGTCTATTAGCAGATTCATCGATCAGCCAATCAACAGATACTAATCTGCAACTGTTTTGATAAATTCCCTCTTTGTGTTTCTCCAGATAGTGTTTCCATACTGAGCTGCACTGAAGGGACAGTAATACAAAGAGGGCATTTTATACTAAAATGACTGTAACTTTGGCTGATTCCCACTTGATTTGATTAGCTCAGACTGTTGAAGCCTCATATTTACTTCAGATAAACTTAATACTTAAATACATTTTTGCACAGAACGACGACGTGGATTTTGTCCCCCATCACTTACATTGGAAGCACATTAGGAAGGAATCTTTTGATTACCAGCATGGACAGGAGGAATGATTACAACAAGCAAAACCTGTCAGTGTTCATATACAAGACTTGGAAAATTGTGATGCTATACTTTAAACTTGAAGCTTCAGGGAGAAAGAGCAGAGGCGCTCTATCACACAGTAAAAGACATATATTTAATGAGGCAATTATTAACGCTGTCATCTAGTAACTAAAATGTATCACAAGATGATTCGGGATCTGTCTGATTCAGCCCAGCAGGTGACAGCGACTGATCGCTGTGACAGTTAATGTTGAGAGAGACCTGAAGTCATTCATTCCAGTGCAGGGTGAATGACAGACAGTAACGGACTAGTGCCCCATTGATGCTGCTGGACCATTTAGTTAATCATGAGAACCAAGCTATGCAAACCGCATTTTGCATTTTGGTCACGATAACTGCTGTTGGGTCATAAAGGCAGGGATACCTGGATACAGTAAGGACTAGGCTTTCCTTGTTTTGGTAGTTCCGTCTAATTCCATCAAGCAAGGAGCTTTGCTGCACTGTTCAGGGAGCGGGGACTGCATCAACTAAAACTGTTCACCAAAATAGCGGAGCAAGTTGTCCCCACGAGGAGATTGTGCAGGGATTGACACAAAAAGCTTGTCTTGATCCTTTAATGTCTGTATGATGTATACAAACTTTACTTCATGAACTTGTAGCAGTGGTTTATTTGATTATTCTGTGTTACTGAACAGCCCCACTATGCATGAGCATAGGAGGCACACATGCACATTCCTGTACGCATCCTTAAATACATACAGACATGAGTACACGCTTAGATCCAGACTAACTACAGGCACTAAGAGCTAAGAGCTGGTGCTAGCATGTAGGAAATGGGAGATGCAGTCATCGAAGGTTGCAGTGCAGCCATAGCTGATGAATGGTGGTCAGAGCTCAGGAACGTGGGGAAGGGTTTCAGCTTGCGTCACTTTTCCCGTCATCTGGGCGAAAGATGGTGAGGGATTGAACGAGAGAGAGAGAACGAAGTGAAAAAACAGAGAGGTCAAGAGAGTAGGTGAGTGGGCTAGAGAGAGAGAGAGAGAGAGAGAGAGAGAGAGAGAGAGAGAGAGAGAGAAGAAGAAGAAGCAAGTAGGCACATTCTTGGCCAGATTGCCAGTTTGTGTGTGTTTGTGCATGTGTGTTTGCGTGAGAGTGTGTGTGTGTGCCAGAAGTAGTGCCTGTCTAAATAAGGCCAGGGAGGAGGCTGCTTATCAACAGCTGACAGGAATACTGGTCTCTCACTGCCCCCGTAACACACACACACACACACACAGTGCTTTATCTGGTATTCTCCTTGGTCAGTGTGGAAGAACGGTCAAACTCTGTTGATGACACAGCTGACCTTTGGTGCTTCCCTGGTTTTATTTCTGTTGGCCAATAATAATACATAACATTGAAAAATCGTGTCAGTGTAATCAATTGAAGATTGCTGCTCACCTGCTCGTTTGTAACCATTTGAACTGTTTCGTGGTGCACATGTTTTTTAGTTTGTAAACTGTGTGTAGGGACTACAAACTGGGAAACTTGTGTTTGGTAAAATACTTTTTCAGTTGCATATCTTGCCTTTTTGCAACCAGTGGAGTCGCCCCCTGCTGGCCATGAGAAAGAATGCAGGTTTAAGGTACTTCTGCATTGGCTTCACTTTTCCGACCCGGAGGTTGCCGCTTGATATATAGAGCTAGATAGATCGATAGATCAAAAGATAGATAGATATATTTGTTTCATACACACCCTATCAAGTTTCTTTGGTCCCGAGTTGTAGCTACTAAATCTGACACGTTATTTTTCAGAGAAAAGAGAAGACGCATCACTCTTTGTTGTTGGAACTACAGAAGCACTCGCAGTTGTACATTGGTGTTACTGAGTGGAGGTTCTTCACAAACTAACAATCTTTGGCTGAGTACAGACAGTTACTCGCAGAATTCAAGTTAATTTGCTAATAAGAGAGAGAAAGGAGACGTTGGGGCTGATCCGGGCATATTGTCATGACTCAGTATAGGCCAACATGCAGCTCAGCTTGCTAGTGTTGCAGCGCTGCTCTCTTCAATGACAGTAAGTGAAAGAGTGTGTGATTGTGAAAAATTATTTGGTGACACTGGTGATAGCTGTTACTATTTAATGTTAATTGCGTGAATAATAATTGAGGTCAAAGAAGTATCACTCTGTAACTCCACTTTACAACCGCGAGTGTTTTTGTTGTAACAAATCCAGAGTGATACGTCTTCTTTCTAGTAGCATCACGGTCAGCATTAGCGCGGGAAGGGGGGTGCTGAGGGGGCTGCAGCCCCACCTGCTGGCCAGAAGGAGACACGGTAGAAATATAATTTTACCCTTTTAAATTTTTTAACAATTTCTGTTTATGTGCTTATGGGGGCATTTTTTTCTGTAGTGTATTTAAAATATGGTACATTTGAAGGATAAACATACAGTATATGTGTATCCTGACGTGACTGCGTGTTCACCTCAGCTAAATGTTTGTCTTTAATGTTTGTTTTGTTGAAACGGAATCTCTGTTTCCTCTTGTGCGCACAGAGGAGCAAATAACCCACTATGAACTTGGGGAGGTAGGGAGCTAAAACAAACGCTCCGTGCAGAGAAAGTACTGACAGCTGCTGATTCTGAGGACAGACAGATGAGACAGACAGGATGGACATTTACAGTATCTGAAACATGATGCATCATTATTGTTGAATAAAACACCTCAAAGTAAGTAGCAATAGCCTGTATGTTTATGATTTGGGTTTATTTTTTCGTTTAGCAGTTTTGAGTGAGTTAGCAGCACCTGAGCTGTGCAGATTTAAACGGTCCAGTGTGCAACATTTAGGAGGATCTATGGGCAGAAATGGAGTATAAGTATGTTTTCATTAGTGTAGAATCACCTGAAAATAAGAATCGTTGTGTTTTCGTTCCCTTAGAATCAGCCCTTTATATCTACAGAGGGAGCGGGTCCCCTTCCACGGAGGCCGCCATGTTGCACCGCCATGTTTCTACAGTAGCCCAGAACGGACAAACCAAACACTGGCTCTAGAGAGGGCCTTTTGCATTTTTTGCGAGTTTTACAGCCACCGTAGTTTCTCCTACGCGCTTGGAAGGGGAGGGTGAGGCGAGCGGTGTTCAAATGGTTGGAAACTGCAATTTCACCGCTAAATGCCACTAAATCCACCACACTGGACCTTTACATCTTCTTGATCATATTATTACTCCTGCTGTAATATTATTTCCACGCAAGTTTCAGATTTAACTACAGAAAATGTGATACCACATCTGTAAGTTGTTTTCTACATGCGTGCAAGCTAACAGCACATATCCTGGGCAGCCCCCCCTGCAGAAAATACGTTACAGGAGTCCATTCTCCTAGTTAATCTTTCATTTATATCATATCAATTTAAGCTGATCAACTTCATAGTTTTGAATCAGGGCCTTCAGTATTTTTCAAGTAGCTCATGAAAAATAGGGTAGGCCAAAGGTAGAAGGCTACAGCTGTGTATGTGTCAGATACATATTTAATCAATATCTAATTAAATGTAAGTATGGGATCTGACTCGCTATCGGGAGATACCACAGAAAAAGTCAGCAATGTCTCGCTGCTGCTTGTGAAGCCTCGTTGCTGTGAGTGCACAGTAATGATTGAAGATGAGTGTATCAGCACTTTATCAGCTCCTCTCATCTCTGTCGTAGCTGGAAAGTCACGGGATACTGTTTAGGGAGATTTTAATGAGAAAATCAAACAAACTGAATTTTATGCCCTTGGTGTCATGTGTTGCAAGTGCATATGCTATCCCCAGAGGAAAGAGGAAAAGAGTGTGTGCCACTGTGTTGCATAATCCTGGCAAGCTAAAAGTCAGTAATGGATATAGTCTTTGGTCGGGTTCAGATCTCAAATTTGGCAGTACTAGCCGGGGTCAGTCAGGTCATAAAGATGCCGGTACTGGCAGCACCTGTGTCTCAGGTTTAGGTCTGTGCAAGACTCTATTCTTCACTGTTTCACCATTTCGGGGTGGATAACATTGCACCATGGGATAATTGAATGTGAGAAAATCAATTCTAATGTGCTCCTCAGTGGAAAAAATGAGCCAGCCATTATTTTCTTGATTAATAGATTCATTGTTATTAATTCATTCTAATAAATAATTAAATAATATGGTGGGGTTTTTTGTAGAACTTAATTTTAAAGAGACCTGGCCTAATTAATTTCTTCTTTTTTTCGTATTCTTATCCTTTACATAAATATAAAAATAACCAGTAGTTGCAGACCCCGTGTAAACATACTGTATAGTAAGTTAACAATATTAACAAAAAGCTTCAACACATTAGGAGGAGGTTGGTGGAGAGGCCAGCATTAACAGGTGGTGAGGGTATCAGCAGAGTGAGAACTCTTATGATTGGATGTTACTACTCAGCTGATAGTCAATCAGCTAACACAGGGCTCTATAAATTAACAAATTCTTGCAGCACTGTAGTGAGATTAATAATCTCATTACATTTCATAAATCTCTGCTCAGTGGTGTGAAAGACTGGATGCTGGATGCTAAACTCATATTATTATATTTTTACTGTATTATATTTGTGAATTTTTGCAGGACGTCCCATGCCCGGGCCAAAGCAGAGGCTGCAGACCAGGCTGCACAGTCAGCTAGTCAGGATTCAGATATTGCCAGAGCTATGGCCAGAGAGCTGTCCCCGAGCTTCCATCAGCCAGGTCAGTACAACAACACACAGTAGAGTTCAGTTCTGTAAACTAGAGGAGTAATGTGAATGTCGAATGTCGAATGTTGTATCCCTGTTTTTATCAGTAGAACACAGAAATGACTGTCCTGTGTGTTTTCTACAGTACTAGCATCCATTCTGCATCATGGGGGGGGCCACCCGAATTTCATTTTAATATCAAAAACATTTCTTTAACATCAACCAGTACATCACAGTAAGCAGTGATGTAAATATTTCATTTTGGAGAGGGGCAGAACCTGTTCACATTTACTGCTAAACATACAGCAAACTGCAGCCTGTGATTCATGGCATCTGGAAGGAGGGCTACATTTAAACGACCATACAACTACGGCTGAAACGATTACTCGTTGAACTCAAGTGATTTGTGTGGAAGCGGAGATCAGAGTCATGATCACGAGTTGATTATCTCGGGGATAAGAGTCGCTTCTTGTGATGACGGTTTAATTATCTCGTTATCTCAGTTAAACAACAGGTTGTTTTCTCTGGATAACAGGGTAAATAAGGTATCTTGTTATCTTAAGAAAACTACTTTTTTATCCCGAGATAACAAAGTAATTAACTTTAAACATTCTTTGCTTTCGTACATTTGAATTGTAAAATTTCTCTATGCAAATGTTCTGCCTCAAAGCTTTGCTTCATCATGAACTATTAAACAGCAGACCAGTGCTTGGACAATAATTACTGTTGCTCCAAGAGCTAATGTTGTGTATTGACCGTGCAAAAGTGAACATGGAGGAAACAGAAAATTACAAAGAGTGAAAAGAAGAGGCAGGCAGGAAAGACAACAGCTATCAAACAGCTGCTAGCTGCATAAGAAGATCAGTGTCTGCCCGCGGAATATCAGTTTTAAATGCCACCTGCTACAGTAATATTGTGTTTTTATAGGACAGCAGTGATTTTCCCATACGTATTTATGCATACTCTTTAAGAAATACTTTAGTGTTCAGTGCATGCCAGCACAAGACCGAACTCCATGTGTCGCTCTGACCAACAATCTTTTTCCACCAAGTGCCTACATTGTCAAGTGGTTTCAGAATTTCATCAACTCATATCTCAAATTCTTCAAAAGAAGAAGAATTTCCTTTTTCTTTTTCTACATCATAATAATATGCTTCCTGGAAAAATAACATATGTAGTTTGGATTTACCAATTAGACTCTTAGACATGTGTGCACTACAGGATACTCACCTGTATCCTGTGTCTGTAGTGTCACAAAGGCTTTTTGTTTTACTGAATCACTTAAACATACATACATACATACATACATACATACATACATACACATATGCAAATATACATACATATATATATGGTTGAGACAGAGATGCACTTCCTCCTACAATGAACATTCAATGAAATAAGGAACATTTACTTTAACAAGTTCAGCTCTGTAATCTCAGATTTCAAAGAGCTAAATGAGCTCTCAACATTAAAAATACTCTGAGGAGGAGACACGGCATATTGCTGCCCAGTATATATCAACATGCCACAACCTGAGACACACAAATGTTGCAGTGGTTATATAGTTTACTTATTTTGTATTTGTATCTTTTAACTGCAAGTCTACATCTTTATTAATCTTTTATTATTATTATTATGATCTTACTAATCTGTATATATTTTAATAGCAATTTTTCTGTTTATGTATATGTTTTCACACTTGCTTTGGCAATGTTAACATTTGTTTTCCATGCCAATAAAGCCTGCTGTATTGAATAGAAAATATATATACATATATATACATATACATACATACATACACATATACACATACATATACATACATACACATAACACATATATATATATATATATATATATATATATATATGGTTGAGACAGAGATGCACTTCCATTCAATGAAATAAGGAACGTCCACTTTAACAAGTTCAGCTCTGTAATCTCAGATTTCAAAGAGCTAAATGACCTCTCAAAATTAAAAATACTCCTAGGAGAAGGAGACAGGGCATATCTTGCTGCCCAGTATATATCAACATGCCACAACCTGAGGGACAGTGAATATATTTATATATATATATTTACAAATATATATATGCATATATGCTGTGACTATTAATTATTTTATTAATGATTATTCTGATGATTCTGAATTGAGCAATTGCAAAGTACTGTGTTTGTAGTATTTCAAGTAACAGTAAATATGAGGGTTTTTTTAAGCCAGATCTTTAAATTAATAGTTGCTGGTTTTCTTGTATTATTAAATGATTTACAAATGAAATAGACAGTAGCAAAAGAAAGAAAAAGATAAAACTACCCAACAGGTTTTCTTAAAATGCTGCAACATACTGTATGTCTGTGTACTTTCAGTTCCAAGAGAAAATGCAAGTGAACTCAAATTATTACCCAAACTGTTCGTTGTGAACATCCATCACAGTTTACAGACATAACTTCCCAATTCAACTTACTGCAGTTGTGCGCCCACAATTTTCCTGTGCAATGAGGGATTATTAGGGACATTTCAAGTCATTTCAAATTGACCTCCAAATAAAGTGGTTTAGATAATCAAAATATTGGTCAAGTAATAAACCAGAATTATCCTTTAATGTTTGGCTATTGACCTGTCAAATCTAACTTGCTTCAGTCATTTTTCTGTAGGCATATAGCTTTCTTAACTTTTATGTTATTTCAGGCCCTGACTACATACGGCAGAAGTATAATGAGCCAGTAGAGGTGAAGGAGGTTCCTGTGGAGGAGAAAAAGGAGAAGTCTCCATCAGGGAGCCCTCATTTCTACCGGAAAGGCACAACACCCACCCAGTCTCCATCTCAGAGCCCAGATCACAGCCCCACTCCTTCACCCACTGCTGTTAAAAAGTCCTTTTTCAGCAGTAAAACTCCTGCCACCAACACTCCCGCAAAGCCTGCTGGGAAAGAGAACAAAACCCCAACAGCTGAGTCTTTGACAGCAGGTAAGCAACTTGGGTTATAATTAATTCTCATGCAACATCCTTCATCTGCAATTAACAGTTGTCAGTTGATGGTTTTATAATTAACAGTATCAACCAACAATTTATGTAAAACAGACGTATATGTATGTGTGAAGGATGTACAGGATTGATATTTGGTATCTAGGCCTTGAACGTGTCCTGCACAGTGAGCATTTATAGCTTCTGTAGAATCATAGCCTAGAGAGGAATACTAGTTTGGAAGTGGGGCTAAATAAGTGTTTGGCAGCAGCAATAATTGTAGCAGCAACATGATGAACAGCAGCAGTGATTCTAGCAGCCACGTGGTGAGCAGCAGCAGTGATTTTAGCAGCCACGTGGTGAGCAGCAGCAGTAATTCTCAAAACAGTTACAAAGTCACCTGAAGCTGCTAAGATTTATTTCCATGCTATGATTTTCTCACATAATACTGTTTAACCACTTGGTTTGTTACCACTGATAATAAAGCCTGTACAATCTGTATGTAAACAAACTATCAAGGTCCGAGATAATCAGATCAAGAATAAGAAGGAACATAGTTGTCCCAAGGAGGAAAACATCTTTCGGCCAGACAGCTTTTACAGGAAGACGAGCTTCCCAGTTTTGGAACATCCTTCCATTAAATATACGAGCATCTCTCATAGGGCTGAAACCATTCCTCAGGTAACACGCTTACTAAAAATCATCGATTAAAATTATTTGTATCAAAGCTTCATTTATTCATATAACTATATATAGTGCACTGTGTTTCGCACGGATGATTATTACTGTCGCACAACGTGCTTACGCGCGGATTACAAAGAGGAGGAAGAGAGAGAAAATAGCGAGGGGCGCAGAGAAGAGACAGGCCAGAGAAAGCGACTGAAAGTGTCCACGAAAACAATGTACAGCGTGTCTGTTGTAAAACTGAACTAGCCTACCACAATAGCATAACATCTATTCTTCAGCATCTCAGCAGAAAGCATAACGTTACAGTCTCTGCATGCAGTCCACATAGTGGACCCGACACAAGGTGTATGAAGGCTAGTAAAGAATGTAGGCTACGTTAATTATGGCTATATGTAATGGCAAGTTTACAACGTAAATCAACGTGGTAGCTAGTTAAGATGTCCCTAAGTTACCTTTTTTAAAGCAAAGCTGTTTGTTTTTGGATTGCAGAAATTTTTTGCTTTAAAACCCAGTATGTAATATGGCACTTAAACACACTAAATGGGTTTAGTTTTGACAGATAATATTATTGTATGCAATTAAAGCAATAAAAAAAATTCTAAAGGACAAGATGCCCACACAAAAACAGAGCAGTGTAGTTTACTCAATGTAGTTTACTCAATTCAGTGCAGTGAGGAAAACTGCAAAGAACGGTACATAGGTGAGACTAAACAGCCACTTCACAAAAGACTTTATCAGCACAGACGACACGCTAACTCAGGATTACAGAGCGCCGTGCATTTGCATCTAAAAGCTACAAACCGCACATTTGAAGACAGTGAGGTGAAGATTCTAAGTAGAGAGAAGAGTTTGTTTGAACGGGGTGTCAAGGAAGCCATTTTTGTGAAAAAAGAAAACACCTCTTTGAACAGAAATGGTGGTCTGAGATTCAATCTGCCTAAAGTTTACCACAATGTATTAGCACCTTGGTCACGCCAATCGTATGCTAATCAGGTACTTAACAGTGATGAGGGAGGTGCAGCCAGAAAACAATAGGCCTGATTACTGATTACTGGGCCATCATGGAAACAATTAGGTCAGTTTCAGGTGAAACTAGCTAGAGTAATCAACCGATACTCAGGTAGACTCCTTCCTGAGGGCAGGGCTTATGTAACACAGAGTAGCTTAAATTTCTGAGTTCCCGGTCCATTTTTTCACTATTGAGAATTACTTCCGGATGGGAGCCGAAACGTCTTGATTCTGAAAACAGTGTCCAGATGACTACGACTGAAACCTTTTCTACGATTGTGCTTTATATTGTTAATATGATCAATTGCTATCAAAAGGGATCCAGGTACAATACATGGACTGCATTTACATAGCACTTTTATCCAAAGCGCTTTACAATTTTTGTCTCTCAGTAGCGAATTATCATGCAACGTGCTGGCCTGACCAATGGGAGCAATTGGGGGTTCAGTGTCTTGCCTGACATGCGGACAAGAGGAGGATTAAACCACCAATCTTGTGATTAGTGGACAACTCGATCTACCTCCTGAGTCACACCAATGTATGTATTGCTTCTTTGGTTACCTAGTTCTCTTCTCCTTTCTTCTACCTTTTTCCGGCAGGCATAACAAAGGCAGCATCAAAACTTTCTCTCAGACAGGAAGTCAGGCAACAGGAGGCTCCTCCAGCAGTCAAACTACCTGTTACCACGACAGTCAGCAGTTACCCTAGCAATGGGCAGATTCACTCCCAGTACCATGGTTACTATGTCAAGGCAGATGTCAAGATTCCACCACCCGAAGAACCAATTGGTGCGGAGGACGACCTTCACCCATCAAGCCTTGCACTCTTGCCACCACCTGCCAAACAGATTTGGGCTCCAGCACTAAAATCCCTGCAAGCCCCTAGCCTTTCACCAGTTCCATCAAAAGAGGGCATCAAAGCACCAGAGCCCCCCAAGCCAAAAAGACAGGAATCAACCAAACCAAAGAGCCTCGCAGAAACCAAGAAAGCTAGTGTAGAAATAGCTCCTGAAATTGTAGAGGAGGAGTCGGTGAGTTAGATCAAGTTACCATATATGTTTGATTCTTATTTGCAATTTTGAGTGTATTGATGTGCAATTTGCTGAGCCCCAGCAGGAGTGGAACACAATCCTGGTAATGCTAAAGCCAGCAGTCTCCAGCTAGTTCCTTAGAGGGCAGGGAGGGCTGTGAATTCACTGATGAATGCTCCTCTCTGGCTGAGGGTGCACTACTCATTGAAATCATCTGGTGTAATTTCTGATTAGCATTAGAACGTCAATACTCTGGGCCCTTAACACAATCAGCTAGATAATTTATCTAGAGAAGGACTAACCACTCTGATGCTCTTTCTGAGCAACAAAAACAACATCTTTTCAACATCAAATTTTGTGCAAAACGATTCTATTTACCTACAGTATGGGTCCTTTCTAGATGCTAGAGTATGTTTGGCAGCCATTGAGCAACGTATGTGTTGCAAACAGCTGCTTATGGGGATCATACATACATTACATTTGTGTGCCATATATACAATATGTGCTAATGTAGCAGGATTTAATTCAGAACACATAATACAACAAACATTTCTTGTCTTTTCACAGGGCCCTAACTCTATCTTGGTGGCTCTAGTGATGCTGTTGAACGTAGGTCTAGCAATCATTTTTGTCCATTTCCTCACCTGACCAAATCTGAACTCAGGTAAGAATTTATATGAACTACTTATTTCCAAAAAGTATCTGCTTGTCATAACTGAAACTTTGTTGGTGTTGAGTTTATAAATTACACAGGGTTATGTGGATAATTTAAAACACATCAAAAGCAATTGTATGTCTCAGTTTCTATTTAGCTTTATTGTTTTTTCTAATATATGTATTCATTTTATTCAAAGCCATAGTCACACCACTCTCACTACTATTGTCTCAGGAACATATTTTTTCTATACTGACTGATATACTGACACTTTTACACTCTTGGGGATTCTCCGTGTTGTGGGAAAAAATATGTTCAATAAGCTGGGAGCTTTGTACATAATCCCACAGTAGGTATTAATTTATACCCTATTCAGACCCCGCAGGTTAAACCTGCATTGACCATCCATCTTAAGAAGGTAAATGCACATCAGCAAAACTGGCTTTGTGACCCTCCTCTGAACCTGGGTTGAACATAGGTTAGGCACTGATCGATATAGGTCATTTGCCAAGTGGTACAGTATGTCTCTACCAGCGAACCCATCCTTGCTTCGAGCTCTAATGAAACTGCATGGGCTATACCGAGTAAAACAATACAATGGAGACGGAAGTCTCAAATATATTAACAATTTCAGTCAGTTAATATGTCCAGTCACTTCCCTTTTGTAATTTTTTCGATGCAGGAAGTGTTTGAAGTAAACAATCCATTGGACATTTAGTCAGCTGAACTAATTAAACAATTTAAACTTGAAGCTGAGGAACGTATCTAATTACACTGAGTTTTATGAGTTAATAAAAGAAAAGTGTATTTAATATAATTTTTTATTTTACAGTGCAAAGGATAAAAGGAAATACTGTGGGGGGGCGGGTCCACATTTTACAATATGCCTTTTGAGCTGCTGGAAGACTTTTATTAAGAAAAATCTGTGCAGCAGTGTTTCATTGATGATAGCTTCACAACAATAAAATAAAATTGAAAACCCCAGCAAGATTAAAAAAAATGACAGGAAATACCAAAATAATGTAAACTGTATTTCTGTTAGAGAAGTGTCAAAAGCAAATAAAACAGCAGCAGATAAGAAACCAGGGAAGCTTCTTAATAAAATATGATAATGTTTATACTGATGAAATATACAATTTAAAAAAAGGTCCAGTGTGTAGGATTTAGTGGCATCTAGCTGTGAAATTGTAGATTGCAACCATTTGAATACTGCTCGCCTCACCCTCCCCTTCCAAGTGTGTAGGAAAATCTACGGTGGCTGCGAAACACGCGAAAAACCCTATCTAGAGCCAGTGTTTGGTTTTGCGTTCTGGGCTACTGTAGAAACATGGTAGTGCAACATGGCAGCCTCCGTAGAAGGGGACCCGCTCCCTCTGTAGAGCAGTGGAGCAGTCCAAAAGGCAAACAAATCCAAAACAGCAGGCACAAATCAGGCAAATAGTCCAAAGACCGAGCTAGTAAGTCCAAAACACAAGAAACACTGGGAAAAGAGCTGGAACGCAAAGCACAGAAACCAAGATGAACTGACCATGAAATAGGGGAAACACATAGTGAGGGAAGGACGGTATCTGACTTCACTGATGCTTATGTTTCTGTATTTTCATTTATGCTCCCACAGTCCTCACTATTATTGAGCTTAATTTAACACTGGCTCATGTGTCCGGTTTATGATACTCCAGATGAGTATCGAGTATGATGCTGTGTAAACCAGTGTGTATATAGATACAGGTGAAACATAACTAGACACGGGTGAAAACTAATCAAGGCAGGCAGACAATCAAACACTGGAGGGAAAAACAAACAAAGGCAGGAAGTAAAGCGACAAGACACATGAGGGAGAACTCTTAACAAAATAACTAAACACAAACCCCAGACCTGACAACCACTCAGGTTAATTTCGGCTGATAATTAAAACCCTCACCATTGCATTCAATATGATATGTTTCCCTTCCCTGAGAGACATACTACCCACTGGTACTTATTTATCTACAAAGCCCTTGTTGGTAAATTGCCATCTTTATATCTGATCCCCGCTGCTCTAGCACTCTGGCACATTCTGAACCAGGTCCAGTGATTGATTGATGCTCCACAAACCCTGAACCAGAACTGATCTAAGAACAACTGTCTTTGCTGTGACTGTTCTCATGAAAAACTCAATGCAATGTTACCTAAAAATCAAAACTCTTCTACCTCTCTGAAACTTCAAGACCATTCTTGATAACTGTTCTCTTCCGGCCTGCAATTGCTTTCACTGAGCCTGTACCTTGTTTACTTTTTTTCTGTTATATTATTTGATCACATACCAAGCCTTGCACGGGAGAGTGGCAACAGGGGAAGGACCCAAATGCAGACAGTTGACAATCCAGGATGAAATCAGTGATTTAATGTTGAAAACAGCTTAAAGGCAGGTACAGTTAGGCAGGCAGGTAGGTAGACAGTTCAGGTCCAGGTTAAGGTTCGGGTGATAGACGCTCAAACGCACACACAAGGCAAGATAGAAACCAGGACAAACTGACAGAGGAACAAAGGATCTGGGCCGGTATATGTACAGAGTTGCTGATAAGGGAATGAGATGCAGGAGAGGAGGTGGGCAGGGAAGCTCAGGTGAGGGGAATGAGGTGATTGCAGGGCAGATGAGAGTGGCAGGATCTGTAATGGAAGGAGAAAAATCTGAGGGCATCTGGTGGTCAGGTAATAACGTTGAAGGGTCCTGGGAGAGTGGATATGTGGCTGAAGAGATGGACAGAGAGACACACATTGTGACTTCCCTCTTGGTTACTGTTGCTATGCCTGTCAAGCTTTCCATTATCCATTGGCACATAGGCAATTTCCAGTGATAACAGTGGCAGACAGAGGTAGACTAAAACAGACTTCTACTTTCTTACCAACAAGCTAGCTAGGTAATTAAGGTAACATTAGCGGCATCAGTTGGTTGGAAATTTTATGTGTGGCTGACTTTTTAATGTTTCCAGCTTTAAAACAAAAGCCCTGTAAAAGGATCTTTAATATGCACTTGACAGCTACATGCATGATATTGTGCTAAAAGTGTGATGCTAAAGGTAACAATTCCCAAGCAAAAAGTTATCATTTGATGATACATAAGACAAGGAAATAAAGAAACAGCATTGTTCTTGCATTGCAGTCTGGAGCTAGTTAGTGTATTATAAGTATGATAAGGGAAGATGGAAGATCTAACCGTTATTTCACTGTTTGGCTACTTAGCTTACATACTTTTTTTGTTTCACTTTTAATGTTACAAGAGAAAAGGCTTTTAGGATGAAGACTACCTGATGTGTTTGGCAAACGTAACACTATCTCAGGAAATGTTGGCTGGGGTTGCTGGAGTAACTTCCTCAAATTCAATAACGAGCAGGACAGAGCCGCTAACGTTCCCATTAACTCTAATAGCATCCAGGAGCAGCTTCCAAACAGTGGAGAAATGCTACACAGTGGATGTGCTTAACGTTACCTGTAAGCCCACAAACGTAGTTTATGATATCCTAACTCTTGGCCTTTCATGTAACGCTTTGTTACTACTGTAGATAGTAAGCTAATTAGCCAGACCTGCTGATGTTTGCAACCTATGTTAGAGCAGATAAACACACTAATTAATTAGTTCCGTCCAATCCATTCCTTACACTTCTATTGCTCTTACTATAGCCCCATGCACATCGCTTAGGCATGCAGAAAAATCCAAAGCTTGATAGGCTTGCTGTACCTAATTACAGTAACTAAGATATGATTGGATTGGTTTGGGGAGGGATTTAGTGAACAGTTACCTGACTCTTTGAAATAAAGGCCCGGTTCTCTCTGCAGTTGAGGAAAAGAAAGCTCCTGGCCACTATGTGAGAATTTATAGTAGTTAGTATTATAATTTTAAAAAATTACATATGTTTTTTAATACTTTCATAATTGTTTTTACACCCCCCACCTCTCACCTGTATCTATGTTCACAAAACAACTGAATAGGAGTTACTTATTTATTTTAAAATCCAGGTTTTGTATCTAAAGAATTATGTTTCTGTTTTCAAAGAAGGTTACTTTAATGTGTATATGTGTATAGTTGCAATATGGCTGCAAACACAGTCCCTGAATGTCATTCAACATAATAACTAAGCTATCCCTAATCCCCAATTTTTCTGATCCTGCAGTGGTCTCATCCAAACTTAGCCGCCCGAGTTGCTAACTTTCCATCGGCCAAAGGGGCTTTTTTTTAAATGGCGCCAGTCAGAATGAACGGCAGACACAGGCAAAACGGAGGACTGAAAATAGACAAGTGAAGGAGGACGAGGAGGAGGAGAAGTGGAGGAGAAAAAACACATGGAGGAGCGAGAGGGGAAACAGCAGAGAGAGAGAAAGATGAAACCTTCGACCCCCCACCGAACCCCTGACTGGACTGGCGATGGTTTGTGACTCCACTCAGAGTGCAGTGAAAGCTGAAGCAGGCAGTCGCTGGTTGGAAATAAGGCCGTATCAGGGTTAGAAATGACAGGCGGCCTGGAGAGTAGAGTGAATGGAAGTGATTGTGAGGCCTGGCATCTAAACTGCCTATAAATGCCTGTAATGTGTGTGCTTGTCTGTCTGTAGCTCCATTTCCATCCAACTGTTCAGCAAATTTGGAAGTTTTGAAATGCTGCAATAAAAGCTTCAGCGCCCAGCTGAAGAGAATTTGTTTCCTAAAGGATCCACCAGAAGAACGGAGAGCGCCAGCGTCGTGTTGATTAGTATTGGAAAAAGTAATTTTTGCTCTTCATTTTGGCTAATGTTGGTCATATGCCATGCTTTGGTAACACTTAATAATACAGCCCGTGATTTACAGTGTATTTTCATTGTATGACTCAGGCACAAATAAAATATTTACCAGATAAATAATTTTTGTAAACATTGGGTATCTACGGGGTACACTACTGAGAAACAAAACTGAAGTTTGGGGATAATGATGTTATCAACACTGATATTCTGGATAATTTATTTCTCCTTTCCTCTAAAATGCCCAATTGACACTCCCTTGTTCCCCATAGTCTTATAAGCTTCTACTGTACCTGCATGTAAGTACCAGTAGGAACTGGTAAATATTTGATGTATCGCAGGCTGTATTATAAAGTGTTACCCATTCAGTTTAACTACTATCAGATAGGCTACTTACACTTTGAAGGGACAATATTCAGAACACATTTGCAGGTTGTGGCAATCAGATATGTTACATAAAAGATTTATAAAAGCCAATTTCTAACTGTAGTGCACTTTAATTGAACTGCTCACCAGGTCAGTCACACCAAGCCTTTCTTAGTTAGTCAATCAATGCCTTTCCTGCTGCCATCCTCTGTATAATATGTTGATTTAGAAACTATTTTCTTCAAGAGAGAGCATGAAAAAGTTTTTGCAACGGTGGAGGACCTTTTGTTGAATTTTACTGCTTCTACCCAACTTTTCTCCTACCTAAAAATCCACACAAACCTATTTGGATGGAAACCAAGCTTGTGCATATCAGTGTGTTTTACACATGTGTCTGATTCTGCTGTGTGTGTGTGTGGGTGGGCTGGATATGTTCGGAGATGCACTTAGAGCTGATGGAAGCCAACAGCTGCCTTACCATTTTACAGAGTGATGTGGTGGTGGGTGAGAAGGGCCCAGGCTGGAATGTGAAGCGCTCGGCTGATTCTCCCGCTGCCATGTCCTGGGAGAGTGGCTCTATTTATATCAGTCTGTCTATCGATCTGTTCATATCTGTTTTTATCTGTTTCCGTGGGTCTCAGTGCCTGCCATTTTATATACCATATCAGGTGCACATTAGACAATCAGAGGGGTTTTATTCCAAAATGAAAGGATACAGTTACATTTGGAAAACTTAACCACAATCTCATAGTTTTTAAAAGGTTCATTGCAATTTTGCAAATGGTCTTATTCCGTAGTGCATTTCCTATTTGCAATCTGTTTTGTAAGAGTAGGTCTCAAAGTTGTCATTTTGGAATTGAATTCCTGTTTTAATGAATGATTCTTTCTGACATGATCACTTACTTGTATCTGACTTCACTGATGCTTAGTACTGAACCATGAATTTATGTTTCTGTATTTTCATTTATGCTCCCACAGTCCTCACTATCGTTGAGCTTAATTTAACACTGGCTCATGTGTCCGGTTTATGATACTCCAGATGAGTATCGAGTATGATGCTGTATAAACCAGTGTGTATATAGATTTTTTTTAAATTCACAGATGAAACTAAGCCCAATTTAATAGATTTAAATACACTCCCTGATTTTGTGATGTGCCCAGTTTCACCTTACCTACTGTAAGCTAGCAGATGTAGCTGTAGCTTACTAGCCTGTTAAAGCTAACTTTGAAGAGCAGCTTGGCAGCAGCTAGCCAGCAATGTAGCTGCTTTCACAGGAAAATCCTCCCAAAACTTTGACTTTTTTGTGTTTTTACTCCCTGTCTCTTGTATTTGCTCTTCCCCCCGTTTTTCTTTCCTGCATTCTCATCATACAAAGTGAATTCAATTCAATTTTATTTATATAGCGCCAATTCATAACAGAAATTCTCTCATTGCACTTTTCCTATAGAGCAGGTCTAGACTGCACTCTTTATAATATTATTTACAGAGACCCAACAAATCCCACCATGAGCAAGCATTTGGCGACAGTGGCAAGGAAAAACTTCTTTAAGAGGCAGAAACCTGACAGATCCAGACTCAATGGTGGGCGGCCATCTGCCTCTGCCGTGTTAGGTTTAGAGAGAGAGAGAGGTTTTGAGAGTGAGGGGGGGAGGCACAATGCAAAGACCACATGTCAGTACTCAGTACCTTTATTGGCGCAAGCGTGACAGTGAGAAAGTTATTAGCAGTAGTTGATTGTGATAGTTTCATGATGAAATTAAGCACCGAGGTAGCAAATTTTAATTATCAATTAAAAAAGAGTCTTATTACTGGAATAACTCAAATTCATCAAGTGATAATTTTAGCTCTATGGCAAAACATCAGCCATGAGCTGAGAGGAAATGTTTGAAATTGGTGCTGTATAGTAAAATCAGGAAGTGTATTTTCAACCAAGATATTAATTCTTATTAGGAACTATGTGTGGATGCAAGTAAAGTCAGTGACTACTTTGAAGGCATTTCAGTGAGTTCAGTGCAGTGTGCTGTAGATACACACGGCAGACCCAAGACAAGTGCAATGACTGTTGTTGCCACTGCTTCTGTATGTCTGAAAGAATTAGAAAGCTATCACTTGGTAGTTAGGCCAAGAGAGGCACATAGTGGAAAATTAACAAAACTCAAATTATGACTGGATGACAGTCACAACTGAATGTTACAAAATGATTGTTAAATGCCTGGATTGGAAGCTACCAGGTCTGACCTGGTTCACCTCACTGTGAGTATCTGTGGCTTTGGTCACGCTACCAAAATTTAAAAATGTCATCTTCAGCTCTGTAGCCTGCTTTGGTCTGAATCAGGACAAGTTTATAGTTGGTACAGGATGCTCCCCTCTCACGATGCATAAAAACAGAAGTCAGCTCTCAGCCGTGTAGATAGTTTTGTTTCATTCTTCCTGATCACCACAGACGTGGAAATCCAGATATTACATAATGTCTCCAGCAGTCATCCAGAATTCATAGAACCATAGTTACAGGTGTAACTCTTGTTTGGAGCTGTAATATGAAGAGAGGTTTGCAGTTAGGCAAAGCACCAGCCGTTATGCCGTGGGCATAGACAGCTGTGAAGCTTAAAACTGAGACTGAACTACAAGGCAGGGCTGAAATAAGTCAGTTTTCAAAATATGTGAGGGGAGTGTGTTCAACATAAACATGAACACTATGATATGAGATCTCAATTTCCTTTTCCACCCACATCAAAGCTGACAACGCTATATTTTATATAGGATAATATTTTGGAATATGCAACACACTAAGGTACAACTATATCATTGCACTGACAATGTGTTGTTGGTTTTTCTCTCTTCTGCTGATATTTGCATCTCTTTTTGCTGAAGGGCTCCAGCTAACTTCATCATTTTAGTTTTAAGCCCTCTAGGTGGTGACTTTCTGGCCATTCTGGGAAAGGTGCAGCTGTTAAATGAAAGTTTTGTTGTACCATTTTAGTTTGTATATTTCTGTATTTTGCTGTTAATTTGAGCATTGCTAAACTACCAGAAAATTACTCCTCCATTAAGGAAATACTATTTATTGATGTTGAGTTGCTGATAATAATTTCTCTTATGTTGTCAGTCACCACACAGTTTCAACAGAATTTATGTTAGAGCCTTTGTCACACACAGTGGTTATCATGCAGTATTTCAAATTTGAACTACTACCAAGACCTGTGATTTTAGGAACACCTCCTTTGAAGGGTTAGCTTAAATTGTTTGCTTAGGTATTTTGACTTTACAGCTTATACGCCACAAAACAGAGCCGTGATGCAGAATATATATTATTTATTTATTCATATTTTGATGTGAAAACTTGAATTTTGCAGCTTTAACCAATAAAAGAATTTATTTGCTGAATAATGAATGACATTATTTGTCAGTAATTAACAGTCTATGTCTACTATTTGATGTATTATTAACAATGGATTTTTCAGAAAAGAGACATTTTAATAGTTGCTAAACATGATGGCATGATACCTGTTACCATGATACAGTGGCCTCATGATTCCTTTTCAGTTATTGTTCAATATTTGGTATGTTACAACAAACCAAAATGTCTACATGTAATGGTTGATACACTTTATTTCATGGGCTTGTAATTTACAAATATTTTCCATGAAGTTAGAATTCTTTAAAGGAAACTTTCCGGGAAATAATTAGGAAATTACAGACGTGAAAAATAACACTCTGTAGAAGCAGAGTGCGAGATTAGCTTTAATTTTGTATTTGTTAACTGCATTGTGTGAAGGGTGGTGTCAAAAAATAGTATTTTCCCTTTGAAATCAGCCACCACTAACATGCATGATGCCATGTCAAATATATTTATGTATTTGGATGAAAGGATTTAGTTAGGAATATTTGAACTCTTAAGTTTACGTTAGGAGAAGAAAAAGCGTTGTCTTAAAAATGTTTCCCCCCTGATTGCTGGATTTATCATAACTTATTTTTGTTATGTGATTGTGGTGCCTAGTTTAGCATGCAGATATTGGCTGGTTTTGTTTTGTTAGTTTGGATGTCATAGTAAAATACTGTAAGTGTGCATATTCAGTCACAATAGTGGTGAGTAACTGTTGTCAGTTTGGAATGGATTGCACAAGTTAAAGCAAAAGTCAATGTGTGAAACCTTTTAGTTTCATTTGTTAGCAACTTCAGTGCCAACAAGACTGTAGTATGGTGCTTACGGTGCATTTCTAGATTAATGAAAAGCTCTGTTCCCACTTGTTGATAGAATGCCACTGAAACTCCATCAGAAACACCACTGACATGCATCTTCTTCACTCCATTTCTGGGAATTTAGTGCTGTCCAGTATGTGCAGGGAAATAGCCTCTTCTTTCTTCTTGGATAATAACACAGATGACATCATACATAGCATGTGAACAACTGTAAACTGTTATTCCATACCATCAGGATATAGGATTGACAGAGTTTGTAGATGACAGAAAACCTGCTGTGACCTGTTCATCCAGAGTTGTTATAATAATGTAAATAGCTCAGAGTATATAACATAACTGAAAATATAATCTTAAGAGTGTATTTCCACCGTAGCACCAAAGATTAGCTGGCAATATAGGCAGTGGGGTTTTGAACAAATATTAATGGATTTAATTTACCTGTAGTAGATATTCAGTGTCTTTAAATGTGACTACAAAATACTAAAACCCTCTTCTGAGTCCCTTCCTAAAAAATGTTTTATTCGGCAGCTCTGTAGAGAGTAACTAAACACTCAACAAACGGTGGAAAATAAGTTATTACATAGCGTCTCTGGCACTCATTCCAGAATTTATTGAACTGTTGTCACATACGTAACTATCATTAGGAGTTTAAATTTGAAAAAAGCGTGCATTTTTTGAATACGTCAAGGGGGGGTGTCTAAGCTAAAACAGGGCGTTAAATTGTTCTTTAAGGCAGGGTGAACCCTCTAGCTGTACAATGGCATTTTACATGACATCTTAAATATCATGTGACACCCGACACATAATACATTGATAATTTTGATGTAACTAAAAAAGTGGTGTATTGGAGCTTTTTGAAAATCTGGATTTCGTTAGATGATATAAACATTTAAGAGATTTTTTCCCCTCTTGAGGTTCTGAGAATTCCCAGTTGACAGCTTTTCATCAAAGTTGATTTCCACTTTGTAGTAACTTATCACCAGCAAGTGACCTTTCAAAGAATGACGGCAATTAAAAGCAATTAAGTGGGAAATAGCTTATGGAAAGAACTGATCACATGTGTATTTAAGGAAATGTATTATAAAGGAGGAAGCTTTGTTTTGTTTTTCATGTCATTTTATTTCTTTTAAAAGTGATTACAGTACATGGAAGCAACAGAGTTTTGAGATAATGTGCAGACTTGACGAACAGAGGCAGAGTTTGTGGGCAGACCTTGGGTTGAATGTGTGCCGGAATCTTTTTTTACTTGAATTTGTTACCACTGTAATGGAAGACGAGCAGAGCGAACAGCGATGTTGCAGTGTTGAATGCCTGACTGTAATCAGCGCTACAGTGTCAGCAGTTATGTGGCTGTTAGGGAACACAAACTGTACGTACAGCAGGGGGAGGTGATGCTTCTAATGGTTGAAATGACAGCTTCAAATACACTGTGGCCACTGTATGTGACGGCAGGTTTGAATCTATTAACAGCTGAAAATGAGAAAGATGAATGGTGCTGTGCTATTGTAACTGGTAGAGGATTGCTTGGGCTTATGGGTATTGTATTAGGTGAAATGATTATGGTATTAAAGCACATAGTTCACATGCAGAGGTATGAAGGTCTGATCTGAAAACTGCATTTGACCCACTCTCCAGCAAATTTCTCTCGTAAAATATCAGGTAGTTCTTTCTGTATCATTTATGGCCCGGTCACACACACACTCACACACACACAGACACAAGTTACGAGACAGGAGTCAATGCCATGTAGGCTACATGTTTTGAGTGAATAAACATCTTACTACCAAGTGAGCTAGTTCAGCGAGCTATCGTGCATGATTAGCTCTATCATGTTTCTGGCTGGCTGGCATGTCTCAAGCAGTATTACCGGTTATCTTGTCAGCTACAGTAGTTTGTCAACTAGCCCTGCAAGTATTTCCTACATCAAGCTTCTACAACCACATATTTCAAGACGTTCCAATTGATTTTTCACTGCACCACTTTCTGGTGTGACCAGAACTTTAGGCTGTGTCCCGACCGACATTAGCACCATGACAAAAAAATGCAGTATAATATACTTATGTTGATTCCGTATATCAGTCGAGGAGCCTCCAACTCAAAACTAAGTATCTGTTGTTTTTTTTTTTCATTTTTACCACGTCATTGTACACAGAGCAACACAGGATATATTGTAGAAGGCTCCAGTCATTGGCACCAATTTGGGTTAAACATTGAGGGGCCAAAAAATGTAGATAATGTTTGATGACGTCATGTCGTGAGGAGACTCTGCATGCTCCAACCGAGTTTGGGCTGTTTTTGGTAGTTAATTCTATAATAGCATTAGGCGCTGGGAAGGGTTCTTTTCAACATGTCAATATATCACAGTTCAAGCTGGGTAACAGGGAACACAAGGGAGTGGACCCAATTGCAGATTGCAGACACAGAGGCAGAAGCAGAGCTGGTGCAGTGCAATGGTTTAATAAAAGTCAAAGTACAAAGACTTCTAGGGGTGGTCAGGCAGGCAGAGATCAAAACCATGAAACAGCAGTCCAAACCACGGCAAACAAATCTAATAGGAGCAGGCAGAAAATCCAAAGTCCAAATACAGGCAGATAGTCCAAAAACTGTGGTAGCAAATCCAAAACACTGGGAACAAACACAAGGAAAGATGGCTGAAATGCAAGGCACATGAACCAAGATGAACTGACACAGAACAAAGGAAGTACACAGACTTATAGACACTCAGGTGAGGGGAGAAAATGAGACACAGGTGAAATTAATCAGGGTGAGGCAGATAATCAAAAATAGCGGGGAAAGCAAACAAAGACAGGAAGTACGCCCACTACTAAGACCCAAAACTATGACAAATGTCAACACTTGTGTTCTCTGGTGCGCCTTTTTTTTTGTTTTGAAAGCCTGCCTAGGAAACAGCATAATAATTATTGCACAATCAGGTCAGAGAAAGGCTCCGGATGAAATCTACCAGCAGACACTGACCCAGCAAATTCTCACAAGAATCACTTGGGTTTATCAAATGATATTTGTTGCTAATTAACGAACGCGGTGGACACACGTTACAGCAAGCATGGTGTTTTTCTTCTTCTGCTGCTGCTGCTAATGAAGCCACTAGAACACTCAGTGTAGGCTAAGCTCTAAACTGGCTGCTGACGAATGTTCGTAAAAGGAGGAATGCGCACAGAAACAGAAAATCCTTGTCTGCACATAGAGTGTGTAGTGTGTAGCTGTGTTAGTAAAAGAAATTGATTAAAAAGTCGTCTGGTCAAGTTTGTGAGTTTTTCAATGGCAATTTTACCACCGTGTTTTTTCCTGCTTTGCATCAGGATGGAGGGGCCATTGCCCCCCGATCCTTTATGCATTGGGCATAAAACCCAATGATCCCTCATAGATGCCGCCAGTGGTTCCAGTAAAAAATGCAGTGTCCAAAAAGCAACAACCCCCTAGAAATTCTGTTTAACTCATAGTTGTCGCTACAGACAATAAAATGATTATCATCCCAATAACTTTCCTTATATGTAAAATCCTGTCTCATAGTATTCAGTGTTAGGCCTCTGATAGGCCTTCAAATTAACATACAGTATTTCATTCTCTCATTGTAGCAACACACCCACACCAAACAGACCCTTGTGCTTGTTAACGCTGTGCTATTTTCAACGCTCGCTTATTAGGAAGAAATGTTTTGGCTTACCCTATTGCTTCATCGGTGTAGTTGCTCATATGCAACTTGCCCTGAGGAAGGCCTATGGTGGGCATAAATATTTGTTTCTCATAAATAAGACCTTTGCTGGAGTGCGGGTGTTTTTCAGTTTTAAGCAGAGAAAATACTAACATCATACTTTACTCGGGTCTGATCTTAGATAGGAAACAAGGTTGTTGTTTGGTCATTTGAGAAGGAAAGAGAAAGAAAGGATTCGAACAGCACTGGTCTGATATTTCTTTGATAAAATGTTGTTTTTGAGGAGAAGGTAAGGGAGTCACGGACCGAGATCATTAATTTCATGAAACCAGTTCTGGAGCTTGGTTTAAACATGTCTATGAAATAGGTGTTGACAATGATTTTTGTGACAAATCAAAGTGGAGCCTTTACCATATTTGTATGGAAGGAGCTCCAACATTTTTCTTGTTAAAACTCTATTTGCACAGTATAGTTTCTACTAATTCTACCTAATGCGCCATCAACGTTTTTGCCCCAACAAGAAAATATATTATGACTGATATCTTAAATAATATTATGAAAATTAAAACATTTTCTTTTCTCTCTGTATAGGATTTCTACATCACTGTATATTGTGTATGGTTTTTAAGGCATTTTGAGAGCCTTTTTTCTAAAACTCGTCCTGACTGTATTTTGAATATTTGGCTTCTAAATACAGCTGTCATCTTGACTGTTGCTGGTGATACAGTGCACATATATCAGTTATTTTACATTACAACGTTGTTGTTGTTTTTTTCCGTTTTTTTCTTTTTTGGCAGTTGTTTCTATGGAGATAAATTAAAAACTGGGTTTACATTTTACATCATGTGTTTGTGTATTCTTTGTCCCCTGCCTTTGATTTCCAGGTTCAAGACTCACTTCACAAGCAACAAGGAATTTATGATCACTGTGCTAATCACTGTGATAAAATGTAATAAATATATCATCATTGCACTAAATACTGTATGTAACCCTTATGATCACAGTATTACAGTCTCACCCAGTGCAATTAGACAATGGCTGGGAAGAAAATAGGGGCTTAGGTTGATCTGGCCCACAGCATGCAGCGTTCTATTCCATTAGGGATGCACTAACTCTAAAGTGTGAAAGTTGGCTTGGCTCTCCTATGACCAAAATAGTCCCGATGGCTGACAGCTGCTGGCCTGCCTGGAGACTGCAGCAACACTGAAGGTTTTAGAGAGGTGGGGCTTCGACGCAGAATGTTGACAAGGTTACAAGGTAGTGTCATTGTATCAACACCTTGTGCTGGGACAATAATGCAGAGTTTGTCCTTTTTTTTTTTTTTTTTTTTTTTACTGAAAATGTATATTAAGCCACATTTGATATTACTATTAGTTTAGTCCAGTAAAAGGTGACAAGACCTGTGGTGCATACCACTGGTGTATTTGAGTGGAGGACTGAGATAGATGGTAGAAATTTGGCATGGTTAATCCACCTCTATTGTGGGGCTGCAAAGTGTTTTAAATAAACAAAAGAGGCTTTTTGTTTCCCCATATGAAACAGATTAAATGACTATGTAGTCTTGATAACCAATTTTTAGATATTACTGAAGGAAGACATTTCAGGACATTATTTAAGTAATAAGTAATTTAAGATTTCATTTATGATTCCTTATAATAACAAAGCCTGTCCTTTTTGTTATGTTAGTGTGTAGGCATTATAGTTAAGCCAAGGTAGCTGATCTGTTGAGGGGCCCGCTGTATTTTACAGCCCCTGACATCTTTTTGACAGTGCTCATTGATTAGCTAAAGGTCTGGTTTGTTCCAATTCATTTTATAACCTGAGAACATTACTGGGATTTGTATCTGTAATGTTATTATGGAAGTTGAAATTGAAACCCCTTACACTACTGGTTCCTGAAAGAAGTAATCACATCACTGTAATGGGTTATGAGATATCCATATATCCATTATCTATACCCACTTCACCTTGCAGGGTCGCAGTGACCAGTCAGGATGCTTTCTATTGCTCCTCTGTTATACAAGGGTGGATAGGCAGGACTTACTGGCCGCTGTGCCTACATGCGCAGCCATCTTGACCAGATGACCAGATTCCATGTATCGGATTTGCATTCCACTATTATGGAATTTTATTTGTGCATCAGTTCAGAGTGATTTTAACATACAATGACATTTTGCAGAGGAAGGCTGCAACTAACCATTATTTTCATTATCTGTTGATTATTTTCTTGATTAACTGATGACTCATTTGTCTATAAAATGTCAGAAAATATGCAAAATGCCCATATCCAGCCATCAAAGCCCAAACATATTCAGTTTAAATCATACATGAGAAAGTAGAGAAGGAAATCCTTCAGAAGCTGATATCAGAGAATGTTTTGCATTTTTGCTTAAAAATCAAATTAGTTGCCAATTAATTTTCTGTCAATAGAGTGAGAGAGGTTATCATTGTATGCTTGTGTGGATAATAGCTTACATGCAAATACATTTATTGAGCACAGAAAAGTTGTTTGTTTGCACAAATTAAATTATTCTTTGAGTGATAATAATGTCTCACAAAATATGCAATCCTGTCTGCTGGAAATTGTGTTTATATTCTACTAACAGCAAATACTTTTTGAAGGAAATTTAATGATGCCAATATTTTTTTATCAACATAATGAGGAAACTCACTGACAACATATTTCATTTGTTTTCCCACAATATCCGCTCATAGCAGTTACAGCTTTGTTCAACCTTTTCATGATTCTGTTTAGGCACTTATAGCACTTTGTTTCATACAGAAAAAGTCAGCAGTACGAAGCACAAGACAGGATTACTTATTACTTATATTATTACATTGCATTTATACTGTATTATCATCGTCAACCGGTAAACCCACTTGGTACTTCACACTTATTTTATTTTATACTTATACCCACCTGGTACTTAATTTATTTTCGGACCTGTTTATAGTTTTTATAGTGTATTATATATTGTTTGCTAGTGCTTTCTCCTGTGTGCACTGACGTAAAGGCGAGCTGCTGTAACAAAGAGTTTCCCTTCAGGGATCAATAAAGTGTTTCTGATTCTGATCAGATTCTGAGGATGAGTTTACTTTATTGACTGGTCTCCAGTGTCAGAGTCCTGTGATTTGTATTTGGACCACCTCCTAGTATGTGTTATTAAAATGTAGCGCTTCCTTCACTCGAAAAAAAAACATTGCCTTTGAATATAGTCCAGGCAGCGATTACATTGCCCATCACAATATACAGTAAGTGGAAAATGTGTATTATATATAGAGAGAGAGGGACAGGGTTGAAATGTATGTGCTAGTAATAGATGTTTTTCTGTGCTCAAAATGTCCCATTGCATGCTGAGAATGAGGCACAAATATGATACCATCCACTGTGACCCTGTGCGTACATGGTTCACATTCAGGTAAAACAATTTGACAGAAAACAAAACAGTTCCTGAAAGAAAAAATCATGAATGAATGTCATGAATTTTTTCTTCAAGAAGAGTCGAGCTGCTTTACAAAACTGAGCCGATGAGAGGTGCAGGCTCAACTGTGGTCAAGCTGGAGTCAGTAAAGCTTCGGGACAGTGGCATTTTAACAGTCTATACGCTATAAAATGACTGTGCTTGTTCTCCAGAACATCTAGTGGCCAGAAACCATATTAACATCCCTTAGTATTTATGAAATCTTGTGAATGCACAGGTCCCTGAAACCATAACATCACAGCCACAGATGTGTTTCTGTTGTAAAAATACATTTTAACAGTGGCATTACCTTTGCCAGACCTGCTGAAAACAAACCCCTGACCCATGAAGTGCTTGGCACAATCAACCCGAGACATTTGAGAGAGGGAGACCTTGCTCAAAATGAAAGCTCCTGTCTGAGCTCCTCTTCCCCCCTTATAGCTGGACTCTGCTGGTCCATCTGTTCTGTCAGGAGTGGATTAGGGTGGACTTAGTCCATTCTACAGTTTGGGAGGTACAGTATTTCAGTGTGAGAATTGCCAAGGTCAAACGGCATCGGTTTCAGGCTGCCACTGATATGTGAACAAGAGACAAACCACAACCATCTCCCGATGCACAGACCCTCTCCTATTTCACAGGTCATCACTTCTCTGTTGTGGGATACCACACACGTTAACATTTGACTTGGTTTTCACCAACCAGAGAGCAAGTTGCCTGGTCTGACTGAGCAAAAGAAACATCAACAATCAAGTGTAGGTTCTGCAAAGGCTCTGCAACACCTCACTCTCGAGCACCACGCTTTATTGGTTAGAAAACTCAATGAGCATTTCCATTTGGTTCATTTATTAGAATTTTTTCTCTAAGAGATGTGATACTCCTCCCATGTTTTTAAGAGCAATGCTAAATAACAAACAATATATTTTTATGTAATAAAAAAACCGAGTCTGTAGATGTTACATCTTGTAGATGTTACATATTTTAATCAAACTTATTTCATTAGATTTTAATGTGTTATTGAATCCTACTTTTTTAAGTATTTCAAAATGTACTGCCTTTGTTTAAAACAAGCTAATTAAATTCAATTTAAAGTAATTCGAAAAAGTATGTAAAATTACATTTCCAAATACTGTTCTGTCTGTGCATGGGCAGATACATGCCGTGATTTTACATTCTGGAGGCAGACATTTCTTTCCCACTCTAAGGCTTTCTTTAGTAGCTGCCTAAATGCTGTATATCCAAGGCTTTCCATTTTCAGTAAGAAAGCAATTAAAAAAGGTTCTGTTTACAACATTATTTAATGGCTTGTAGCCTTGTAGCTTGTTTCTAATCTTGTCACTGGGGTAACATTCGGACATAACTAAAGATGTGAAATGACATTGGTAAAAGGTGCTTAAGGTGCTCTCTGACAGCAAGGGGTTAATGTTACCGCTGCTACATTGGTTCTAATGTAGACAGGACGGCAGCCCTGCCGCTAAGGTAGGTTGCACCAGCCAGCTCTACCTGCCGCCCTAGACCCCAAGAAGTGCTCCGGGCTTTGAAGCCAATTTGACACAGTCAAAGCCAAACTCTGTAATTACAACTTCCGGGTGCGTCACGTGATGCACACTGGCCCAAAAATACTTTTTTCCCATAGTCTTACATTGTGAAAGAAGGTGGATAATTTTTGAGCATCACAACCCCCGCAAAATGACTTGTTTCACTATCAGAATTTGATCCATTCGGTCCGATAACATTTGGAAAGTCTAGAAGCATGATTAAATCATTTTATCCCCATTCAAGTTAGCGGAGGGCTAAGCCAGAAGTTAGCCGGCTCTAGTGCGCTTGCTCTATGGGCTGCACGATGCGGAAGATCTGGGTAATTTTCTGCAACTTTCATAGGAATGAAGGGGGCCCTGCCTCCAACGCTGTATCCAGTTTTCTTTATACATCCATGCTGCCACCTGAGTTTTCATTCAAAACACAACAGCACTGAGTGGCAGACACAGTGGCAGCAACTTGCTTTCTGAAATGACCTAAAGTCTTTAGTCTGTGTTCGCCAGGAGCAGATTTCAGAAAAGCAAAAATAATTACTAGATTGTGCTTTTTGAGAAAACAAACAAAGTTAGCGGGTTGGTGTAAGCACACCTTGTTGAAATTTGGGTGTCCAATATTTAGCTAAGTTATACTCAGGTCAGCAAGGACAGACCGGAGGGGTGGGACTGACAAGCAGAGAAAATAAGTTACATAATAACTAGTTTTGCATTTAGCAGCAGCTCTGCAGACAACAGAGAGTACAAGCAGAGTGAAATCAGGCCCACAGCCTAATGAGTCCAGTGAAAAAAACAGTTAAGGCTCTGACATGGTAGGCAGAAGACAACGGGGATAAGATAATCTTGGTTTAGTTAACAAAAGTATAAAATTAAAATTATAATGTAAACTTTAAAATGTAATTCCACAATAGCATTATAATTTTTATTTAAAAAACACATGAAAATGAAATAATCAAATTTTCATTTTAATTTTCACATACTTCTTCTATGACCATGTTAAAATGAAAATGGAAAATCTATTTGACATTTAATTTTCAAAGTTGTGCCCTGCTGTACAGTGGACAATATTAAAATGTTTAATTCAAATTTGAAAATTAAAATGTAATATAAACAATGTAACCTGATTTTCCATTTATGCAAGCAATATTTAAGACAAAATGAAAATGCAATTTTCTAACAATTTGAAAATGATAATTAAAACTGCATTTGACATTTCATTTTCAAAGACTTAATCTGCTGTACAGTGGACAATATTCAAATACAATAAGCAAGCCAGCGCCCCCAGTGCACTGCAGTTACATTTATCAAATCTGTCAGTCCTCTCATCAAGGCGGGTCTTCAGTTAGGACATCACTTGTGTGAACATCTGCATTGGGCATGTGCGTAGTCCGCTTGTGGCAGAAAGGCAAGAAGGCGGCCGGGCCTCACTGATTACTGTACAAAAACACAACTTTATAACTTTATTCACTGATTTTTGTTCAACTGGATGATGATGATAATACTCGATGGTCACATCAAGTCTGACATTTTTCTTGCATCACAGCAGCTCCATTTGCAACATCATAGATCATATTTTATGGAGAAAATATTATTTTCCCTCTGATGTCCTCCGGCTGCTCTACCTCAACTCTCGATGATTTATAGAGTTTCCTGATGGAGAGATAGCTTTACTTGTTGCAAAGTAACTGCTAACTGCTGCTCAACTAGTTAGCTCAGTTAGCCGTGCAGTCCTGTTAGCTGACTCTGCCCGGACTGGGAGCTAGGAGCACTAGGGGGGTGATGTTGTTTAAACCACTAGCACAGGAGCTTTGGACCACTGGGAGGAGGAGGTTTTCAGGCCTGACAGGGAATACAGTACCGAGGTGATTTACTGTGGCTCTGACCAGGCAGGGACAGGGGAGCAGAAGAGGAGCGAGAGGGAGGTCGGGCATCAGTCAGCGTCCACTTCCGGAGGCCTGAGCAGGGGTTAGGCCAGGGTCAGTCCCGGGGTGCCAGGAGTCAAACCTGGTGTGGGAGAAAAACCTTCAGCTGGGCCAGATGTCTTCAGGTCCTCTCGCACACTGCTTAATTCTTCTTCAATAAGACACTTAAGTCGAATAGAGTTCAATGCAATATAGATTTACTGTCATTTCAAAACAGAATACAAATCAACCGAGTTGGTTGCAGAAACAACCGAACAGGCTCAGTTGTGTTTCCACTTATATTTTCAAAATATGCTCTCCTTGCTGGGACATTCCTAATTGGTCCACAATCAAAACACGGAAGTCATTGACAATCTCTGATTGGTTATGAAATTAACGGGCTCGTATGCCATTACGCTTTTACCCACTTGATGGTGCCACTACACAAGGAAACTTCTGGTTAGAGACATGAAAACATGATTACTCCAACTGTTTACCACAGAGAGCACCTGTTCATCTGCAGCTTTTGCTGTCATTGGATAAGGATAAGGTTGTTTTTGAGAAGATAAACTTTGCTTCTCGCTCACAGTAACACTCTCTTTGTTACAGTAAACTTCTACAGGGCGGGAGGATCTGAGCAAAGAGGTAAGACTCTCTGACATCTTCTCTGTCTTTAAATTAGACAGAGTTTATCACAAAACTTCCCAGGCTCTGTACAGCAGAATCACCTTGGTTCTCACCAATGTTCGTTTGTTGCTTTTGGATCATAAATTCAATGTTTCTTTGATTAAAATGGAAAACACATCATGACTCTGCAATAAATGAGCACATTCTGACCTTTGGTAAAACACATTTAGGTTATAAAATAAATAGCATGAAAATATTTCCCACACCGGCAAGAAAACCACCTCGGTACTGTATTCCCTGCATTCTGTTGTCAAACTGGCCTCCATCGGTCTCGGAAGCTGTGTTCGGTACCAGTCTGGCCATGTTCACTGGGAGACTGCTGAGCCTGCTTCCGCTGCCCGCTCTCCTGGCTCCAGTTCAAGGGCCCATTTCGGCACAGCTCCCCGCCAGCAGCATTCCCCCCACCCCGGGCCTGAATACCTAATAAAATCTACAGTGAGTTAACTGGTTATCTACTGAATAACAACAACTGTAGTAACAGTTGTCGAGCAGGAACACGGGGGCAGCAGGTGGCCCACAACCACAGATCCAGACTCTGCAGCTCCGGAGGCAGAAATACCTGCTGATAGCGACAGAAGGAGAGAGGAGAGAAACGAGAAAGCACAGAACTACGGGAGAGAGAAGATGTCGAGTTAGTAACATGCAGTAATGGGATAAAAATGCATACAGATGGAGAGGGAGAGAAGGAGAGAGGAAAGAGGTGCATCATGGGAAGCCTCCCGGCAGTCTAGGCCTATAGCAGCATTACTAAGGGATGGTTCAGGACTCACCCAAGCCAGCCCTAACTATAAGCTTTATCAAAGAGGAAAGTCTTAAGCCTACTCTTAAATGCGGAGATGGTGTCTGCCTCCCGAACCCAAACTGGGACCTGATTACGATGACGTCATCACCTCCATAAATCCGTGTGCGCAACGCTGCTCAACGTCTCCATTGTAGCCTTGGTTACTTCAGGAGATGCTCACGTGAACTTTAACTCCCGAGGGAAAGTCATCTCACTGGACGAGCAACAGACTGCTTTGTGTTTGCTGAACACACTTTTGGATCCTGATTATTCCCCATAATGATCCCGTACCTGCAGAAGGAAGATTCAGGTTTTACCGCTTCTTCACAGAGAAAGACCTCTCTCTCTCCACTGAAAGTTGACTGCTGCTCCCTCTGCTGCCACTCGAAGGAACAGTTTCACCGGTGATCAGAACAAAGTCCAATAGCGTGGCTGTTGAATGAAAGTTTGCTGCCAGATACACACACACACACACACTTTACATGCTTGCTGATTGGTGTATGCTTATTGTGTTTAGACTAGACGATAGTGGTTGTTGACAGAAGTTATTGATTGTTAATCGGTGCTACGGTTAAATAAATGCTATTGTTCCTTTTAAAGAGCAGTTGCCTGTGGTTACTGTGTGTACATGTTGGAATAACAGCTGGTTGTGACAGTCAGTGCTCGGATCTCACCCTCCACTGTCCACCCTTATTAATGGAAGATAGTGCTTTAAATATCAGCATTTTGTGTGGACAGCCACACAAGAGGCTGTTTTTCACGTTTGGTTATTGGTCCCTGATCCCTGGGTGGTGCCCTGAAATTATTGATCCATATTAATAATTTTGATTATATTAATAATTTTATTAATATTCATAAATATCTTTGATGTTTCTGCCCTACCTAAATCCCAACTGTTATAAATTAAGATTTCATATCTAGCCTATATACTGTATAATGTGGAGGCCTATAACATAGCCTTAAGGCTACTAGCATAAATAGATAGTTTATCTTAGAAACAAATCTGTGTTAAACGGCTGCTTATTTGTGTTGGAAACTAGAAAAATACCAAAATGGTCTTAAGTGCACAGACAGTGTGGTCACAAGTTGATCAGTTCCTTACATCACTGAAATGCAATGTTGCTTTCTCTGGTCCTATATGTATCTCCGCTGCTCTTGTGCTGAGTTCTGCCTGCCCACCGAGAATTGCATTCACCTCGCAGAACCGCCAGAGCTAAAGTGAAAACTACCGGACATTGTAATGATTTTTAAGGCAAAGTACTGTTTAAAAAAAGATATTATCTTCTTTGTTGGGTTCATCAATGAAGATAAATTATCTGAAGTCTATAGTTTTTGGACATTTAGAGTCATCAATGTTTTATTAGACTACAAGGTTTCCTTTGTGGGGAAAAATGGCTTAAAGGATACCAAAATATATAACGACATTTAATAAGCCTCAAAGAGGCACCACAATTATATAGCGTTAACATATTAATCTGCAGTGATTGCACTCACTTCAGACTATCAGAAATAATAGTTATAACTCTTATAATAAGAGTTCTGAATAGTGGAGGTTGACAGGATTCACTTTTGTGCAACATTAAACAGACCAGCATGTATCCTCAAAAGCATTTATTTAAAAGATAATAAAAGTAAAAAATATAATATAGCTAAAGGTACTTAACTATAGAACAAAAAGGAGTGTGTGCGTGAGTGCGAATGTGCTCATGTTGGGGGTGCACGCCAGAAAGAATGCCTCAGTATGTTCCGCGTGCACAACCATGAACACACGTATTAGGTCAAAACAAAGAAAGTATGTGAAGCGGGACCTTCGAGTTTCCTCTCCGTGTGTGTGGCTCGTGTGTGTGTGATTTGTGTAGGGTAATGGTGCTGGGTTAGAAAAGAGGACGGTTAGTTTGCATGCCCAAAGCATAACTGCATCAACAAGCATGTGGTTACCAAATCAACTAATGATGAAAAAGATCACAACAATAAAGCTCAATGAACCAAAGCCATACATGTACATTGACAAAAGCTAAGCTAAGTCCTTTGTTTAGCCATGTACACTGTTACACTGTGCCCAGCTAAGTTAACGTTACCAGTCCATTGAAGGAGAAGGGTTGCTTTGGTGCTGCTTTGTTAGCTGGTGATTCCTTTGGTTGTGGATGCCAGGCAGGAAAGAGTTGTGGTTTCCGATGCAGTCTTTGCTGTGCTGTGTTCTCATTGTGAAGGTTGGAGGAAACGATTGCTTCGTCCTTTGTTCTCCTTACAGAGTTAGCAGCTCGGCGCTAACTGGCTTTGTTGCTCCTGTTGCTTTTAAAGTTAGCTGGCAGACTTTGTGTTGTAGCTGTTGCCACTAACTAAGCGTGCCTGTCGGGATCTCAGGCAGGCTCTCGTGTTGCTGCTGTAAGAAAAAGAGTTTGGTTCGGTGTGTCTGCTCCGAGCAGACTACACGGCAGAGGAGACCTCTGTCCCCAGGTCCGAGAGGTGAGCGAGTGAGAGCAGAAAGAGAGAGAGAACAAAAGGTGAGCTGGAGTTTTTGATTCCCTGTCGGGGGATAGTCCAGTGGATATCCGGTTACAGGAAGTAACCGGATGAGAACTGCGACTGTACACATAATGGCTTACGTTTGAAAATAAAGGTTCAGTTTAAGTCACACAATGATCGAATTAATCTATGGTCGTGGGACCACTGGGGCTCCACAGATGGATTTGTTCATTTGTGTGACTTAAACTGAACTTTTATGAAACTGAGCCATTGAACTCTTCCACAATCCTCCAGACCTGTGTATGAACTCCCCCCATGGACCCAGCATTCCGCTACCATTGGTCAGTCTGACCTGTGACCCATGATGTCAATAAAAGGATCAGCCCACCATTGTTCTCTCTCCTCCTTGCTTCATCTGCAGCACTGCTGCTCAGCAGCAGTTGCCACCGTGGTGTAATCTGCTTGGAGCAGAAACACCAAACCAAACACTCTCTTATACACACACACACACACACACACACACACGTGTCTTTTGTTCTTTAGTTAAGTGCATTGTGCATTTTTGTTTTATTATCTTTTAATAAATGTGTTTAATTATGCTGTGTTCTTTAATGTTGCTTGAGTGAATAATTCACCAACCTCTTCTATGTTGAACTCCAAATCCTTCAACCTACTAGCTTTTAATGGTAATTGTTATGGTTTGGCTATAGTTATTAATTTACTTATTAATCAGTTCCAAATTAATAGTTTAGTATATTTTATGAGACTCAGTCAATTGATTGGCATTTTCTCTTCTTTAAGAGTGGTGCCCCCGAGGAACTTTATTAATTAAAGTTATCATTTATTATTATCTTTGATAAATTAAACTTTAATTAATAAAGTTCCTCGGGGCACCACTCTTAAAGAAGAGATTATCAGATTTATCAAAGATAAAAATAAATAATGATTGCACCTACAGAATTTGGTTCCCCTTTAAACATTGTAATTCCCAACAGTGTAGTCCAGTGGTACCTACAGTGGTACCTACACTTTGATTAATCTCTCAATATTTCTGACGGCAAACTCTTTGGTGTTCTTTAGCAATGTGTTTTTAAGCACAGCATTTCAGATAGTTATACTAAAATTAGGTTATTAAATGTGGAAAAATGAATTCCCTATTCACTGTGCTGATAACACCATTAGATTCCTGTAACAGGTTGATTGGAAGTGTCTTTGCTGAGTGTTAAGGGCTGAATGCATTATTCCCCTGTTTTTTCAGGCAGGAAGATGAAATTCACACTGTCGAGACAAAACCAATATGTTCTGTCATGACCCAGCTCGTGAGCCACAAAAACAGAGAGACACGGTTTCAAACTGAAGGCTTTACAAACTTATTACTCAACAATACAAAACTCAAAAAACATACTGATATGATGGGGTGTGTTGGTCAGTGATATCGGTGTGTAAGCAGATGAATGAGTGGTTAAGTGATGGATGGAGGTGTTGTATACTGTAGAAACTAACACTAGTAACAGGGCCTGGGACAACAAAACAATAACATGATGGCAGAAGAAATGAGAGAGAGATCGTGGACTGGACAGCCAGGTCTTAAGCACCCATGGGAGACTGGCCAGGTGCTCCCAGTTGCCCTAATTAACTCCACCCACCAGGAACTGCAGGCAACACAAACAGACAACAGAAAGGGGAAAACACACACCTCACAAACACAGCAGGCCCTGCTAAAGCAGCAGGGCCGTCACAGTTCTGATAAAGTCATTTGGTTCATAGATCTCTAGAAATAAAGTTACAGCATGGATGCATTATTCGGCAGAGGTGTATTTTATTACCTGCCGAGATTTGCACCCCCTCCTTTCTCAGACCAAGTGAGTGTTACATGTTTAATAGTAATGGTACTTTATTTTAAATGGATGGTACTGGTACATTTTGTTGTAAGATGTCAAGCAACTCAAGAAAGAGTTACCACTGAGTTACATTACTGGCACTCTTGTCTAGTCAGTGACGACTCTGGAGTCTGTTGGGGCCCTAGGCAAAACTTCCCAGGGGGCCCCACCAACCAGCGTTTATCACCATTATGTTATAAATAATATGACACTGACAAAAAATGTACACAGTCTAAACTTTTTTTTAATTTCAAATGTTCACATAGTAGTTTTTAAAACATTAATTTAAAGAACACTAAAAAAAACTTGTAATTTTCAAAATATAAAAGAACAATAAAAACTTAAATAAATAATTAAAAAACTTCAGGAACTGATTTAACCAAAAAACAGTTTATATATTGTCATAAAGAATCTAGGGCATGTGTTATCAATTAAAGTGAAATTTATTGGACTCAGTTATCAGTATCAGCACTGATCTGCCTGTGCTGGTGAATCTGCCTGCTCATCACAGGCAGGAGGTGGGTGGCCGTCATCCCGCTGGAGGTGGACTATTGACTGAACTGATATGACCAAAAAAACAACAGGGTATATATTGTCATAAAGAATCTTTAGAGGGCAAATGTTATCACTTAGAGTGGAATACTGAACTTACAGTTTTCATTGCCAGCATTTGGAGGGGGCACTTTATCCTTCTCTTTTGCTGCTGTCAGAAACTTCAATAATGATCCTGAGGAGAGATAAGAAAGTGATATAGTAGCCTATATGATACTTATTATAGTAGCATGTTAATGAAGTCGCGGGGGTTGCCACATGTTGAGACATTGCTGTGGAGTAAAGTTTGTCATCCCCTGTAACTGCCTGGGGCCCCAAGCAGTTGCCTGCCTTGCCTGTTCACAAGCTGCGGCTCTGCGTCTAGAGAATGCACCGACAAAAGTAGTGTTTATTTTATGTTAATGTCTGTGTTGCTTAGTAGAAGCATCAGATTTTATTTTCCTCCAATTTAAAAACTACTGAAATTACTGAAAAATAGTAAGTACACTCAACTGATTCTGATTAATGGTAGTGGTAATATTAATAATAATTATAGTAGCAGTTGTCAAGCAGGAACATGGGGGCAGTAGGTGGCTCGCAATCATAGATCCAGACTCTGCAGAAATACCTGCTGAAAGCGACAGAAGGAGAGAGGAGTGTGACAAGAAAGCACAAAACTACAGGGGAGAGAAGATGTCGAGTTAGTAACATCAGAATCAGAAATGCTTTATTGATCCCCGAGGGGAAACTCTTTTCTCACTGTCACGTCAGTGCACACAGGAAGAGAAGTACCAAGCAAATCAGAATATAATACACTATAATACAGGTAAGATAAATTAAGTACCAAGTGGATATAAGTATAAAATTAAAATAATAAGTGGATTACCGGTTGATGATAAGTATGTACAGTATAATAATACAGTGTAATAATATAAGTAATAAGCAATAGTGCATGAACTGTCAAGTTAAGTGTAGCTTATTAAGATGATTATGAGATGGTGGATATAACACAATGTGCATGTATGTTGTAGATACCTGTCACGGCTGGTGTGAGCAGAACAACGGGACCCAAATGCAGACATGTAGGCAGACTGGTACAGTTCAGGGATTTATTGCCACAATGAAGGTATACTGTATGCAGGTTTACAGGCAGGTGCAGGTTGGCAGACAGACAGACAGACAGACAGGCAGGCACAGATAAAGGTAGGCAGGCAGACACGAAGGCAGGTATAGGTCCAGGTTAAGGTAGCAGAAGCTCACAAGTAATAACACAAGGCAAGAAACCCACATGACAACTTAGGCAGCGGAACGAAGGATCTGGGCTGTTATATATAGAGTGGCTGATAAGGGAAATGAGATGCGGATGCGGAGATGGGTGGGGAAGCTCAGGTGGGGGGAATAAGGTGATTGCAGGGCAGAAGGGAGTGATAGGATCTGGAATGAAAAGAGAAAACTCTGAGGGCATCTGGTGGTAATGTTGAAGGGGCCTGGGAAAGCTGAGATGTGGCTGAAGAGTGGGACAGAGAGGCAGACGTTATGAGAATACCAGATCATCCAAAGCTTTATAAACCTCTAATTGAATCTTAAATACCATCCCTCCATTTTCTATAGTGCCTATCCTGTTCAGGGATAAGCTGGCCTGTCCCAGCATACATTGGGTGACTGGCAAGATACCTGGACCAGTCCAGTATCCTAGTAATTACATTCATAACAGGCAAACCTGTTCCTCACAATTTACGTCCAGTGCCAGCAGTCAGTGCCAGTGCGGACCAATTTGATTTTGTTTTCGTCCAAAGAAGCGCAGACAGTTTTTTAACTGTTAATGCTCTAGAGTGGATTTCTGCAGCAGCGCAGTGAAGCCTGATCCCAGTGGGAGGGAGAGAGTCCACCTGGATGTCTATGATGCTGTGGCAGCTCGGGCAGAAGTGTGTGATGGGGGTGCTGCTGCTGACCATCCTGTCCCGAGTGTCTGTGTGGGCCGAGATGAAGATCATATTTGACAGCCTCGCTGTCTACTGGAACAACTCCAACCCCAAGTGAGTTTTAGTACGAGCTGGCACGAATCTTTTCTTGAACAAGTCTCGCAAATTCGGATCGCTGCCGGGATGAATAGTTTTTATGCAAAATATTCGCAGGCGAGTATTCACATTTTCGTGCCATTTATCCGTCACGCTCCCGGTGTGTAAGGGCCTTAACACGTCTGACTTTGACGCAGGAGACTGATGTTCGCCTCCCATCACAGACCTGGAATTAACATTCACCTTTTGTTAACCATACCATAGCTGCCCTGTACAGATACTGCAGAAAGGGAGAACTTTGACAGGAGCCAGTCCATCACAGGGCTTACACACAAACAGACAGACAACGCTTTCATAGCGACAGAGTTTACAGTTCACCTGACCTGCATGCTCCAGGTATTAATGGCAGAATGTTTTATTGGATTATGGATGTTAAAAATGCCACGCCCCAACTCTCAGTTGTTAGCCCAGTTCTCCTCAGTGTAATGATACATTTTCCAAAAAGTCCACCATGATTTTGGGCCTTCTCTATTAGCAGATGGCGCCATCTAGAGGAGAGGGAACATACTGAACATTGTCATTTCAAACTCAAAAGGTGTCTCTGGTCGAGGAGTGGGCACATGGGGACTTAAAGGAACAGTTCACTCCAAAATAAAAAATACACATTTTTCCTCTCACCTGTAGTGCTATTTATCCATCTAGATTGTTTTGGTGTGAGTTGCAGAGTTTTGGAGATATCGGTCATAGAGATGTCTGCATTTTTGAATATAATGGAACTACATGGCGCTCGGCTTGTGGAGCTCAAAGCGCCAAAAAAATACATTTGAAAAACTCAACATTAACGTCTCTTTCCAGAAATCCTGACCCGGTTACTCAAGATAATCCACAGGTTTGTTGTGAGCAGTTTCATGTGGGAACTATTGGTAGAAAGAAGATAGTTCCTACATGAAACTGCTCACAACAAGATCTGCGGATTATCTTGAGTAACCGAATAACATCCAAGAGTAAATATGTGATTTTTGGACTCAAGAGAAAAATTCCTGATGTGAATCTTTGTATGTATGAGTTTTCCTTAAAGTCTTCAAATTTCTAAGTGCCTGGATGGTTGAAGTGTACTCAGATAAAACAGTCAGTAAATGTGAAAAGATAATTAATATCCTTCATAGTCTAGCTGGGAGTGCTGAGAGAGAATCTTTGCAAATGATTCATCGAGTAATGATAAGATCTACCTTAGTCTATGGCTGTGTCGTGTTTGTTTGGATCTTCTGGGGAGCTTTCAGAACCACTCGTATTCCAGCTCTGCTTGTGAAAATGGGGGAAGCACCTCTGAGAATGAGGCAAAATAAATTGGGACTTCACTATTGGTTTAAGTTAAGCGGTCTCAAATACAGTTCTGCAGCCAAGTATCTTTTGGAGGATTGCTGGGAATTTACAGGTAGGGAGAAGAAGTTGAATTTTTTCCACCTCAGTTATGTTTATAATTATGTAAATCAATTACGAGGAGAGTCCATGCAGATTTCCACAGATGGGTCTATGGATCCAGTCTCAGGAAAAACGGCATTTGGGATGTAACCTCCAGATCCAACACATCCGCTTATCTGATAATTTGTTTGTTTTTACTGCTGAGATGTGGTGGATTGAGATGGTTAGACCCCCCAAAAGTGTCATCTGTTTAGATGCGGCAGCTGCCTTGCCGGCTGTGAGAAATGGGACAAGGGCCCACCCTGACCTGCTCCAGAAGATTTTATGCTGCTTACTTAGAATTGAGAACATGGGCTGTTGTGTTGGCTTTTTGTGGTTGCCAGGACATTCAGGGGTTGAGGGAAATGAAATGGCTGATAATATTGTGAGCAAAGGAAACCATTTAGCTGGTGCTGTTGGAAAAACCTGAGATTTATAGTATGTGTAAGGAAAAATCAGACACACAGTGGAGAGAAGAGAAGAGGGATAGGCACTATGTTTCTTCACAAGTAATTAACAGTTGAAAGGAAAAGGTGAATTGTTAGTTCTGTGAGAAGGGATGATATGGTCCTAACTAGACTGAGACTTGGGCATTGTGGTGTGGCCAGCTACTTGAAAATAAAATAAACACATTGGCTTTGCCAATGTGGGAATGTAGAAACAGTCCAACATTTCATAGCCTCTCCCTGCTGTGGTAAATACATTAGTGAAAGGCAACTGCTAAAGAGTTAACAGATTTGGGACTTTTTTAAGACTTTTATTCTGAAAAGAATTTCCAACTTCCAGAACACTTCCAGGTGATTTACACTCCACTGGCCTGTACTTAAAAATACTAAATTAAAAGCATCAGATGACTGACTGTGGAGGGCAGCATTATGCCCCGCAGGATACAGCCTGCTGGAAATCCATTAGAAGAAGAAGATTTTTGGAAGAGGTATTGTGACTCACTAGAAAGGACTACACCATTGTAGAGTGTGGAGTATGATTAGGAGGATGTCTGGAAATAGAAAAGAATATGGATAGCCTATAATGAAAGCTGGGGGAAAGTAGTACTAAACGGTAAGGATAAAGCAGAGTTATTAGCAGGACATTAGATAAGGTACATGGTACTGAAGGGTTAATGATCAAGTTACATCAAATGGGAATAAGAGGGAGTTTGTATAGATGGGCTTAAAACTTCTTAACAGCTAGGCTGATATCAGTAAGAGTAGGGAAAGAATATAGTACCAAGTATTTAGTGGAAAATGGACACAGAATATTTTAAGGTGTTTGAAGGGTAGAGAATGGGGAGCAAGCAGGATTTCTTTGAAAACTGTATATATTGGGTTAATCAGGGCAGTTGTAGACTATGGCTACATAATTTACTGGTCTGTATCAAAAGCATTATTTTAAAAAGTTAGATACAATTCAATATCAGGCCTCGAGACTCTGCTGTGGTGCCATAAAAACAGTACCAGTATCAGCCTTGCAGGTGGAAATGAATGAAATGCCACAATTAGCACTAACCCACTGGGCAAACGTAAAGGGCCACAAGGAGAATCACCCTACTCGGGTGTTCCAGCCACGCCAAGAGAAAGACGAACGACAGAGCAAGAGCTTCGGCTGGACGAGAGGACACAGCGAATGGAACAGGGACAGGGGACATCGTGTTAAGCCCCACGGTACCGTTCTCCCTTACAGTATATATGTTGTATAGTAAAATATACACTGATGCATCAAAAGCAGTTAATAATAACAGAGTAGGAGCTGCATTCATAATCCCAGAGTTGAATGTAGTGTCAAATAAAAGAGTTAGTAACAACCTTTCAGTGTTCACAGGGGAAATGTTGGCTTTCTTTGAACCCTTCAGTGGACAGAAAGCAGCAAACCAGGCAAAGTCTCAACAGGTTCAGATTCTAGTAGTGCGTTAACCAGGTTCACGAGTTCACAGGCAGAAGCAAGACAGGACACGATGCTCATAGCTCAAAGTATCTGCACAAGTGCTAAAGCAGGAGTAACAGTGAGGTTCACCTGGACTCCAGCACAGACAGGGGCAGAGGCAGCAAATAGGCAAAACATGCAACTAAGAAAGTACAAGTAAATATGATAAATATGGTAAATTATAGTAAGGCTGAAGTTAAAAGCATCATCAAAGTCTAATAATAATAATAATAATAAGATCGCATCAAGTTGGAACAAAGCAGTTACTCCAAGTGAACTCAGGGCATGTGGGCTACAGGGCAATATTTAGTTTTTTGGAAATGCAGGACTTAGAAGAATATAGGGAAGGCATAAGACCGTTCTGACCCACACTCCATTTCAGAAGGTGGCGGTAATGCACCAAAAGCTGCTTGCCAACCGCCATGACACATCAGAAGAAGAAGAAGACGTTAGCTCAAAATAGCAGCAGAAAGGATCGCACTCTTTGCTTTTCCTCTTAACTCTGCTGCCCGGTCATCTGTGGAAAATGTCGAGACTCCAGAGTCTGAGGGTTTTCATCTACCAGCGGCTAACTGCGGCAGTCGAAGAGATAATTGGCCATTTAGAGAGAACAATAACCGAGTCTGAGGAGGAGATGGAGTGCCGCCATCGCAAGCTGCTGGATACGGTGTTAAAGCCTGAGGATACGCTGCAACCAGCAGGTTTGTATAATAACACGTTGCGTTGCTAGTGTTGCATAGAGTCAATGAGAAGATAACTAAACTTTATACACAGCCTGTTAGCTGTGACGTTAGCTAACGTAGACTGCTAAAGTTGTCTCCCGGTGTGTGTACATTACATACGCCATTTCCCACACAGAGACTGGCATTTATTAAAACAGTATCCGGAGAAAATGTGCGCACCCCACACAGAGAGCCGAGCTCCGGCCCTGTAACACCCCGGCTCCGTAACACCCGGCTCCGTAACACCCCGGCTCCGTAACACCCGGCTCCGTAACACCCCGGCTCTGTAGCCCCCCGGCTCCGTAACACCCGGCTCCGTAACACCCCGGCTCTGTAGCCCCCCGGCTCCGTAACACCCGGCTCCTGTAGCCCCCGGCTCTGTAACACCCGGCTCCGTAACACCCGGCTCCGTAACACCCCGGCTCTGTAGCCCCCCGGCTCCGTAACACCCCGGCTCTGTAGCCCCCTGGCTCTGTAACACCCCGGCTCTGTAACACCCCGGCTCCGCTGGTCCAACAGAGCCACACTCTCCCACTTCCATTCATATCTACAAGTTAAGCTTGTAAACTTTCTAGTTTTGGGTTAGGACCCAGGACTAGTGAAAATAGGATGTGTCAGATTTAGTAGCTACAGCTGTTATTTCAATGTGTCAGATTTAAACAACATTATGGCGGGCCAACCTCAAGCTAAAACTAATGCAGTCTAATACAGCAGACCTGCAGTAAAGCCTACCTTCATGACAGGTATAATGTTCGGTTTTTACTGAATTGAATGTTACATTATACTCAGAGGTAGGCCTATTTATAATAATTTGTCCACCCCATGTATGTCAATAAGGGTTCTCAATATTACTAACACCTCACAGTATGACTCAATGAAATTCAACAGCACCTCTCTAAAACTGGATATTACAACGTTCATCAAGGTGGGATTTATTGCAGGGTTTTTGTATTGCAGTGTCCACAGGAGGCGTTCCAGCCTGTCAGTTGTTTTAAGTGCTTCAGGTCTGTTTTCTTCTGTTTATACAGGCTGGTTGGGCCAAAACACGGGTGGCCTGCACTCAGCACTGACACTGAGACACTTGGACTTAAGTAAAGTACTTAGCTACTGTCCTCTGTCCAATACACAGTCAGTGTAGCGTCAGTATGTCGGAAGGAAATAGGCTTGAAGGCAGGGTCGGACTGGATAGTAATTCAGGCCAAACTGCACACATTAAACACAGACCTTACTGGACGTTTTGTTGAAATATTTATTAATGTTTACTGTTTATGCCAGTAACATTTTTTTAGTTTAATACTACACAAAAACGGCTTCATAATACATCCAAAATAGTTAAAAACAGCCAGGTGTCCTCAGTTTCGTGAGTTAGTCAATTGCACTTCCATAATTAAGAGCGTTTGTTTTGCACCTGCCATTTCCTCAGAGCTGACTGGACTTGTGTTTGTCATTAAGAAAGTCAGGTAGCTCTGAGTAACTGGATCACTTCCACGTGACGTGACAGATCAGAGTACACAGGTCTTTATTTTCCTGCTTTCCTTCAGAGCATGATTAAGTGTTAAAACCATTTAGCCCATTAGTTTTTGAAACGTAGAATCAACTTGGGAAGGGTAATGTTACTTGTGATATTACGACGTGCTGACGGCGGCCCTACTCATGTTTACATGTCCCTTGCTTCTTCTGAACATATCTGTGATTTTGCAGCATTTAGCTCCACTTTCCTCCCGGGCTTTTCTCCTTTAAACTTTCTCACAGCTGTTTCTGCTTTCCTGGGTCCTTAAACTTTCGCTACCACGTCGAATTCCAAACTATACACTAAAAGTATCGGACCGAATGGGGGTCGCATTCTGACTTCAAGGGTTTGTTGAAGCCCTGTCTGGGCAATGATTCAAGGGCATACTGGCTTTACTGCAAGGCAGACTTTTGTGCCAAGTTGAGTGACATAAAAAAGTACATGTCCACTCAAAAGCATATTGAGAAGTCCAAGAAGCTTGATTCGTCCATGCAGGCTGTCTCCTCCTCGATGAATCCACCGACATTAGCGTGCCAAAGTACCTTGGTGTGGTGGTCTGCTACTTTTAATGAAGAGGAGGGAAAGGTGACCTCCACATTTTTAGGGCTGATGAGTTGGAGGGTGGGGATGCCAGGGCAATAGCCAGAGCTGTTTTGGCTTTCCTTGAGAAATGCACTGGCACAGACAACGCATCTGCGGAGACAGGGGTGAACAATGGGGCACACAAAATTCTGAGTGAGGAGAGTGGCCTAAAGAATCTGGTCCTCATCCACGGTGTTTGTCACTCTTCAGTTAGCGGGGAGTTCTGCCTCTAAAGACACAATCCCACGAAGTGTGGAGTATATGATAAGAGAAACTTACAACTGGTTCTCTATATCTCCAAAGTGAAAAGAGGCATACAAGGAGGTCTATGAGACAATAAACGGTGGTCAGAAGCCTTTGCAGATCTCAAAAGTATGTCGGCTGTCCATAGAACCTGCTGTGTCTCGCATCCTGGACCAATGGGAGGAGCCGAAATTACACTTCAGCCTCACCGCGGCAAGTGAGCACTGTTACATGGCAGATGTTCTACACTCTCACTGAGTACAGTCTGCTGTCGAGGCTTTTGGGGGGCAGCAGAATGAAGCTGCTCGACTGTCTTATTCATCTAATCAGGTCAGTCTGCAACAGTCGTTAACCCGTTGGCCCCAAGCCATACCTGGGCTACGCATTTGAGGCCAAGGCAGCCGAACTGAGCCTCTCCCCTGGAAATGAGAGCAATATGCGGATGAGATGTGTGCGCTACACCCCATCCTTGGCAAATGAGCTGAAGGCAAGGCTCCCCAGTAACACTGAGGCACAACAAGAGCTTGGCAGACATGTCCAAAATTATGAGCATACGCTGCCAAAGTGCTGCAGCAGTTTGGAACCTCTTCATCTAAGCCATGCACCTGAACTCACCGTCCCACAGGAGGGAAGCACTGAGGATCTAGTTGATGATGAGGACGAAGTCTATATATAGCCTAATACACACACCTTTACATTCTTGTAAACAGATTCATAAATGGTTTTACATAAATAAATAAATAGTTTTAGATAATAAAGTTGACTTTCTACAAAACCTACACAGCATAGAATAATATTTTAGTATTATTTAGTATTAGTAAATAGTTCATTTGAGCTTCTCTCTCACTCTTACTTACTGCTGTAAATATTTAGTTTGATCTTCTCCCTCCCTTGGTAGATTTTTAAAAAAAACGTTTTTACTTCAAATATACGATGTCCCTCGAGTGAGTTTGTGATTATTTGGCTAAAGATTTCTCTAGCTACCTTTTTTATATGGCTTGTTATATGGTGAAGATCCTGAAGCCAAGAAGTCAGCTGTGACTTTGCTGCACATGCGTGGAACGGCAGGCCGACCAACGCAGACCTCTACTGTAGTGCGTGATGACGTCATCGGTATGCAAATGAGCGTATGGCGTCATTTGGTGCTAGTGCTAGCTACTTTCATTGGAAAAAAGTTGGCAACACTGCTGAGAGCTGCTGCTTCGCTCTCATGTTACACTGCTTGCCAACGTAGGGACAGTGTCACTACAAAGCTTATCCAGCAGAGTGCGCTAACATTAACACAGGCCTTTCTTTGAAAAGAAAACTATTTCATATCGGCTCGTATCGGATGACATGTACGCGGATACTGATAAACCTGTGATCGGCCGACCGAAAAATTGGGTTAACTTAAACTTGATGGTGTGTCTGTATTTCAGTGTTTTCTGCAGAAGACCAGCAGCAGTTGGTGATTAAAGAAGAGGTTTCTGAGCAGCAGGAGTGGAGCGCCAGCCCGGACCAGGAGGACCCAGAGCGCCCACACGTTAAAGACGAAATACAAGATTTCTGGACCAGTCGGGAGGTCAGGAGCCAGCTGCAAGGACTGCACCAGGAGGATATCACCAAGTTCCCGTTCACTCCTGTGCCTGTGAAGAGTGAAGATGATGAAGAGAAACCTCAGGCCTCCCAGCTTCATCAAAGGCAAACTGAGAACAGAGAGGCAGAGCCTCCAGCCAGCAGCTCAACTGAACAGATGAAAACAGAAGCCGATGGAGAGGACTGTGGAGGATCAGAACCAGACAGGAACTTAGTATCTGGTTTTAAATGTCTGTCTGGATCTGATGACAAGACTTCACACTCTTCTGAACATGTGACTGAAGATAGTGGTTATGATTGCAAGGAGATCAGGCTACCTCAGACAGATTTAAATACTATGAAAAATAGAGGTTCTGTAGATGAGATGGGACGTAATACTGGCAATAAATTGTTTAGCTGCTCAAAATGTGGTAAAAGATTTGGCCAGAAGCACCATCTGCAGACACACATGAGATGTCATACTGGAGAGAGACCATTTAGTTGTTCTCTTTGTGATAAAAGATTTACACAGAAGGGAAATCTGACCCAACACTTGACCGTTCACACAAGGGAGAAACCATGTAGTTGTCCTGTTTGTGGTGAAAGATTTGCACAAAAAGGAAATCTGACACAACACATGACAGTCCACACAAGGGAAAACTTTGTTGGTGAGAGATGGACAAAGGGATTCTGAGAAGCAGGGCAGGAATTTCACCGGCAGCCACTACGGCCGTGGCCACCGTTGCCCCTTTATCTGGCCTCGATGCCCTCCTGAAAATCTTATGCCCATCGGCCACTGTACCCAGCTCTCTGCCTGTTTAGTTTTTTTCTTCCTCTGCCCTGCTTCTCGGCCTCTCCTGGTAGGTCCGCCGGAATGATAGTACATGTATTTGATTGTAACAGTAACAAAATCAACACGTGTGGTGTGACCAATAAAAATGCAAGCGTGTAAGAGCTCTCGTTTTCCAGCTGTATTTCCTGGCCGGTCGATCGGTACTGTGCCACTCTGAGATGAGAGGGAAGCGAGATGGCTCACTCACAGCTGCTTCCATCATCAGCTGCACAAAACACTGTTTAATTTAGAATGTTATTGATTAATGTTATTAATGTTATTAAGTAATAGGCCCCAACTAAAGGTTTTCCTGGTCAACTAGTACCCGTGAGTTCAAGCCATTAGTCGACTAGTCGCCGCACATTTATTATAAGAATTAACACTGCTACATTACAGAAAAATAGAAAACCACAATAATGAGCGTTTAAAATATAAATTTTACAGGGGTCACGAAGCGAGCCGCCTGTTGCTAACGGCAAAAGCGGTAATGATTCTGAATGTGTCGAGGCGACTGAACATTTTGTTAATTAATTTCAACACAGTGTAAGATCACACAAGTCTTGTTCAAAACGGGGAATAAATAACTTCCAACTTCACATCAGGAAATACTTGCAGACTTAATATGATAGATGATGCTTAACGTTACAAATTAACTCGCTAGAAACTGGCTCCTCTCCTGTCCCCGCCTGAACATGCTGTGTCTTCGTCGTCCCCGGAGTCAGAGTCCTGGTCGGAGCTGCTTTAAATCACCTTGGTACTGTGTAAGGATCCCATTTTTACTTGCCGCCGATACAGATTGTCATTTGGCTAAGAGCCACCGATCGTTTTTTTACTTTTATAGCAGTATTAAAAAATCAAGTACTGTTTTGTTCATCAAGTCATAATTAAATATTAAATTGCTCAGAATCATCGCTCAGCTTTTCCTTTTTTAAAATTCTGACTTGTCACCATCTCTCCCTCTTTTCTTTCTTTTATTTATTTTATATATATATATATATATACACACAAAAAAAACTGTCCTTCACCCTCCGTGGGTGGTCTCATCCTTCGAGCTCGGGTCCTCTACCAGAGGCCTGGGAGCTTGAGGGTTCTGCGCAGTATCTTTGCTGTTCCCAGTACTGCACTCTTCTGGACCGAGATGTCTGGTGTTCTTCCAGGGATCTGCTGTAGCCACTCCTCCAGTTTGGGGGTCACTGCCCCGAGTGCTCCGATGACCACGGGCACCACTGTTGCCTTCACCTTCCAGGCCTTCTCCAGCTCTTCTCTGAGCCCTTGGTACTTCTCTAGTTTTTCATGTTCCTTTTTCCTGATGTTGCCATCGCTTGGTATTGCCACGTCAACCACAACGGCTTTCTTCTGCTGTTTGTCAACCACCACGATGTCAGGCTGGTTCGCCATTACCATTCTGTCAGTCTGGATCTGGAAGTCCCACAGGATCTTGGCTCGGTCATTCTCTACCACCTTTGGAGGTGTTTCCCACTTTGACCTCGGGGTTTCCAGTCCATACTCAGTGTACACTATGCCAGCCACTTGGTTATGGCGCTCCATGTGTGCTTTTCCTGCCAGCATCTTACACCCTGCCGTTATGTGCTGGATTGTCTCAGGGGCCTCTTTGCACAGCCTACACCTTGGGTCTTGTCTGGTGTGGTAGATCTGGGCCTCTATTGCTCTGGTGCTCAGGGCCTGCTCCTGTGCAGCCATGATGAGTGCCTCTGTGCTGTCCTTCAGTCCGGCCCGCTCTAGCCATTGGTAGGACTTCTTGATATCAGCCACTTCAGTTATGTTCCGGTGGTACATCCCATGTAGGGGTTTGTCCTCCCATGATGGTCCCTCCTCCAGCACGTCTTCCTCTGTTCCCCATTGCCTGAGACATTCCCTGAGCATGTCATCTGTTGGGGCCTTATCTTGGATGTACTTGTGGATGTTGGATGTTTCATCCTGGATAGTGGCTCTCACACTCACTAGTCCACGGCCGCCTTCCTTACGGCTAGCGTACAGTCTCAGGGTACTGGATTTGGGATGGAGCCCTCCATGCATGGTGAGGAGCTTTCGCGTCTTAACGTCTGTGGTCTGTATCTCTTCCTTTGGCCACCTTATTATTCCCGCAGGGTATCTGATCACTGGCAGGGCGTAGCTGTTTATTGCCTGGGCCTTGTTCTTGCCATTGAGCTGACTTCTTCTCGTCCTGGCTTCATCTACAGCAATGCTGCTCTGCAGCAGCTGTTCTCTAAGTGTAATCTGCCTGGAGCAGACACACAGCAGAACTGAACTCACTTACAGCAGCGACGCAAGGGGCTGCTGTAAGAGAGTTCAGCAACAATAGTTAGCACCAACGGCTACTACACAAAGTCTGCTAGCTAACTTTAAGAAGTCACTGTAAGGAGAACAACAGACTGAGACTGAACAAAATGAAGTACAAAGTATTAATTTATTAAGTGCAAATGTACCTTTACATATATGCTCACATTTACAAAGAAAATTAACAAAGGGCAGCCCCACCAGGTACTCAAGGTGCTGATGAACCAGGTGTTCATCTTAGCCTGTTCTCCCCTGCAGTATAATTAATAAGAATGCATTGGAATAAACTCGAAGCAAAAGTTGCATTTAATTACTGATTTAGGATCAGTGTCTCCAAATGTAATATTGACCAATATAAGAGAGCACTCAAATAATTAGTGTTAAGGTTTGTTTTTACTAACATTAGTTAGTGATTGCAAAATAGCCAGCTGCCTTGTTAATTTATCTGGTCTATCATTTGCTATTGTATCCAACATATTGAATGGAGGATAGGCTAGTTAATGTCAAAACAAGCAGCAAAAATTCCAACAGTTCACCCCAAAAATCAAAAATACATATTTTCCTCTTACCTGTAGTGCTATTTATCCATCTACATTGTTTCGGTGTGAGTTGCCAAGGTTTGGAGATATTGGCCATAGAGATGTCTGCATTTTTAAATTTCATGGAACTATATGGCACTCCAAAAAAATACATTTGAAAAACTCAACAGCAACGTCTCTTTCCAGAAATCCTGACCCGGTTACTCAAGATAATCCACAGGTTTGTTGTGAGCAGTTTCATGTAGGAACTATTGGTAGAAAGAAAATAGTGCCTACATGAAACTGCTCACAACACATCTGCTGGCGACTGAGCAGCTCCACTGGAGCAGTTGGGGTTAAGGGCCTTGCTCAAGGGCACCTCAATGGTGGTAATGAGGGAGGGGCAAGTTACATTACATCCATACAAGAGCCGATCTATTAAGGCTTATAAAATATATTTAGCTAGTCTTTTGACAGATCTATCATATATTAACAACATAGGACCATTGAACCTTTGCCACCTTAGATGGTACCGATACGTGAAATTTCCAGGTGTGGTCCATGGACTAAGATGGACATCGCATGTAATGATATTGTAAAATTAGCTAGCTAGCTAACGTCACCTTAGCTGTCCATCACTCCTCACTTTGTTCCCTTAGCATGACTCGGGAGGGCTGCCTCCACCATATTGCTAATATCGAAGCTCTTTTTGAAAAGCTTACATCTCGCACGTTGGTCATTCTCTTGTTTGGTTTCTAACTGAAGTTTGTATCGGTCGTTAACCATGAAATATTAAATTACACTTGCCCAGCATTATTCAAACATATCAGATTCAAACTCTGTTCGAACAGATAATTTCAGCTAGCTGGCATACATGGAGGGAGTGACGGAAAATGAAGAAACGTACGTTATAGTAAACAAAACATTGTCACCCATCGACGCATATTAGAGCTACGTTACATCAACAGCTACAGAAAATAGATTTGCCGTTATGTTACATTACGTGGAAGGTTATCCACGGAAGATTACTGTAACAATACAATTCATTACACACAACACAATTCCATGAATTTTCCAAAACTTTGAAAGATTTTACTAATTCCATGACTTTTCCAGGCCTGGAAAACTAGATTTTGAAATTCCATGACTTTTCCAGGTTTTCCATGACATGGAAATCTGAGCCTTTCAATAAATAAAAGATTTAAAGAACATCTTAGTCCCAATGGCTGTCCTGTTGTTGTAGTCAGGGTTCCTTATTAAAAAAAGAAGTAATTATTTTACAACACAAATGATGCTAGAGTAACTACAGTATGATATTTCCAGTAGTCACAATATTCTACTTTCAGGCAGGCATGTCTGCATATGTACTGATCATGTTAGAATGTGTTGTTACAACTCAATAAAAAAATCTTAAGGCATGGTAATGAAAAAAAAAATCATAAGATCAAGATTTATGATTATCATAAACTGGAGAGTCCCCATTTAACTTTGGCAAAGTTCTTGTATCCTCTCTGCCAGTTTCAAGCAGTGTAGGATCCGGATTTTCTCTCTCTGGAGCTCCTCTGGACTGACTTGGCCCGCCAGCTTGGCAGAGAAGTGGATCAGGTCCTGCATGAAGAGGCCCACAGCCCCTGTGGGTGCAGGAGGGATCTGGGTCAGGGTGCAGGAGTCAAACTGAAAGTTGATTTTCTTGGCCCTAGGGAGGCCCAGTCCCCGTTCCTCAATCCACGTCAGAGGTCTAGAAGGACACAGATGTTAATTTATGTTTATACGATTCTTAAATCCTCCCTCTGTAATTTACTGGTGTCCACATCAGTGCTCTCTTTAACTGTCATGACAACCAAGGGAGGGCAGAGCCTGGGACATAGTGGCTACTGGCCTACATAAACATGTTGGTAATCTGGCCACTCCCCAATGAATGAAGATGAACTATGCTATTGAAAGACAAATGACATTTCTAGTTAAGGGTGTGGCTTAAAGTGCAACATACAAACAGTTCCAAACAGGGGTAGAGTGGGACTCAAGAGGCCAGTGTACTCCAACAGAAGTGCTTGCTGGATAGCAGCATCTCAGCCCCCCCACCCCTATCCCACCACCATGAATGTCATTCCGAAGTCTTAAAATGTGCACACTTAGCCACACAGTCAGAGGGGGCAGACATGATAACTGTTTACACAAGGGGATGTTCGGAACCGCTAAAAACACGTTTGCCTTCGGACGTGGTCAGCCCACATCGTACAAACTAGTTCTAATTCTGTGAAGGGGGGTAATGAGGAGGTGGGTTGCTGTTGGCCAACCTGTCAAGCAAACCAGGGAAATTCCCACAGGCCCCTCCCATGCACAAAGCTTTTTTAATACATTTACATTTTAGTTTTTCTTAATACTGTATATTTATTACAATCCGGTGGAGTGGAGAAATGATTGGGTGGTTATGAGGTAACCACAACCAACAAAAACACATCCAACTGTAAATACAGTCTATAACTATAGACTTTATATAAAAGATGGACGACATGTCAGCTCCCTAAAAGTGAAGCCAAAACATCTTGATCGCCCCCTGGTGGCGGGCTGCAGTACAGGTCATAAACACCCCCCCCAAAAACTAAAAACTCAAAGTATGCGTCAAATCCATTTTTCCCAAAGATGATTTCTGTGAGTTTAGGTCGTTCTTTTCACGCTGATGTATGTTCAAGTGTTAATTTTTCCGATAAGTTTGGTTCTAATTAGTTATTTGATGCTATAAAAAGGGGGTTTCAAGTCATGATTGACAGCTGAGGCTGGCTCGCGATTGAGTCGGCCGTGTGTGTGGGCGGGACCTCGATACCACAGGCCCAACCCCGACCACTACTGCGTACACTCTGGCTCCAAATGACGTCACCAGCGCAAGATGGCAGCTCCTGTATCTGGGACATTTTGGCTTCATTTTTGTGCAGTGGGAGGAAGTGGAGACGCGTCGTCCATCTTTATATACAGTCAATGTTTCTAACCAACAAATGTGGATTAGTCAGCCGCTGAAAATAGTCCCCAACAAATGCACTAGTTCCTCCTGTTTGAATAACGATTGTTAAAAATTGCAGCGCGTTTAAAAAAATGTAAGTATATATTTGTGAACTGTTTTCAGTAGGAACCAATGGACTAGGCACTGAGAGGCACAGACAGGGTAGGCAAGTCAGACAGTATTGAGGGACGGACTAACACATTGCTGGTTTTAGTCTTTTCATGGGATTTTTTGACAATATTCAGTCACTGTGGTAGACGTACATGCAGACAGATATATCCTCTCTCACCTGTTGTCAGAAGTTAGCAGCTTTGCAGTCATCTTGCTGTAGTTGTTACCAGAGTCCTCCTCTATGGTCGCTGCAGTTACTGACAGCTTACCGAACAACTCAACCAACCAGGTGAGGCGAGCAATGCCACTGAATGCTGGGAAACCAAATCCAGGCTTCAGAGCTCCACCTTCAACAAATTATAATATACACACACATTATAACTACATTTTCTTATAGACATTTAGCTTGAGTTCCAACCCTAAAGGTTGTTTGTTTTGCAGTCTCTTAGGGCAACTTTCCACATCACACTGGTGTTAGTGTGACTGTACCTAGAGAGCGTTTTCAACACTATGCCATGACATTTCATAAACTAAACACCATCAAAACTTAAGTTATATTCTAAAACTGAACAGAGAAAATACTTTGAATACTAATTTTAAAATGGAGAGGAAAGTTTTGGTTAGAAACGCAGAAGTATCAAAGTCACTACCGACACACACTCCTGTCTCTTACCAGTGAAATGAAGAGTGCCTTCCTGCAGGATTTTCCCCTCCACCTCTCTCTTCAGTTCTTTGTAGTCTTCTGTCAGCAGCTCGATGTGTTCCTCATGGAGAATCACTCCTGACACACACACACACACGTTTGGTTCACTATCCCTGTGGGGAGCAGTCATTGACATAGGGCTTTCCCTAGCCCCTCACCCTAACCTTAACCTAATAGTAACCTGAACCCTAAAACCAAGTCTTAACCCTCAAAAAGCAGTATCTACCCATGGGGACCTCAATTTTTGTCAATTCAGGTTAAAGTCCCCACTGGGATATAAGAACATGAAACACAAACTGTTAATAGGTCCTGTGTGGCTGTCCCTCCTGACCTGCACATGGAACATACATGCCAGTACTTAGACAATGAAATAAATTAGTATCACCTTTTTCCTGGGCAAAATCCCAGAGCTCCACAGCAGCCTTGTAGCTCATGGTCATGGGATACTCGACACAGACGTGCTTCCCTGCCTGCAGAAAAGTTCTGATGAAACAGCAGGAAGGAGTTTTCTTGGTCAAAACAGGAATTCTGATTATAAACTCTAAGTTGTGCATTCTGTTTCTCCATGGGATGTTTTTTTTTTTTTTTTTTTTTTTTACACTTGGGACAAAAAAAAACATCACAACATATGACATATTACCTTATAAAGTTACAAACAGTGCCTATTGACACATCCAGCAGACCAGAGGAACACTAGCATTCATTTGGTGTTGTTTCTCTGTCACCTGATGAATGTCAGTTCAATATTCTCTCTGTCAGCTCTGTGTTTGGTCTCCACCAGCTCCTGAGGGACACATCTGGCTCTTCAGCTGCTACATGCTCCGCTATGTTCAGCTGCTCTCTGACTCTGTCTGTCTGCTGTTTGCTGCTGAGCTGCTCGTGTTCAGTGGGTTTATCTGAGCTTTTTCACTGCAAACAGCTGCCTGCTGCTGGAAACCAGAGGGGGGTTTCATGAAGGTGGCTCAGAAAAGCAGGGCTTGTTGTCTTGAATTAACCTAACAAACTGAACCAGGAACAGTTCGATCTGTTTGATAAAACTGGATTGGAGCTAATGTCAGCAGACTAAGTCAAGTCTGATTTGTTTCATGACTTAGAAACACAGACCTGAGACATTAAGCACCGATCACATCAATTCACAGTGAGGAAAATATAGTAAAATATTACAGCAAAAACAAAATCACTGCAATAAACAACAAAAAAGAAGGTTTGGTAGCAAGTTGTAGGTCAGTAGCGAGCTCATACTGTCAGAAATAGAGATGAACTCAGATCAGCTGTTAGCTCTGTTAGCTCACTCTGTTGCTTCGCTCTGCTTGTAATTATGACAAATTTCTTTGTATAATATGTGCAGAAATATTGCAGATATTTTAGAATGAACTGACCTCAGATTTAAGTCAAGTTTATTTCTAGAGCACATTTAAAAAAAAACAAATGCTGAACAAAGTGCTTTACAAAGAGGTTAAATAAACATAGGAATGATCAAAAATGATACAATAATTAAATACAAAAATACAACAATTAATAAAAGCATAAAATATCTTGATAAAATCACAACGCAACACATTGGACAGGAGGCTAAAGAAAAGAGATGGGTCTTTAGACGGGTTTTAAAAAGGTATCAATTGGGAAAGATCTAATTGTTAGTGGCAAACTATTCTGCAATTTAGGCCCAACAACTGAAAGAGCTTGATCACATTTCTTTTTTTCTGGGTGCCTGGGATGGAGAGCAGCGATTGGTCATGAGATCTGAGGGGTCGGGAGGTGGAACAGGGGATGAGCAGTTCAAAGATGTAACCTGGTGCCAGTCCATGCAGTGCTTTAAAAACAAATAAAATAATCTTCAAATCAATTCTGTACTTCAGCGGTAACTAGTGAAGAGAGGCCAGTACAGGGGAGATATGTTCTCTCTTCCTGGTACCGGTGAGTCTAGCTGCTGCATTTTGAACCAGCTGCAGGCGAGATAGGGCTGACTGACTGATTCCAGTAGTCGAGGCGAGAGGAAATAAAAGCGTGAACTATAGTCTCCGAATCTTTAAAGGACAGGAATGATTTTAAATTTAAAGTGACGTAAGATGGAAGAAGCAAGTGCTAACAACTGAGCTGATGTGTTCAAATCAATCAAATTTTAAACCAGAATAAAAGATAACACCAAGACTTCTTGCTTGGGACATTCAATGACAGAGGCCGAGGGCACTGGTTGTGGTTAGAGTTGAGTGATAGGCCAAAGATTAGGACCTCAGTTTTATTCTGGTTTAACTGAAAGAAGGTTTTTGCCATTTTACATCCTCAATGCAGTTTAGAAGGGAATTAACACTGCATGGATCACATGGTTTCAGCAGGAGTTACAGCTGGGTGTTGTCAGCATAACAATGGTAATTATATTTCTGAAAATAGACCATAAAGAAGTTATATATATATATATATATATATATATATATATATATATATATATATATATATATATATATATATATATATATATATATATATATATATATATATATATAGGGCCTAATGTGGAGCCTTGTGGTACTCCACAGGAGATGGGTGCAGAGGATGAGGACACATTATCAATTCTAACAGAGGCTGATCGGTCTTGGAGGTAGGAGACAAACTGAAGGACCTGTCCCTGAATGCCAACAACATGCTTAAGGTGGTCCAAGAGGATGGAGTGATGGACTGTGTCGAAGGCAGCCGAGAGATCTAAAATAATTAAAATAGTGTAATTTCCCGAATCTAAAAAGACAAGAACAAAACATTTGTCACCCTCAGGAGAGCGGACTCTGTGCAATGGAGCGTCCTAAAACCTGACTGAAATGTGTCCACTATACTGAATTTGTTCAAGAAGGAGATGAGTTGAAACACTTTTTCAATTTGGAATAAAAAGAGAGCTTTGAGATTGGTCTTTAATTGTTAGGAACGGATGGATCTAAGTTAGGTTTTTTGAGCAGAGGATGAATGACAGCTAGTTTAAAGCAAGCTGGGACATAGCCACTGACCAGAGAGCTATTAATTATTGATAAAATACTAGGCTCAACAGTGTCCAGCAATTCCTTAACTAAGCATGAGGGAAGAATGTCTAAAGGACATGTGCTATGGTTCATATGTGAGATAATGTGTGTCAAAGAGGAAAGAGAAATCATTTCAAAGTTGGTAAGAACTGAGGGACATGAGCTGAACTCTGACAGATCATAGCAGGGCGGTGAGAGCTGAGATCGTACAGTGTCGCCTCTCTCTTCAGTTCTTTGTGGTAATCATATTATTTCCAATAAAGAATCTTAGGAAATATTCAAAGGTATCTGGTGTTGCTTGATGACATTTTGTGACTGCAGGGTTTTATTGTATTAAATAAAACTTTGGGTCTATGGGCATGTTTGAAGATGACATCAGAAAAATATTTGGTTCTCTCTGCTTTGACACACTGTTGGTATTTAGCCAGACAGTATCTCAGATGACAGAAGACACTCACTTGTGTTCACAGTGCAAAAGTAAAGAGGAAGATTCAGGGGGAAACTTTGAAACACTGCGTTTCATCTTTGTTTCAGAGTGATTGTAACACTGGTTCAGCCTGACATGAAGCTAAGCCTGAAAACTAACCTGACCTGGATCAGGCTAGTCTGGTTTCCATGGTAACATTCCATGGTCAGACTTATCTGAACCTCCTTTATGAAAAAGTTTCCTGAAAATAAGACTGACTTGCAGAATGAAAATGAGCTTGATTTAACTGGTAATCATGCTTTATGAAACACGTCAAATACGTCTTCTCTGCATCACGACTATTTCGATCACATTACCGGTTCAAGCTACTGTTGAATGAAAGTTGTTTATCACAAATGTAAATCAACATCACCTCTTTCATTCAATGTAATAGTATTATTTTAAGGCAAATTAAAGAAAGGGGGGGGGGGGAGAGACGGTAAAGGCTATTATTTGTGGTTCACATTTGATTTAAAGAAGAATAAACAAGGGCTGGACAATGTTAGCAGCTACCGTCAGTATACTTTACTAGGAACCAGAAGAGGAGGCTGCTGAGCTGAGGAGGCGACTGCAAGTGAGAAGAGCCAGGACGAGGAGGAGAGGGAGGATGGAACAGCGTTGTGCTATCTTAGCGTTTGTCTCTGGCTATGTACGTTATCTTATAAAGTTCACCTAAACAGCGATTAACTAAACAGAATAAATCAGAATCAGCTTTATTGCCAAGTAGGTTTATACATACAAGGAATTTGCTTTGGTATTTTGGTGCAAAACAATAATTATGAAAGTCAGTGTCAGTGGGGGTCCTGGGCCTTGAAAGAAACTGTTTTTGTGGTGTGAGGTTTTGGTCCTGATGAACCGCAGGGGAGTGTCTGCAACAGTTTGTGTCTGGGGTGGGAGGGGTCAGCCACAATCTTTCCTGGAGGCGTACAGGTCCTGGAGGGAAGGTAGACTGCAGCCAATCACCTTCTCTGCGGAGCGAATGATACGCTGCAGTCTGCCCTTGTCCTTCGTAGTGGCAGCAGCGTACCAGGTGGTGATGGAGGAGGTGAGGATGGACTCAGTGATGGCGGTGGAGAAGTGCACCGTCATTGTCTTTGGCAGGTTGAATTTCTTCAGCTGCCACAAATACGATACAGTACAGAAATGTTGCCCTAGTCGTCTGCTGCGTTGGCTGTAGTGGTCTGTGTGACAGTGGGGCGAGACGGGTCTGAGTGTGACTGGCCGGCTGGCCTACTAGCTACCCCCACAGGCGCTTTTGGGGCTTCTCGACTCTAAAAACGCTGGAGCACACTTTTGATTCGCCATCAATTTTATTAAAATTGCCAATATTCAAAATCCACACAGTTGATTTCTCACCTTAAAAATTATTTAAAAAAGTGATTTTAGTGATGAAATAGCATACGAAAATTATAAAACAAACTACAGTGTGGCGCTAGACCCGTCTGCCTCGCAGGCCACCATTGGACAGTCTGAAGAGACGCAATGCATTTTGAAGCGGTTGAGTATGTGCAGTAAGCTCACGACGCATACTGAGAAATTTGCTAATCTAGTATACATCTGGGCATTTGTCGCTTGTACATAAAGTCCACATATTATGCAGTTGGAACACACTACATACTCAATTTCACGTCATACTTTCGATTCACAACACAGCCCGTCTCTGTTCAAAAACGGTCTCTCAGAGTTTAATGTCCTCCTTGATCTTTCTCCAGTCGTCCACTGACTCCTGGTTGATGACCTTCGTCTGGTTCAACTCTGGAGAACTCTGACATGTGAAATTGCACTGTTGACCTATAATAATTCATCTTGACAGTTCTGATGACTGAGGGAACAGAGAGCCTCATCTGAATCTGAAATGGAGCAAGCTATCATAGCTTATTATACTTTGTTGCACCATCTATTTTTATTTAACCGTCCTCTATGTGAGTATAAACTACTCCAAAAAAAGAGGCATGGATTTAAACAGTTATGAGACAGGAGTCAATGGTGCAAATACATGGCTTGAATACATTTTGTGAAATCGTTATCTGTTACCGACTGAGTTAACAAGCTTGTTAACTCGGTGTAGTCCCTCATTCGTCCAGGAGCGTTCCATCGTAGAAAAGGTTTTAGTCGTAGTCGTCTGGACACTGTTTTCAGAATCAAGACGTTTCGGCTCCCATCCGGAAGTCATTCTCAATATTGCTTACAATAAGCTTGTTAACTGACAGAGCTATTGTGACTGAGTCGTGCCAGCATGTTTTCAGCTGGCTTGCGTGTTAGCACGCCAGAGACCGTAGTTCACCATTTAGCTAAGTTACTACGTCACCAAGCCTCTAGCACGACCTATTTCTCTGGAATGTGGATGAACTTTGTGTCTGTGTGTGCGCGTGTGTTATTGCAGTGTTTAGATCCCGTTGAGCTCTCCAGCCACACTGGGTATGGCGTTTTTATTACATCTGCTTTGCTGCTCGGTCTGTTTTACCGTCTTCCTGCTGTTTTGACAGAGGTCCAGTTTGATTAGTGATAAGCTTTCTAAGCTTTCATGGGATGTTTGCTCCCCACCAGTCAGCAGAAGAAGAAGCCTCTTTATAAGTGGGGAAATATCTTCAAAGCAAATTCACTTGCCTTTGATTTTAGCACTATTATGACCTGAATAACTTTTCTTAGACACAATGTAGTATGTTTAATTTATTTATTATATTAATTTAATAAAAAGGTACGTATAATGAAGTACAAAAGGGTGACAAAATAAAGGATAAACCTGAGGCAAGTGCTCTCTCTCCAGGATAAGCATACTTCCATCCACAGGGCATAAGGGCTCACTGAATGGTTTGAATATGAAAAATGATGTAAATCACCTAACTGAAGACCGATGAGAGATTTTGGGACAGCACTCTCCACCACCATCATCAAAACACAAAATGAGGGAATATCTTTTGGAAGAATGCTGTTCATCTCTCCTGTAGAGTTCCACACACATTGAGAATCTATGACAAGGAGCACCGAAGCTGTTCTGAAGACTTGAGGTGACGTAACCCTGATCCAGGACTGTCATGCTACCTATCATGGCCTTGGATAACCAATTCCTGTGGCTCGGACATTTCAGTCACTGAGCAGTTTATACAATTTGTTACAGGAAGACAATATGAAAATACAAATTCACCTGATAGTAGGTTATCTTCTTAACAACATATTGTGGGATAATGTGGGAAAACACGATGTCAAGCAGGTGCAAAGTAACAACAAAACATGATTTGACCAACAAATGCTTCTATTTAAGTCAATTCAAACCATGTAAAATCAAAGATTTCTTCCTCACTTACCAACTGGAGTGCTGCCCAGCAGCAGTGAGCTCGGTACTGCCACTGATGGCCAGAAGATGACCTATGCCTTCTTCATATATCTTCGGGCTACCAGTGGCCGCTCAGTGACTGAAATGAGCCATGAGAGATGGACCTGTGGCCTAACACCTTTCCAATACACTCTGTTTTCCTTTTATTTTGTGTTCATCCATTGATTAATTCACTGTACAGACTATTTCAATGCAACACAGATCGAGTGCACAGATTATTTGCAGATGTTTGTCTCACACATTACCTGATGTTGTCCTCATGCAACACATTCTCAGTGCAGATGAATGCCACATGAATGTCTTCTCTGCTCACGGCCTCTTCTACAGAGATCTGACTCACTTCCAGAGTGTCCAGGCTTCTCCTGTTGGAAAAAACAACTGTCAGTAAGATACTGATGAGAAAGCTGCTTCGATCAAAGAAATTTTCACCTTCTAAGATGATATAGTGGAATATATCTGACAGTATTTTTAATTGTGACTATGCATTTTGAAACTTTATGTGGTGAAATTTCTATATTTTGAAAAAGCCATTTGCATGCCTGGAGGTTTGATGTTGCACTGAAAACAAATGACACTCAAGCTAAAAAGCCATGTGGTGTTTGTCCATTTGTACTGTACAGTATTAATAACAATAGCGTGTCTGGGTTAATGCAAAATACAGTGGTGTGAAAAAGTGTTTGCCCCCCTTCCTGATTTGTCACACTTAAATGTTTCAGATCAAACAAATTTAAATATTAGTCAAAGATAACGCAAGTAAACACAAAATGCAGTTTTTAAATGAAGGTTGTTATTATTAAGGGAAAACAAAATCCAAACCTACATGGCCCTGTGTGAAAAAGTGATTACCCCCTAAACCTAATAACTGGTTGGGCCACCCTTAGCAGCAACAACTGAAATCAAGCGTTTGCAATAACTTGCAATGAGTCTTTTACAGCGCTGTGGAGGAATTTTGGCCCACTCATCTTTGCAGAATTGTTCTAATTCAGCATTGAAGGGTTTTCAAGCATGAACTGCCTTTTTAAGTTCATGGCACAGCATCTCAATAGGATTCAGGTCAGGACTTTGACTAGGCCGCTCCAAAGTCTTCATTTTGTTCTTCTTCAGCCATTCAGAGGTGGACTTGCTGGTGTGTTTTGGATCATTGTCCTGCTGCAGAACCCAAGTTCGCTTCAGCTTGAGGTCACAAACAGATGGCGGGATATTCTCCTTCAGGTGCTTTGGTAGACAGCAGAATTCATGGTTCCATTTATCACAGCAAGTCTTCCAGGTCCTACAAAACAGCCCCAGACCATCACAGTACCACCACCATATTTTACTGTTGGTATGATGTTCTTTTTCTGAAATGCGGTGTTACTTTTACGGCAGATGTAATGGGGGACACACCTTCCAAAAAGTTCAACTTTTGTCTCGTCAGTCCACAGAGTATTTTCCCAAAAGTCTTGGAGATCATCAAGATGTTTTCTGGCAAAAATGAGACTAGCCATAATGTTCTTTTTGCTCAGCAGTGGTTTTCGTCTTGGAACTCTGCCATGCAGGCCATTTTTGCCCAGTCTCTTTCTTATGGTGGAGTCATGAACACAGACCTTAACTGAGGCAAGTGAGGCCTGCAGTTCTTTGGATGTTGCTGTGGGGTCTTTTGTGACCTCTTGGATAAGTCATTGCTGCGCTCTTGGGGTAATTTTGGTCGGCCGGCCACTCCTGGGAAGGTTCACCATTGTTCCATGTTTTCGCCATTTGTGGATAATGGCTCTCACTGTGGTTCGCTGGAGTCCCAAAGCTTTAGAAATGGCTTTATAACCTTTTCCAGACAGATGGATCTCAATTACTTTCTTTCTCATTTGTTCCTGAATTTCTTTGGATCTCGGCATGAGTCTATTCTTCAGCATCTCAGCAGAAAGCATAACGCTACAGTCTCTGCATCCAGTCCACAGAGCGGACCCGACCCAAGGTAGATGAAGGCTAGTAAAGAATGTAGGCTACATTAATTATGGTTATATGTAATGGCAAGTTAACAATGTAAATAAACATGGTGGCTAGTTAAGATGTCCTTAAGTTAGCTAGGTTTTGTTCAAGATATTAACCACAGAAAATAAAGTCAATTTGTGAAAGCCTGAGCTTCATATTTTAAATTTATTTATTTATTAATTTTATTTTTATTTATAATTATTTTTTTTATTTATTTTTTTTTTAAATAGTCACAGTTCCTGTCCACTCGTTTTTGCCTCCTACCAATGCCACAAAGAAGAAAGTAAAGGCTTACGTTACGCCTGAGCTGTAGTTAGGTTGAAACTTGTAGTTCTGAAACTTAAGTATAAAAATCTTTTTTAAAGCAACGCTGTTTGTTTTTGCATTGCAGATTTTTTTCTCTTTATAACCCAGTATGTAATATGGCACTTAAACACACTAAATGGGTTTAGTTTTGACAGATAATATTATTGTAAGCAATTTAAGCAATAAAAAAAATTCTAAAACGGAAACAAGTTAGTTGTTCATTTAAAGAGACCTGTCTTATTTTCTCTTTTGCATATTTACTATGCTCTTAAATAAAGCAAAAGTATTTCTTATCCGATTACTCGATGGAATAATCAGTAGAATACTAGGTTACTAAAATCATCAATAGCTGCAGCCCTAGTGTACCCACTTACTTATTTAATCCTTTTCATCCCGGGTGCGACATAAGGCCGCAACAACCACATCCATTGATGGCTGATACTTGTGCCCACACCACCACTCATTAGACTAGTCAGTGAGAAGAATGACAAAGAAGTGCAATTTCACCAACTGTGTCACATCAGCGAGGTTCTCCAACAGCACCAGAACAGCTGTCATCACACACGGCTATGGCTATTTATAGTGCCTGTACCACTAATTCATCACATGTAAACCATCATTGCGGTATTGCATAATATCTCAGTCATCATTATTAAACCTCAGAAGGATGATCAATGATTAATTTATAGAGCTCATATTATCACAAAGTGCTTCACAATTCAGGATAAAATCCAAAAGATTATTGACACGTAAATAATGGCTTGAATGTAAATAAGAAGAATGATTAAATTCATCACTCAAATAATTTTAAATTAAGTTTCTGAATTTGCCTTTGACACATTTCACGTCCACCTTATCATTTCTGCAGCTATCTCTTGAAAACCATGTGCAGGGTGGAAAATGAACTTTTTAAAATGAACATCTACCGGCCACTGACAGATAAATGTTCAAATTCACCAGCCTCTCAAAAGTAAATCATTATTTTTTGTCTGAAATCTACCAGCCACTTTCATATTTTTGGCTGGTGCTAATTTCCCACCCTGACCGTGTGTACACCTAGTTTGAAGTATGCATGAGTTACGCACATTCTTTTTTTATAAATACCAGTTTATGCGTGGGAAGTGCTGTATGCAAGGTTTTTGTTCGTTCACACATCAGCCCCTGGACTGGACTGTAACTGCAGCCTTCACGTTTTAATGCCTTTGTTCATCATCTCTAATATAGAAAACATCATATTTGCACACAGTTAAAGAAATAAAAAGTGCGTCCTGGTCATAGTTCAGTTATAAACTTCTCTCTCCTGATTGGCTGATGACAGCGCTGTCTGCCCTTGGAAGAGTCAGTCACACTGGACGGCAGCAGAGGAGGTTGTACCAGCGTCTGGTTCAAAAGTAGTTTAGCCAACTTCACTGACAGTCAGCACCGGAGCTCAGAGCTTCGGAGCAGCCAACAGAAAGGAGCCTCGCTGCCCTGTTTCCATCACCCCTCTCTGTTTCCACCAAGTTAGCTATGTGGTTAGGTAACTTTGAGACAAACCTCGGTTTGGAAAAGTTAACAGCCTGCCATGCATCCTGTGTCGCTCTGTGTACAATGTAAAAGTGCAGACTGACAAAATGCGAGTCGACTCAGGGGCCTCTCCACCATGACTGAATCATTGACTATAGTAAATCCTCCCTTTACAAAGATTCTGATGTTCAGTTTGTGTTGAAACTGTCTCAGAGAGAAGCTGATTGAGCTTTGTGGTGATTTTGGAGGCTGTAGTTTGTGCTGCTGCTGAACCGTTGGAACTGGTCACACAAAAACAAATAAACAAGTATTCCTGTTCCAATGTGGATGTCAATGTTTTAGAAAAGGATCTCATGTATCTGTTGGCAGATACATTCTTATCACATGCTTATATTTAGGGACACACTTTTGATTGATTTATGGGCACACACTCAAATGCAAACACACGACAGGTACAGAGTGCACACAGAAGGACTTTGTGCCTTCCTCACTTGCTGCTTCAGGCCATGTGCTAGATCACCTATGCCTCGGGCAATTATTGCTTGTGTTTATGTGTGCATGCTGGGCAGCATGTGTGTGTTACCTGGATATGAATCCTCTGACAGTGAGTTTCTCTGCAGGACTGCCAGGCAGTGGAGCTAACATGTCTCTAATCCTCACCCAACCTGCTGTGCCAATGCCAACCACCACCGCTCCAAACATACTGACGGAGAAACAAAGAGGAGAGGTTAGAGTAGTTCAGTGAGTGGAGTCACACTGGGTGTCCAGGATATCAACAATATAATTCTGGACAGCTGAGTGAACCCTTTCATCTGTCCAAAACAGGGCCATAGCAAGATTATTTATTTATTTATTTATGTCTGACTCATTCAACTGCTCCATTTTGGATTTTTTTTACTCTATAATATTACAAAACAGTTGTAATGCGTGCGCCGATGCATCAGTGCAGCTTCACTTACCGATGGTAAATCGATCCCTAGTATGGGCACTAGGCTATTTTTTGTAACACAAAAGCAGTAATTCATCTCATGAGTTCTCCATGTGGTGAAGCATATGTGGGTAAAACTAGCAGGGGACTGAAAACACGTATAGCAGAGCATCTTAGTAACATCAGATGTAAAGATGAATTCCCCCTTAGCTGCCCATTTCTTAGAAAAGAATCATCCTATTTCATCTGTATGCTACATCGGCACTGAAAAGGTGGTAATTTAGATAACCTGCGATTTACATGGCAATCCTACTGGATCTACCAGGTAAAACCATTCTTCTTCATTCTTCTTGGCCATAAAGTGTGGCATTGTAGACACTTCAGACTCTCTTGATAACACAAGGTAATGAGTCCAAAAAGTATCGGTATCAACCTTCAATTAAAAAACCATTATGTTTAACTTCAAATCGTGAAGTGTAACGTGCACTTCAGGCAAAGCCTCCCAGGGCCGACGGCTCCACAGCTAGGAGGGACCGAGTAATGTCAGGCAGCTGCAACACAGAGTGGGAGGCAGTGGGTGAGCTGGACCCTGCTTCATACTTTATGTTTTAATAAGAGTCCGAGTGAAAAACGGCCATTTACAAGCACCTCAGAGCTTGGCTGCTGAGTTAAGTAAGTTAACCCATTAAGTAAATCTATGATGATAATAATTTGTGGTACCGAAGTGTAGACATTTAAGTGAAAACCAGAGCACAGCTCATTTTAACTCGCGTCTAACTGAATATGAAAGCCAAAAGTGACACCGTCGTCGCCAAACAGTCCGGCTCCGCAGCGCAGGTACGGACGCCATTTGTTCTTCGACATTCAGCAGAAAATAGAGGACGTATTGCTGCTCCCTTACCTGGTTTTATTCAGCTCTTCCGTGACCCACACGAAGAAATCTAGCTATCACAGGTGTGCTTACGTATTAGTTACCTTGCGAGAAATGACGTTACACGAAGCTAGCGCTCGGCTAACCGCCAGCCTGTGAGTACGGAGCGCGGAAGGGCTCACACCGTCCGGTGCGCCGGGCATTACACAAGGCGCGCTCGCTATGCTGCAGCGGTAACACGGGCCTGCTGGTGGGAGAGGGGCGGAGTTGTCTTTATAGGGCCCTCTTCACTAATCACTCAATATTATGATCAATAATTTATAGGCTCAGTAATGGGCATTACCAAAAGAATGCAATAATCCTGTAATACCAAATCCTGTACTACACTTACAAATCATATAAAGTGTAAAATGCATGTATATGATTACTATAGCCATAACTATGTACATCTTGCATGATTACACATACAAGATGAGTCTGTTTCTGCATGTGTCTTGTTACACATATGAAAGTTTTGTCATTCAAGCTGTTCACAAAACATTTAATGAATTAATCACTGTTACCAGAAACATGTTAAGAAAAACACATACAGTCAACACATGCTGGTGTTTGGAATTTTGTTCATCTTGTACTGTATACCAAAGGGGCCAAATTTGTTTAAAAACTATAAATTGTGTAGAACATTTCCTTTGTATTGGAAATGCTGTAAAAAGCCTCTGTGCCTGATGAAGAGCCAGCCGGCGCTCCAAACATCGCACTCTTAGTTAAATGAACGAAAGAACATCTGTTTTTGAAAGGGAGCAGCACCTGGACAAAAAGATGTGTGTGTGTGTGTGTGTGTGTGTGTGTGTGTGTGTGTGTGTTTTCCACACTAAGTGCTGTAAAAACTGACATTAAATCCTGTTTGTACAATAAAACTGGTTGGATGCTCTGATAGAAAATGCTTATGTCTTCACAATAAGTAACTGTGGCATGTCTTCAGTTGATCGATTTGATAGAAGGCTTTCATAACTACAGACATCCAGCAGGAGCCTCTCTCACCAAAGGTACCATCCATCAATGGACATCGTTCCTCAGAACTTTTCAAATAACTGCAATGTTACCTGTTTGTAATCTACAAAAAAATGTTCTTTTACCCAATAGCCCCTTCAGGGAGGGAAAATGCTTTTAATTGCCCCACTGAAATCAGCCTTTACTAGAAGACTACAGCACAGTATGTTCAGAATATTTGTGCTGAGGATAGATAGTTTTAATCTACATGCCCAAACTCTTCAGAGCTGAAGTATTTGAAGACAGTCTGGCATCAGTACTGCAGTCTAACTGTGTTTGTAGGATTTGTGTCAGTAACAGCCCAGCCGCCAGAATTCAAAGTAGCCATTTTATGTTTCTGCAAACCAGATACATTGAATGTCTACGTTTTAATGCGTATAATACGTGTCATATCAGCATTTCTACAATACCTATCATATGGAAAGTGATGTAGTTCAGACATTATGTCGGGCAGACTTCCACATGTGGAGGTGGAGGTGGAGGTGATCAGTAGACCTGTGTTCGAGACCGCTGTTAGCCGTTTCAACCAACAGCACTGGAACGTTCGTAGCCGTTTTTGTGGCGACAAAACTGGTATTTTAACCCAAATAATGATCTAAGCCTAATCAAGTGGGTTTTGTGCAACATAACCAGACCTTAAAACCACAGCGTTTGAAACGTAGAGATTCAACGTATCCGTGGTTTGCAGAAGGCGATTGGGTTGGTCAGTAATGTGGTAGTGGTTAACATATAGGCCGTATGGAACAATGACCAGAAAAAGAAAAGTATGCAAAATAGAAAAGTAAATTACAATCTACAAATTGTGCAATAATATTGCTTCTGAAAGGAGGCCTTTCAACATATACACAGATATGACAGCATGGTAAACAGAGCCACAGGTAACAACATTAATTTAAGTTTGTTTATGAGCATCTGCCCATATGACAGTAGTGGGTACCAGAGCATTCGGAGATGCATGACTCATTCCGCGGGCAGTTCAAACCTACTGGACTGTTTGAGTTCCGTTGGAGACACACCCGTGGAGCCATCCAGGCTGTGGTGCATAGATAAGAGGAGGCTGGGGTTTTAGAGCCACACGCTGGGGGTTTTCTGCTGCATTTCTTTGAGTCTTTGAAATAAGTGGCCCATCATGACATATTTAGTCTACAAATGCACACTTCCTAGGATACCCCTGAATCCTATCACCATGAGGGGAGGGGTAAAAGGGAGTTTGAAACAGCTATAGTTATGTAATAATCAATTTAATCAGTATATACTCATTGTGTGACTACAGTATGTGTGTGTTAACTCCTGATTAGCAATGCTACCTTGGCTGATACTGAAGGAATAGTAACGGAGAAATGCTAAGTTGAATAAAAGAGTAGTTTATAAAACAAGTATCAACAAACAACATGATTTAACTTTTAGTAATGAAGAGCTGGTTTTATTATATAAAAATATATTGAAATGCAAGTCTGTTAAAGGGCACGATGTGTGTGTATGCAGTAGAAACTGTGAAATGGCTGGAAAGCACCAAGGAGGCCGAGTGGATACAGACGGCGGGCAAAATTGGGAAGCAAGTAGCTAAAGTTGCACATAGCTAAAAACTGTGGGTTCATGTGCTGATTTGACCCAAACATGAAAATTAATAAAGGAGGGGTTGATGAGGAGTTATCTACTGAGACACTAACTAGGTTTCAATCCAAATGTAACACTGATTTTAACTGAATTTTGAGAAAATCGCCAAAAGAAAATGCGAATTAATGCATTAATTCACACGGTAGCTGGTTTATCAAATTTTCTAGTTGGGTGCCATTAAACCATAGCAGAAGAATAGGGCGCAACAAGATGATGTAATTAAGTGAGCACCAATCAAACCTTAAATGGTGAAAAACTATGTAGAAAACACAGATGGAAATATAATAATAATAAAGCTTTATTTAAAGAGCACTTATCAAAACAAAGTACAAAGTGCTTCACAGAAAGAGAAATAAAATACCACAGTGAATGATGAAATATTAAGAAATAAAATACATAAAATACACAAAAGCAATTAAATAAACAGCCACTTCAGGTAAAATCAGGATCTGCTTTCTGATAAAAATGTGTATTGAGAAGAGACTTAAAGAGACTCTGACTCAGACAGCCTAATTTCTTCGGGCAGGTTGTTCCAGAGCCTCGGGGCCCTGATGGCAAAAGCTCTGTCCCCCTTAGTTTTCATCCTGGACTCAGGAACAGACAGGAGACCCCTGCCCGAAGATCTCAGACTACGTGAAGGTTCATAAGGGATTACAAGGTCTAAAATATAGTCTGGAGCCATGAAGAGCCTTAAAAGTAATCAATAAGATCTTAAAATCAATCCTAAAACAAACAGGGAGCCAATGTAAAGAGGCTGAAACAGGTGTGATGTGGTCGCACCTCTTGGTCCTGGTTAACAGCCGAGCAGCTGAGTCCTGTACAGTCTGCAGTCGTGTCAGGGTTTTTAGATTAAGACAAGTGAACAGGCTGTTACAATAATCGTGAGGCAATAAGGCGTGAGGAGATAAAAGCATGTACAACAGTTTCTGCATCACTAAGATTTAAAATAGATCGTATTTTTGCAATATTTCTGAGGTGATAGAAACATGATTGGACAAGCTTAGTGATATGTTGCTCAAAACATAAATTGCTATCAAACAGGACACCAAGATTTCCTGCAACAGGCATGATATGTTGTGAAAAGTTATCAGTAGATGGCAGTACTTGTTTAGTGATGTGTTGGGGCCCAATAACAAGGATTTCAGTTTAGTTTGAGTTGAGCTGAAGAAAATTTATCAACATCCAATTTTTTGTCAGACAGGCAGTCCTGCAGAGAACTCAGCGTACAGCATAGCATTTATGTTTGTTTCATGTAATCGTTTGAAGAAGATTACTGCCTGCCGCTATTTTTAGTCTCTTCAGTGGAGCGGAGGCTTCACTGGATGTTTTCTTCATGTACGTCATGATTTATTCACTAAGTCTGTTTCCAGCGCACTTTGTTGCATCTTGCTTTTATCACTAAAGCAACTGTTCCACCTCAGTCAAGCATAAAAACTTTTTTGCAATATTTCGAGCTGATTTTCTCAAATTTTGCTGTTTGCTGCCTGAGAGTCTGCAACAACAGCTTCATCCCTGGGAAGGCTATTTAAGCAGCTTTCTGGATCTTTCTTTGCTAAATTTTGCTTGTTTTGGCATTTTATGACTATATAGATAGCGCCAGTAGAGAGAGGACAGGAAATAATGGAGAGAGAGATGCTACAAAGGTCCCCCGTTGCACTTGAACAGGGGGCTTTGTGGTTTAGGGTCAGCGTCTTAACCCCTAAGCCAAGGGGGAACCCCTTTAAAATATTTTATTACTTTTGAAGCTTTGCTGAGTTTCAAGTATTTCTTGCCATTTTTGAACCATGTTTAATATTTTTAACCTATAAATCATTTTAAACATTATTTAATTAATTATTCTTTAGATATCTAAAAACACCATTGATGATTTTTTAAGTAGAAATCAGTTTGGCAATTTTTGTCTTCCATATTCATGGAAATACACTGAAAATCATATTTTTTCTTTTTTGAAGTTTTTTTTAAAAACTTGAACTAAAACCAGCCCTGTTCTTTAAAGGTGGGGTATACAATTCTGGAGAAATCCAATACCATGACAAATACCATGATATAGAGTGAACAATGACACAGCAAGTAATATAACTAATATTTGCTTGGTTGTGTGTTAGCAGACTGTCCCTACAGCTGCTGCTGCGAAGCTAACAGCCAGAGAGGACGAGACGGTTTCCCAGAGCCAGCACAGCAGCTCCAGACAGCGACGCTCACAACAAACACCAGAGGTTTTTTTCAGCGCAAACACTGAACGGACAGCGAGTAGACCGAGAGGAGACATTCGCTGAATTTGACAAAAGACGTGTACTGGATTACAATCACATACCCCACCTTTAACTACTCTAAGACTAGGAAAAGAATAGGAATCTTTCTAGTACTAGCTGTTGTAGCCTTTAGCCTGCTTGATATTTTGTCGGCGTCTGCGAGGCATCGGTGAGCTCGGCGAGCTCAGAATCGCGTCTTTGAACAGTTCACACATAGCGATTGAGCACCAATTTTGTTGGCAATCTCCAAAAACTGTAGGCATGTGAAGGTCAGGGTTAAAATCCTGTAGTGTGAACTCAACACTAGTGGTGGTTTTACTACTGTTTAGCTGACATTTAATCATTTTGTGCTGCTCACTGCTAGTTCCCTAAAGTTGCATTCTACTAGTAGCCTATTTATTGTATTCTCTCCAAAGGATCCCAGCAAACATTTGGACATCGATCATGCGTCTAATCACCGTTGGTCCTGGAGGTCGATACAACGTCTAGTGGAGGGGCTGATATAAAAGTCTTTCTCTCGACCCACGTCATTTCAGCAGCTCATAGGCTACATCAATCCAGTCGTTTCAAAGTTGTCTTTACCCAATCCCAGCAAACATTTCCTCAAATAACGTCGAGGACAATATGTCCAATAGATGTCGAGTAATAGTTTATATTAAGCATTAATACATGACCTAATACCATTCAATAAACAACAGCATTCAGGGTATAAAGTACATTATGCCATTTTACCCAAAGTATATCTTTAAACCAGAACAAAAACGTGTATGAAAATTTGATTTAGTGGGACCCAAATCCCATCTCCCCAGTCCTTGCATGCTTAAAGTGAACATCCATGGCTGCTTCAATTTCCTTGGAATTCCATCTCTTCACAGCAGCTGGAAGGAAGGCACGACAAAAAATGTTAGCTATAGCTTGCTAGCTGCTAGTTGTTAGCATTAGCTACAGCTAGTGTGCTAGTTTCCCTGACCCCAGTTCATATCTACAAATATGAAAAAGCTATCTATGAGAATATGCCATGGAGCCTCAAACTCAACAGTTTAGCATACAAATGATAAAGGCATCATGTCTTTCCAAACATATCTGCATTTTAAATGTGCATGGAGTGTCTTTTCGAAACTCACCGGCAACTCACATCCTGTCAAAACTCTGTGGAATATCACCTGTTGTGCATGCGTTGGAGGCCAATGGGATTACTTGTAGCGTTGGTGCACAAGGAAAAATAGTCCCTAAATGGAACTCGAGGAAATGCTGGAATAAAACACCCATTTTTGCGCCTATGCATCGATTTATACATCTGTTTCCTCCAAAATAATCAAAGGTATGGCAATTTTATTTAATGTGCACTTATTTCTCGCAGGGATTGGTACCGAAACCAAACGGGCCCCTGGGCTAAATTATTAAAGACTGCAGTATTGATAAGCTTGTTGGGACTCCACAGATGAATTCATTCATTTGGGTGATTGCTAACTGAACTTTTGTTAAGGAGACTGCATTCTCTATTGTCCCACAATCCTGAGAGCCATTGAACGCAGCTTTGGCCAGTCTGACCAATGACCCGGATGTCACCAGGTCAATAAAAAGGTCAGCGATGCTTTGTTCTCTCTTTTTCTCCAGGAATCTTTCACTGCGGCGGACCGCCGTGGCTGTCTCCCTCTCAGTGTGGCTGCTCACCAGCAGACACCCACCTGAGCTCTCTCCTCCTGGCTTCACCGTGTAATCTGCTGCTAACAGCAGCACCAAACCCACCTCTCTTTCCCTCCCACGGACGGGTAACATGACACATATTCCTTTTGGCGCGCACCCAGACCTGCGCACATACACACACACACAAGCACACACATACACACACACACCCTGTCTTCTGTAGTTTAGAGTTAGTCATCATATTGTGTGTTTGGCTATGTTTATCTTTTAACAAATGCTTGTGTATAATTATGCTGGCTTCTTTAATGTTTCACAAGAGTTGCCAACCTCTGCTATGTTGAACTCCAAATTCTTCAACCGACTAGCTATCAATGGTAATTTGGTTATAGTTTAATCATTAATCTGAGTTCCAAATTACTAGTTCAGTGTATTTCATGAGACTCAATCAATTAATTGGCTATCATTTCTCTTCTTTAAGAAGTGTGGTGCCCCTGAGGACTTTATTCATTAAAGTTATTTATGATTATCTTTGATAATTCTGCCATAATTAATTGATCGCACCAACACAAGTGGGTGCCCCCCTTTAAACATTGTACACACACACACACACACACACACACACACACACACAGAGTGAAGTCAGCAGATCACAGGCCGCGGTGGAGATGACTCCAGCTGACAACAACTACGCTCGTTACTGTAAGAGAGTGCAATAAAACCTATAAAACCTTCCCTGCAGTGACTCACAGCAGCAGCAGAGGGAGGAGGACAGAGGACCGGAGGAGGGACTGACACTGGCTGATGTTTAGAAAGAATGAAGGACACAGACATTTTGATATCAGGAATATGATTTATTTGACTGACATTTTAGATTTATATAGTGACGTCACTGTTGCTGCTCTAGAAACAACATTTAGTTATATTTAAAATATTCAATTCTAATCCTGTTCTGAATTTATTTTTTTAAATATAATATTAATATAAAATATATATTTTTAAAGTTTTTTTTAAAAAGGAGTATTGATAAGAGTAATAGTAGTGTAAAATTTCAAACTTTGTAAAAAGTAGTTTCAATTTGATTTCATTTTGAAGTTTAACTCACTAATTTTAAGCTTCATAAATCTTAGTTTCAATGTGTTACCTTTTAAACAGATGTATAAGTCTGTGGTTAGACTGTTAAACTGTCTTTGCTTTGCTTCTTTGTTTACTTTTTAAATAAAAAGTCCAACCTTTGCAACTCGCTTGTACGTTTCAGCTAGGGCTGCAACTAACAATTATTTTCATTATTGATTAATCTGCAGATTATTTTCTAGATTAGTGAATTAATAGTTTGGTCTATAAAATGTCCAAAAATAGTGAAAAATGTCCATGCCAGTTTCTCAAAGTCTTTGAATGTCTTTAAATGTCTTGTTATGTCAGTCCGAAACCTAAAGATATCCATATTTAAGAGGCTGCAAACAGCATTTTCTGCCATTTTTGCACAACAAATTGTTTTAATGATCAACTGATTATCAAAATAGTTGGCGATTACTTTTCTGTCGATCAACTAATTGATTAGTCAACTAATCGTTGCAGCTCTAGTTCCAGCACATAGAGCAGGGAAGAAGCAATTTTCTGCCATCTGATTTAATGTGCATTAATGGTTTAAGTTTAGATAACACAGTTCTATTACAAAGTTGATATTACTTTGTGTCAAAAGTGAACATTGTTCAACAATGCTGTTTGTAACATGTCATTTCATGTCATCAAACATTACCTTTAAAATCCTGAAAATACATACATTTCTACATTTGGGCACCTGTGTGTGAAATTTCATTAAATATTTTGAAAACACAAGGTATGCTAATAATTTTGTTTGTGGTGTGATGGAAATGATCATTTCCTCTGAATGTTAAAATAAAAACGACAACAATTCTATATTATTTAAATCATTTCATCACAGCCACTATCAGGAAGTGTTCCTGCACAGGGTGGAGATCAATACGCTTCTCTAAATATGTGTTAGATTTTCTAAAAGTTTGAAGAATGACCCATGTACATGATAGCATACTGAGTTTAGAATAATAACACTTTTCAATAACAATTCACGTGTAAACGCTACCGTTCACACTCGTGCTGCAGCCTGGACCGAGCGTCGTGCTGCTCACAATCCCGTGAGAAGGCTGATGCAGGCGGCCAGTGGCGCTGTAACGTCAGTGCTGCTCTGGGACTCTTGTCTTGTTGAAACACACCGCACTTATCAAACAAACATGTTGTCGCGTGATCTCAGTGTGTGCGTACAGACGCCGCCCTGCCGGATATGAGCGGCGCACGGCAGATGTTAGTGGAGCTCACCCACACTCAACTGGCGACAGTCTGTGACGTTTACGGATGTAAACGGAGCAGTCGCGCTGCGTCCACGTGCCAAACAAGGTGAGGCTCTTTTCAGATTTAGTTTCAGGAGCGCAGCGACGTACAGTGTTGAAACGTGAGTGTCACGTTTTGACAGCACAACTTGAGAAAACGCAGGCATTGAGCTGCAGATACAGGGTCCGAGGGGGGGCCACGGTTCTAACCCCACGGCCCCCCCGCGGAGATGCCACGGCTCTAACATGGCATCTCCGTTGGGGGGCCACGGCTCTAACGTATCATCTCTACTGGGGGCCACGGCTCTAACATGGCATCTCCGTTGGGGGGCCACGGCTCTGACGTATCATCTCCACCGGGGGGCCGCGGCTCTAACATGGCATCTCTGTTGGGGGGCCACAGCTCTAACGTATCATCTCCACCGGGGGGCCACGGCTCTAACATGGCATCTGGCATCTCCGTATCATCTCCACCGGGGGCCACGGCTCTAACATGGCATCTCCGTTGGGGGGCCACGGCTCTGACGTATCATCTCCGCGGGGGGGCACAGCTCTAACATGGCATCTCGGCCGGAAACGCTGCAGCTGTGACTGACCCGTCCGGGCGTTGGGGCAGAGGCTTGGGGATTAGGACTGGGGTTAACTTTGGTAGGGAGATGTTTTGGTTTTTGTGTGTATGCCTGCACTTAATCTGTATCTCTTCTATACAGTACACACACACACACACACACACACACACGGTAGCTGAAATGTTCTCTGAGTCTGAACAGACGTTTTCCATTTTATTTTTGGAATATCGCAGCTAGTAGCGGACTCTGGAGCGGCCGCCTTGCTGCAGGCCGGGCAAACGCAGGAGTGGCCGGTGCCGTTTGTGCATCTGTATATTTGACTTGATTTCACGGTCTAAGTAGATTTTGTTCGTGGGGTGTTCCGACGAGAAGAAAGCAGCAAGAAGGGCCGGGCGGGCCCTCCGCGGCTCTCAGCGGTGGGGCAGACCACACAGAGTCAGAAGTCGAGCGGGCGTCTGCTAGCTTGATAGTGAAGTTACTCCGTGAAAGCGAACAGTTAGCACATCTTACGTTTTATCAAAGGTCTAACCGCAGCTAAAGTGAACGTAGTCCAACTTAACAAAGCTAAAGTTAGCTGCCCCCCCCCCGTCATGGTGTAACAACAGTAATGTTACGGCTTCAAATCTAGGCTAACGTTTTGAGTTTTACTGTGTAACCAAAGTTACTGTAACGTCAGATTCTATAATGTAATGTTTACCTGTGCACCTTATTTCTCATAATATTTCAGATGTTAGAAATATGTTTAGTTTAAACTAACTTAAATTGAATTAATATGGGTCTGCAGCACTGGTTCCAGTGTCTATATGACAAACTAAGTGAACATCAAAATAGAGCCCCCCCGGTACTGAATGTTGTTTGATGGCTTGTCTTCCGTGAGCAGTTCAGGGAGGGGGCCCCTCGGCTCCGAGGCAGCGTTCGTGGCGTGCTGAATGCTCTGTGGACCGGTGGACGGACTAGCAGCGGTATGTGCAAAGCTGGCAATAACTTACTGATACTGACAAGGTGGGGGGAAATTAAAGATAACGAGCCTAAACATGATCTTTGTTATTGATTATAACTTTCTGTGCCATGGTAATCCACGTCCAAATCACTATTCAAATGCTGCATGTTTTTTTTTTATTATATATGCATTACCCCAAAAATTCCCATATAGCCCATGAAATAAGAACTGGTAATCCAACATTATTAACATTAAACTGCATCTGAGAGCGTAAGAGGATGACAGCAACTCAGTGTTTGGGGCGAAAGGCAAGTTGGAATTGTTCAAAGAGATTATTGTTATCAAGGTAGGTCTGGAGTTGAGATGCAACTACCCTCTCAAGAATTTTGGAGATGAATGGTAAATTGGAAATAGGCCGCTACCGGCCTATTTCCAATTTACCAATTTACCATCCAATTTGAGTCTAACCCAGGTTTTTAGTGAAGGGGGAACTGTACCTGTAGACAGAGGAGTTAATAAAGGAGGTTATCAGCGAAATGATAGAAGGCAAGCATGCTTTACCTAGAGTTGTGGGGATTGGATCCAGGTGACATGTGGAGGTACTGGATTTAGTAATATGTTTAAAAATGTGATTTTCAGTTACAAGACTGAAGTGGATGGGGAAGGTTTCATGGCGCTTGCTGATGGTAAGTCGGTATGCGCGATGTTAGCAGAGGCCAGCTGCTCATGGATAGTAGTAATTTTGGAGTTGAAAAACATCAAAAAAGAGAGATTGCATTGTTCATTTGAAGAGTTACCGTTCATGTTGGTTTTAGGTGGTTTGAGTAATCTTTTCACTGTGGAGAAGAGAGTTCTAGTATTCCATTCACTGATGATATCTGTAAAATAGGAGGTTTTAGCTATTGAGAGAGTGTTTTTGTAGTGGAGTAAATGATCAAAATACATTTGTTTATGAACAGCAAGTCCAGTCTTGGTGCAGATCCTCTCCAGGTGCCTAAAACCTTGAGCTGACGTAGTTCAGGTGTGTACCGGGGGCAGTATGGGCAAATGAGACAGCCCGTGTTTTCAGAGGGGCTAGAGTGTCAAGTGCAGAAGATACAAGTCATTGTAGTAGTCCCTTAGATCCAGGAGTGAGGTGGTGGGAGCAGGAACGGGGTTCGAGGTAATTCAACCGAGATCTTCTGGGTTAACATGTCTGATGTATATGACATGATGCGCCATTGATTTGTTGTTCAGTAGGTTGGTGTTGAATAACATAGCTTTATGGTCTGAGATGGGTAGTTGAGCAGAGGTGATGTTATGTGCTGTGATGCCGAAACAAAAACCTAAGTCAAGGAAATGGCCCATAAGGACAGTACTTGGCTGCCATTGAGTACTGTCCTTAAGTACACATTTGAGGTACTTGTACTTCACTTGAGTCCTTTCTTTTCATGTCACTACTTCCACTCCGCCACATCTCAGAGGGAAATATTGTTCTTTTTACTTCACTACATTTATCTGACAGCTTTAGTTACTAGTTATTTTACAGATTAAGATCCCTAAACATGCACCCAAAACATATGAAGAGTTTATAAAATATGATGTTTTGTTATAAATTAAACTACCCAATAGTTTCTGTACAGCTTATGTTAGTCGATTAATCAATTAGCTGATTGACAGAAACTTAATTGGCAACTATTTTGATAATCATTCAGTCCCAAACTAACATTTCGTGTTTCCAACTTCTCATGTGAGGATTTGCTGCTTTTCCTTTCAATAATTTTAATAACGATAATGTTTTGTTAATAACTGTTGGCTGATCAAAACGAGCATTGTGAAGGTGTCACTTTGGGCTCTGTCCCATTGTGACGGCAACAACAAGCCTCCTCCACACGCGGCTCACCTGCTGTTGTGAAAACGGAATCACGGGTAAAAAAATCCAAAATGCGTGTTGTCTTTTTTGGACCACTTTTTAAAACATACTGCTGATGAAATAAAAACACCCATAAATCCTGATCGGAGCACCCTTCATTTTCCTGATTATACTTAGGCTACATAGTTTTACTTAAGTAACATTTTCAATGCAAGACTTTTACTTGGAACAGGGTATTTTTACAGTGTGGTATCAGTGCTTTTACTTAAAGGATCTGAATGCTTCCTCAACTGCATATCGTGCATGCCCAGTGGAAGCCAAAGCGGCAAGCTGGTCGTACAAAGACGAGAGAGTCCATTGATGGAGGCCAGTCTCAAATAATACTGTAATTAATAATAATTATGTCTCCTAACTAGGCGTGATCTCTTCGTTCTATGTTGTTCATCATGGTGTGTGATTATTTGGAATGTCGCAGTCCTGTCAATCATGACTTCAAGCACTTAAGCTTCGAATCATGTAGGATACATGTTTTTATTAATGATGCATGTTCATATGTGGATTGGTTGTCTAGTTGTACAGCGTCTTCATGCCACTCCATTAGAGTGCCTGCTAAACGTACCTGTTGTACAATGTGTACAATGAGGTCGACCTCTGCTGCCTGCTGAAGACTCGTGCCTTTCTTCTTTATGTATGGCCGCAGATTATTAACGAGAAAATCAAATGTTTTCGACATCCTGAAGTACTTTATCCATTCTGTATCCGTAAATGTTTTGACAACGTAGGGCCACGACTGGTCACTTTTTGGTAGTGACCAGATCTGTCGGACACGACCCGACACCCATTAGGCACAAAAACAGGAACATCTCTTTTGTTTGCCACTGCTGGAAAAGGCAAAACAGTAGATGTCTTCTTTTCCATCTTTCCATTCTCCGCTGTTCTCTCTTTTTGATGTTTAAACACTGCTCTCACATAAAGCCCTGCTAATGCCAACATTTCAATGTGGCTGCTTGCTGTTAAAGAGTAGTCACTTGTCATGTTCACGTGTTCCAACGGGCATTTAACCCAGGGCTAGTGGAAGTGCACTGTGAATCATATAGCCCTGGGCTTAGGTTAACTCTGGGTTAACTGTGTGTGTGTGTGTGTGTGTGTGTGTGTGAAAAGCCCTTTAGCCAATGATCAAGATTTTCTTTTTAAGCTGTAAATGAGGGAAAACCTGATATAATATGACCCCTATATGATATATATATATATATATATATCTCAAAGACCCTTCACGCTACTGCCTACCTCATGCAATGATGAGTGACAATGAAATATATGACATGAGACATCAGACACATCAGACGTCGCCCGGCCAAACAAGGTCTGCGTCAGGTGTTGGGGAACCAGGGCATCGAGATGACAAATGGAACAAGACGGAGATGGGCGAGATGCGATAACAAGGTTCTGTTGGAATGCTACTACTCCAGTAACCCTAGTTACTAGCTCAGTGTTCCAACATCCACAAGCGGCAACTGCAACCAGATGCGATAATGAAGCCAGAAGAATAAACCGGCTGTTCGCAACTCAACCTGCGAAAGTGTACGCTCAATGGCAGGGTAATAACAGCAGAGCAGATCCAAGGCTGGAAACTGAACAATACTGGAAAAGTATATGGGAAAGGGAGGCATCACACAACAGCGATGCACATTGGCTGGCAGCTCTGAGAAAGGACCACAGCAACCTCCCTGAACAGAATCCAGTCACCATCACAGCGGCAGACATCCAAGAAAGAGTCTCAGGTATGAAAAACTGGACAGCACCGGGCCCTGACAGGATCCACACCTACTGGCTAAAGAAGCTCACTGCACGAGCTAAGAGATGGGACTTCGGGACTTACCGAAGGGCGTACAAGCCTGATCCTGAAGAATCCCCCATCCAACTATTGGCCAATAACCTCTCCACAACATGGAAGCTCATGTCAGGCATCATCGCGGCTAAGATAAGTGGACACATGGATCAATACATGAGCAAAGCACAGAAGGGCATTGGCAAAGGAACCAGAGGAGCCAAACACCAACTGCAGAAGACTGCAGAATCCGACACACCAACCTGTGCACTGCCTGGATTGATTACAAGAAAGCATATGACTCAATGCCGCACACATGGATCACTGAATGCTTGGAGATGTACAACATCAATAGGAATCTAAGAGACTTCATTGCAAACTCGATGAGGCTGTGGAAAACCACCCTTGAGGCCAATGTCAAGCCACTTGCACAAGTATCCATCAAATGTGGCATATACCAAGGAGATGCTCTGTCCCCACTGCTGTTCTGCATAGGACTGAACCCCCTCAGCCAAATAATCAACAAGACTGGCTATGGATACCGACTCAGGAACGGGGCCACCATCAGTCACCTCCTCTACATGGATGACATCAAGCTATACGCTAAGAGCGAGCGGGACATTGACTCACTGATCCACACCACCAGGATCACCTTCACAGAACTGCGCAGAACCCTCAAGCTCCCAGGCCTCTGGTAGAGGACCCGTGCTCAGGATGAGACCACCCGCAGAGGGTGATGGACAAAGTTTTTTATATATATATATATATATATATATATATATATATATATATATATATATATATATATATATATATAAAACATGAATGCAAAATCACATAATTGATGCTCAATTAAATGTAACCGTATCCACTTTTTATTAAATTACATCAGACAAAACTCTCCATGTGCATAAAACAAACAATACAAACCCAAATCATTAATTTAGAAAACAGAATTTAGTAAAATGATAACATGATATGATCACACAATGATTGAACTCAAAGTAGATGAATGATAATATTGAATCATTGCCGAGCCCTAAATACAATTGAATCTGATTTGACTATATGAGTCAATAACCAGGGAGATAATTTACGATCCAGAAGAATTACTTCTTTTTTTTCAAACGCAATGTTTATTGTTTTTTGTTCACTTAAAAAAAACAGAACACTTCGTAGCATTCACAAAACCCCTCCCTCCGTCCCTCCCCCAGTAACACAACATTCTCTGTTAAACAATGAAACATGAAATGTAATAAAGTAAATACAGGAAAAATGAATAGTGCATGCATATAAATGAATACAGTTGTATGCAAAAGTTTAGGAACCCCTGACAATTTCCATGATTTTCATTTATAAATATTTGGGTGTTTGGATCAGCAATTTCATTTTGATCTATCAAATAACTGAAGGACACAGTAATATTTCAGTAGTGAAATGAGGTTTATTGGATTAACAGAAAATGTGCAATATGCATCAAAACGAAATTAGACAGGTGCATAAATTTGGGCACCCTTGTCATTTTGTTGATTTGAATACCTGTAACTACTTAGCACTGGTTAATTGGAACACACAATTGGTTTGGTGAGCTCATTAAGCCTTGAACTTCATAGACAGGTGCATCCAATCATGAGAAAAGGTATTTAAGGTGGCCAACTGAAAGTTGTTGTTCTCTTTGACTCTCCTCTGAAGAGTGGCAACATGGGGGCCTCAAAACAACTCTCAAATGACCTGAAAAAAAAGATTGTTCTACATTATGGTTTAGGGGGAGGCTACAAAAAGTTATCGCAGAAATATAAGCTGTCAGTGTCCACTGTGAGGAACATAGTGAGGAAATGGAGGACCACAGGCACAGTTCTTGTTAAGGCCAGAAGTGGCAGGCCACATAAAATATTGGAGAGGCAAAGGCGAAGGATGGTGAGAACGGTCAAAAACAGCCCACAGACCACCTCCAAAGACCTACAACATCAACTTGCTGCAGATGGTGTCACTGTGCATCGTTCAACAATTCAGCGCACTTTGCACAAGGAGAAGCTGTATGGGAGAGTGATGCGAAAGAAGCCTTTTCTCCACACACGCCACAAACTTGTCGCTTGAGGTATGCAAACACACATTTGGACAAGCCAGCTTCATTTTGGAATAAGGTGCTGTGGACTGATGAAACAAAGATTGAGTTATTTGGTCATAACAAGGGGCGTTATGCATGGCGGCAAAAGAACACAACGTTCCAAGAAAAACACTTGCTACCCACAGTAAAATTTGGTGGAGGTTCCATCATGCTGTGGGGTTGTGTGGCCAGTGCCGGTACTGGGAATCTGGTTAAAGTTGAGGGTCGCATGGATTCCACTCAATATCAGCAGATTCTTGAGAATAATGTTGAGGAATCAGTCACAAAGTTGAAGTTACGCCGGGGCTGGATATTTCAACAAGACAACGGCCCAAAACACTGCTCGAAATCTACTCTGGCCTTTATGCAGAGGAACAAGTACAATGTTCTGGAATGGCCATCCCAGTCCCCAGACCTGAATATCATTGAACATCTGTGGGGTGATTTGAAGCGGGCTGTCCATGCTCGGCAACCATCAAACCTAACTGAACTGGAGATGTTTTGTAAGGAGGAATGGTCCAAAATACATTCATCCAGAATCCAGACGCTCATTACAGGCTATAGGAAGCGTCTAGAGGCTGTTATTTCTGCTGAAGGAGGCTCTACTAAATATTGATGTGATTTTTCTGTTGGGGTGCCCAAATTTATGCACCTGTCTAATTTCGTTTTGATGCATATTGCACATTTTCTGTTAATCCAATAAATCTCATTTCACTACTGAAATATTACTATATTATATTTATATGAAAATCATGGAAATTGTCAGGGGGTTCCTAAACTTTTGCATTCAACTGTATATAGATGTAAAAAAATCAGTGACACACACATATATATATTAAAACAGAGACAAGATGAGTGGGAAAAGGATAGATAACCTTACAAGTTGAGTTTTCACCACACTCAAACACTGGTGTCTTCTACTGTTCTACTGTCTAGGGGCGTGGAGGAGAGCAAGAAACCCTTCTGCTGAAGCTAAGAAGCAACGAGGCAGACTTTGCCAATACTTTGTGTCACTTTCATGGCAAGAGGGCATTGTGTAGGTGTGTAGGTTTAATTGCCATAGTGGTCTCAAAGTAATTTTAACGGTCACATCTCTCGCCAGCCCCCCAGTAGGGCCCGTTTTTCAGCCATTTTAAGTTATTAAAAATTAAATAAAGAAAAACAGGGTTTCAAACAATGAGTGAGATAATTTGTTATTTTAAATTCAGTGTACCTGGCTACAAATTTATCAGGTTAATTTTTTGTGAGTGTACTTATAAATCTAACATATTTCAACGAATATGCCTTATTTTATCTTAATAAACAGTTTATTACAAACAATGAGAGGTTGTGGAACACTCTACTGCTACGACATGTACTCAATTTAGTGTTATTTCGTAAGCAGTAAACAAGGCAAACTTTTCTCACAAAGCTGTGCATGACAATTTTAGTTTTGTCATTAAAAAGTTGAATGGTGGTGGTTGATTTATTCCAAAACCAAAGATACATTTCCTGCAGACAAAAAAGACTTCAGTGCATTAAAATCTAGCTGCACTGGAAAGAACATAATTTAAACAAATTACTCGTCTGAGTAGTCATGTACTGAAATATATAAAAATGAACAGAAAAAGCTCACTCACTACAGAGTGGATGATATTAATATTTCTATATATGTAAACAATTCTCAGCATTCACCATCCTTAAGAAGGAGAGTGGCTGAGGCTGGAGGCTTTGAGACTGGGCCGGTTGGCTCTGGGGCTGGAGGCTCTGCTGGGTCTGACATGGGGGATGTGGCACTTGTATTGGCATAGCTGTAATGTTCATACCTTGCCTGAGTTGAATTCCCACAAACGATTCTCCTCCTGGTTGGTACTGACTGAGGACTGTACGTTCCCTTGCCTGTTCTGCCTCGGCATCATATCGCAGATTCATAATATTTCTGCTAACTCTGAGCTGAACTACTCTTTTATATTTCTTAGGTCATTCACCATTAATTAAATACCACATCACTGTCATTAGTTGTAGATGACAGAGTTCATTTAGCTAATTCAATATTAGTAGCACCAGAGGACTTTGCCTTTGTTTTGCTGATGCGGGGCGATCTCATCATAATGCAATGTTGATTTGGTTGAAGATGTTTCCCCTTCTACAGTGGCAGAGACCGAACTTCTAGAGGACTGGGCTAAAGTTGAAGAGGGAGACATTTCATTGTTGTCACTTGATGTCTCAAGCATCACATTTTTTTCTTCCATTTGCCCCTCCTCTGTCTCTTCTATGTCCTCGGAGTCCTCAAAGTCAAGTTTTGACTTGAAACAGCACAGGTAAAGACACATGGGGGGAAAATTGTTAGGTAATAGAAGTGATGCCACCTTATTACCATTTGTTTAGGCCGAAAACTATTTTCAACAAAACTTGAGTTTGAAAGGCACTTGATATCACTTACTTAAGGGTGATTCCATTGTTCTATGCATCCTGTGGCGCTTTAAAAACTCTGTGTCTCGTAACCCATCTTTGCTTTGATGTTAGTGTAGCAGTGGACAGAAGCACCTGTTTTTGGCTTCACAAGTTTGCCATACCGCTGAGAGATGCAACTCTGGTTTTTACTTCATTGACTGCAAAAAGATGGAAAAACATTAGGGGCTTGGTCAAAACAATCACAACAGAGTTAGCATTTAAGCACATTGTACATTTTCTCTTTGTAAAACGTATCTGCACTTGTCTCATTTGCAAGGCTCATTATCTCTCTGTCCCTCTCACACATACGTGCGCCCTCGGGAGCAGTCCAAGTTTTGATTCTCTCTCTCTCTCGCACACGCACACACACACACATCAGCAGCACCAATGACTAACAGGCTAACAACAAACTAACTAACTAGCTAGATAAATCAGAACAAAAAGAACAGCGGCACTTTCCTGCCAGCGTTTCTCTCATTCATATCAGTCATGATAGTAGGAGGAGAAACATCAAAGAGGCACGCTTGCTGTTGCCACCGCTCACCCAACCAGGCCTCCATATTTTCTGTCCACATGTTGCGTCGTGTCGCCATGGCGCCTTCAGATTGCCACTACGCGCAGGCGCAATGAGAAAAAAGGCACTGACCTTGGACAATCGAGTTGTAGACCTGCTTCAACTGTGCGAGAGCCTGACAACGGACAGCCCAAAATTTCTGCATGGCAGTTGATCGGTCCTCATCTCTCCCCTGTACACTGCACAGCAAACGAATCCCGACAAAGCTGAAATTTGGTCCAACTCTAAAATGAGTCATGTGGCTCAAAAATCAGGTCAGAAATGGGCTCAAATCATACACTGTATGCCCAGCTTTAGGAAGATTGGAAAAGGTGACAAACAATGTGAGTATTTTCAGAAATCTATTCAGAGCTCTGTTTTCACTTTGACGTTAAAGGGTCTTTTTCTGTTTACCGGCGTCAAAAAAGCCACTTTAAATTTACTTTGATTTAGTGTTAAACAATAAAACATGAAACCTTCCACAAGGCTTTAATCTCTTATAGGTACTGTATCTTGTTTTTTATGGTTTGATGAAAAATACCAAGGGAGATATCCGATACCATTGACAAAACCCACCTAGAATTATTATGTAGTATGACACCCTAATTGTTTGACGTGACTACTACTAGGCCAAGGCAAGACCTTCAACCACTGTTGGTCAGCAAAAGAAAGATTTTGTGCAGAGGATGAATTGAGTCTCACAGCCTGAGGAAAGAAGCTGCTCTGTAGTCTGGTGGTACGACAGCGGATTGGCAAAGTATTCTTCTGTATTGCTTGCCAGACGACTGCAGGGTGAAGAGGCTGTGGCTAATGTGGGTATTGTCTTTTAGTATCCTTTGGGCTCTGCTTGGGGCTACACACCCACTGCCCAAAGGTTGACGCCCCGGGAACATCCCGAACACAGCAAAATAAGATAATACAGGCAGAGGGCAGATACAGACACCACCACACATTTCTAGTGGGTCGTAAGTGATGATTTAGATGGATTATTTTTGTAGGAGTCTATACATTGTTTTTTAGGAAAATCCTACTTACTCTGCCTTTAAGTTTCCTTAAGAAATACAGTCGTTTCTGAGCTTTCTTTACCAGTGTAGAGATGTGTGATGTCCAGGTTCTCTGTGATTCTGATTCAGGTGTGTGAGGGCTGAGTGGAGGGCAGTTGAAATGGCATCCTCTGTGGATCTGTTGGTTCTGAAAATGTCAGTAATGACATCGACTAGTTGGTTGGCACATGTTCTTAGTATATGGCCAGGGATATTATTAAGCCCAGCAGCTTTACTCATATTCCATCTTAGCAGGATTATTTTCATATCTGTTGTGGATACTGACAGTGGCCGGTACTCTGGAGGAGTAGACTTGACAACTGACTCTTTGTTGAAGAGATCAAAGCGAGCATAAAATGTGTTAAGCTCATTTGGCAACGTGGCCTCACACATTGACCAAAATTGGGGTGAAGTAGGGGTTTGTAGCTGCCAGAAATGTTTGTATAAACATGGTCCAGGGTATTACTTCCCCTTGTGGGGTCGTGGACATGCTGACGGGATTTAGGTAAAACTGTTCTGAGGTCTGTTTGATTAAAATCACCATCTTCTGTGTCTGTCTATGCAGACTTACAGGAAAGGAAGCAAAGATGAGGGTTTCCACCAGTCAACTGCAGCAGCTCACCATCTTCACCACAGTGCTGACTGGTGGAGGGATTGGCACCATGTACTATCTGCAGCAGAGTGAGTACAAATGGGAAATGTGAAGCTGTGTGTAAACCAGCACAAGAAGTTGGGGTATCACAAGTTTTAAAATGGTTCTGTGTATGCTGAATCCCACATGCTTTATTCTCTTACAATTCAACTGACATTTAAACATCACATGACTTACACAGCATACGGTCAGCACACACTATCTCCAGTGCTTCCACTTCAACTGGTTTCATCCCTTATACTTAAACTGACAATTTGCCAGCTTTTTGCACTTACACAATGTCTACACAGCCTGCAATAACGAATGCAACGCTGTTGTGTATGAGCCACACCGGTGGCTGTAGTTGCTTCTACCTATCCTCCGTTATGGAGGTTGTTATGGAGGTTGTTGTTATGTAAGAGCGAGAGTTTGTATGGGCAACAAACAGTAAAGTAATGTGTATGTCCACAAGTTATTGGGCGTAAAATTGGTGACGAAAATTGAGTTTTCGTTCCCACCTCTCTCTCCATTCCTGGCACTGTCCTTCGACTTGCTGTCATGAATCGATTCAAACGTTCAAACGCTGGACTAGCAGATAGTGAGAGAAACTTCCAATGTCCTGATGATTTAACTCTAGCAAAGGCATGGAAATAGGATTCCAGATTGAATATACACCCGCGTTAAGTGCGGTCCACACCAAGAGCGATAACTATAACAATAACTATTCAATTAAATTTTATTTATATAGTGCCAATTCATAACAGAAGTTATCTCATTGCACTTTTTCTATACAGCAGGTCTACACCGAACTCTATATATTATAATTTATAATATTTACAGAGACCCAACAAATCCCACCATGAGCAATTACTTGGTGACAGTGGCAAGGAAAAACTTAGAGAGAGAGAAGCCCATGGTTCACCACCAATCTATTCACATTTCCCACAAGTTCTCCCCAATCAGGGACACACCATTTTTCAGCTCCATTTTGAGAAACGTGAAGTTAGCAACACCAGTGACCATAGTCAAATGTATTCCTGGGGCCAGAGTGGGCAACATTGAATCCTATTTAAAACTGCTGACTGAGGATCCCCGTCTTCAGTGCTCGCCAGCGGGTAAATGTAAATATAGTAAGATTGTTATTCACGTCAGCAGTAACGACTCCTGATTACGCCTATCGGAGGTCACTAAAGTTAATGTTGAATCGGTGTGTACATATGCAAAGACAATGTCGGACTCAGTAGTTTTCTCTGGGCCGCTGCCAAGCCGCATGTCTTCTTTCCACCGCTGGCTGTCGAGGTGGTGTCCAGCAAATGATGTGGGCTTTATAGATAATTGGCAGACTTTTTGGGGAACACCTGGTCTGATTAGGAGGGACGGCATTCATCCCACTTTGAATGGAGCAGCTCTCATATCTAGAAAGCTGTCCAACTTTATTAGTGAACCATGACAACCCAGAGCTGAGACCAGGAGGCAATAAAATTTATTTGTATATTGCCAATTCATTACAGAAGTTATCTCATTGCACTTTTACTAAAGAGCAGGTCTAGACCGTACTCTTTATAATATTATTTACAGAGACCCAACAAAACCCACCACGAGCAAGCACTGGTGACAGTGGCAAGAAAAAACTTCCTTTTAACAGGCAGAAACCTTGGACAGAACCAGACTCAATGGTGGGCGGCCATCAGCCGCTGCCGTGTTAGGTTTGGCACAATGCCAATTCCACCAATAATTATAAAATTGTAACAATGTAATGGTAGTATTAATATTAATAAAGTATTAATAATAGGAATGATAGTCATAGGAATGATAATGACAATAATATTAACAAGCCAATAACAACAACTGTAGTTGTTGAGCAGGAACATGGGGGCAGCAGGTGGCCCACAACCACAGATCCAGTCTCATCCAGTCTCCAGAGCATGTGTCACACTTTCCATTAATGCCTAATTGGTCCTGTAGTAACATGCAGTAATGGGATAATCTGCATACAGATGGAGAACATGTTTTCCAGGTTGGGTGTGAAAGACTAAGAACGAGACATGTCAGACTAAACAAAATTATAACTCATTCGAAAGCCTTGTTTTTAGTCTTTCTCACCCAACCTGGAAAACATGACAGCCAATTCTATTTGTTATAGTGTACCACGCTCCTGGTCCTTATTCTGAATATGTATCTGAATTCTCAGAGTTTTCATCAAGTTTAGTCCTTAAAACAGATAAAGTAATTATTGTAGGTGATTTCAATGTTCATGTGGACGTTGAAAATGATAGTACTTAGTACTGCATTTATCTCATTATCAGATTTGATTGGCTATTGCCAGAGTGTACATAAACTCACTCACTGTTTTAACCACACCCTCAACCTTGTTCTGGTATATGGCATTGAAATTGAACATTTAATAGTCTTTCCACAGAATCCGTCATTATCGGACCATTATTTAATAACTTTTGAAATCCTATTAATGGACTACGCGCCATTAGGCAAAAACTCCTACTCTAGATGTCGGATAGTGCTGTAGCTAAAATTAAGGAAGTGATCCCATCTGCATTTAATTCAATGCTATGTCTCTATATAACAAAGGACTCCTATGCTAATTTCAGCCCCTCCCAAATTGACCATCTTGTTGATAGTGTTGCAGGCTCACTGCGAACGACACTCAATTCTATCACCCCTCTAAAAAAGAAGACAATAAAACAAAGAAGGTTAGCTCCATGGTATAACCCCCAAACCCGCAAATTAAAGCAGGGCCTAAGCAACACAGAGTAACTTAAATTTCAGAGTTCTCAGACCATTTTCACAATTGAGAATGACTTCCGGACGGGAGCCGAAACGTTTTGATTCTGAAAACAGTGTCCAGATGACTACGACTGAAACCTTTTCTACGATGGAACACTCCTGGACGAATGAGGGACTACACCGTCTTGTTAGGCTGCTTAAAGACGTTTTACCCTTAGTTAGCACTTCTTTACTGGATATGATCAATATGTCTTTATTAACAGGCCATGTACCACAATCCTTCAAAGTAGCTGTAATTAAACCACTTCTTAAAAAGCCCACTCTTGATCCAGGGGTTTTAGCCTATAGACCTATATCTAACCTTCCCTTTCTCTCTAAGATCCTTGAGAAAGCAGTCGCCAATCAGTTGTGTGACTTTCTAAATAACAATAGTTTATTTGAGGATTTTCAGTCAGAATTTAGAGTGCATCATAGCACTCAGCACTGGTGAAAATTACAAATGACCTTTTAATTGCATCAGACAATGGACTTGTCTCTTTACTTGTCTTATTAGATCTTAGTGCTGTGTTCGACACCATTGACCATCACATCCTATTAGAGAGACTGGAATATTCAATTGGCATTAAAGGAACCGCACTAAGCTGGTGTAAATCCTATCTATCAGATCGATCTCAGTTTGTACATGTTAACGGTGAGTCCTCCGTGCACGCTAAAGTTAGTCACAGAGTTCTGCAAGGTTCTGTGCTTAGACCAATTCAACTCTTCCCACTCCGGATGCTCACAGCTCACGCTGAGAATTTGTACGGCTATGGAAACTCTAAAATTGGAATGGTGGGCACTATAGCCTCCTTCTCTGTTCGCTACAGGACCAAGGCTCTCCCATTGTACACCTTCCAAGTGTTTTGCGACTTGGAGTTCTCCATCCTGGACAACACTGGCTCCACCATTCTAGCTGTTAGCTCACCTTGGCAACAGCACTGGCCGTTTGTGTTTGACGGCCTTGGCTGCCTCAATACCCACCAGCCCCTCCTCTACCCTGACATGTACCCAGTCATCCAGCCCCTGCGCCGCCTGCCCTTTCCCTGTGTGATTACATGACTGCTGAGCTATAGAAGCTGGTGGAGGCAGGCATAATCAAGCAGGTGGACAAACACCCCTGGATCTGCAACCTGGTGGTGGCAAGGAAAAACTCAGGGGGCTTACGCCTGTGCATCAACCTCAGGTCAGTGAACAAGGCTGTGATCCCTGACAGGTACCCCCAACTTCAGCATGGCACTGATAGCCCCATTGCATTCACCTCTCAATCCCTCACTGCACCAGAATAGAAGTATTCAGTGGGGGAGTGAGAGGCGTTGGCATGTGAGGGGTGGCGCATGTACTTGTATGAGTGGCACTTTACACTGTGAACAAACCACCAGGACCTCACAGCCCTGCTTGCGTCAACTGGGTCAGGGTGCAAACCTGTGAGGAGTCACTGCTTGTTGGAAATGCTCCAGCAATACAACTTCTCTCCACAGTTCATCCCACGCCGAGAGAACGTGGTGGTGGACTTGTTCTCGTGCTCCACCCCTAGCCTGGCACTGGACTTTGGCCCAGACACAATGGAAACAGATGTCATTCAGACGCTTCACACCCAGCACCAGGCCACAGTTTCTCTCTAGGACCTCCAGCTTGCCTCAAAACAGGACCTATGATTTCCCAGCTCCATACTTTCAGAAGTTCAACCAGACACTAAAGAATGGCATCAGAGCACACCTGGTGGATGGTCTTCCCCTCTCAGTTTGCATTCTGCTTCACTCACCAGACTCTCCATCCCACCTTACGATGGGTCGTGAGCTACAGCTTCCCCTGGATCGGCTGTGGCTACATGTAGTTGCAATGTCAGCACCAGCATCAGCACCACCAGCACAACAGAGCAGCAGGGTCGCAGACCACCAGCATCAGATGAAACAGCAGTTTGACAAGAGAACACTTTGTTTCACAGTGCTGGACTGGATCCAGGTTTCCAACCTAGGGAGAACCACAAGCTGCTCTCCTTCTGTTCCACACCAATTCAGGTCACCAATCAGCTGGGACCAGTCACCTTCCACCTGTTCAACGGATCAAGGTGGCATGCAGGTCGCCTCCACAACGTTGCACCACCCTCCATCACAGACCGAGGGACTGTGGTTGTGGGGGGGTGTACAGCGATCTGTGACAGTCTGCTGTAAAGGAGGTTGTTGTTATGTTAGTGAGAAGTTTTATGGGCAACGCTCAATAACAGTATTAGGTGTCACGCCGCTGGGAGACTTGACTAGAGGTTGTGCATCTAGTGTTTGAGTGCGTATGTGTGAACCCAAGGTTACTCTTCAACTGACAGTTGAACTTCTTTCGGCGCTTATACTTTAACTGACTTTGCAGCTGCTTTCACCTGCTACATGTCAGCTACATCCAACTATTCTCATCTTTTACTCCTCAACTCACTGCTTTCATCTAGTACCCTTTGAATGAGAAGTTCAACTGCTCTCAGTCATTACCCTTTAACAGTTCAACTGTTTTCAGCACTTTCACTTATTATTATTTTATAACCCTCTTCATGTCATTTTGAAACTTTCTGTCTACTGTTCAATTAGAGAAGTTCAGTGAGTCAGACTACCACAGACTGGCTCTACAGAAGTTGGAAGCATGTCCAGTTGCCATGGAAAGCCTGGGGGCCCCACCTTTAAAAGTCCACAACATCCATCTGACTGACAGAAACAACTGCATAGATCAGCACACTGCACAGGTACTGTGTTTTTAAAAAAAATCATCAAAATTTGTTATTTTGCATTTGACAGGAGCTTTCACCAGATCCCTGTGCTGGCCACTTGGCCAGCTTTGCGTCACTGTGCAAATGTTTGTTTGGGTACCTTGTCCTTGTAATTGTAATTGAATTTGTATTTTGTTGCAGATAAAGATCCCTGTGACTGGATCAAAAATTGGAGGTTATCTGTATAGTTCTTCAATTAGAGACCCTAATACTAACAGGTGAGTACATTCTGTTCTATACTTCAATGCAAATAATGGTGACAATGAATTTTCATCCACTTTATTGTGACATAGTAATGTGATATGTAAATGATTGTCACAGAATCTTCATAGAAATGTACAGTGATATATCAATGCCGATGCTGACATTCTTATTAATTGTCGGCAAATTGATGTGGCATAGTGACATAACATGGGGGGGACTCTGTTTTCGAGCAGCACAAGCAGCGCAGTTTGGAAATTCACTTTGCACGTCTATGTGGTATGTTGGTGCCCAGTACAGAGTGTGTAGTAATCTATGAATGAATGTGTGTGATTCTTACAGCTACGATATACTGTATGGAAGTATCGCACCAGAGTGCAATTCCATTACACACGGCCATGTTACAGGGGCTCATTACTCCTGTACATCACTGCCTCCTTTCCAACCTTTTAGCAAAAGTGGCGTTTCATATTTTATTCTGGAAATACATTACAATGCTAACACTACTGCATCACATCAAATACGAAATAATGTGATCAGTTACACATGACAGTTAGCTCGGGTAAGCTAAGAGACCAGTGATGTGACTAGCTGAGATTGTATTAAGAAATCACTACACCCTGTGATCTATATGCTCTATGAACTAAAATTGCAAGTGCGCTTGCACATGCGGCAATAAAATAAGGCCCAGGGAGTTTTATGCCACAAGTTGTGTGGTGACATAAGGAGCATTGTGCAAACTATGATAATGCTTGTAACGTAACATACAGATTTTAATGCAAATTAGAGTGACACTTAAATGTGACATTGGGAGTTTTATGTTATATTCAGACCAACATCCAGTATATAGAAATCTAACAGACTCAACTCCTCCTATCTTACACTTTTTTCTTTTGAAGGTCAAAGTTTATGTCACATTGTCAATATAGCATTACCAGTGCTCTGTATGCACCATTCCTGACCTATGTTTGTCCCTCCCTGCAGGTGGAGTCTGAAGCAGGCAGTTCTGAAGCTCCGGGAAGGACAGACCATCGACCTGCTGAATCCTCCCCCACCAGCTGCAGCACAAATCCAGGCAACAGAGCACACAAAGGGGCTAGACACAGGCCACTGGCATTGACCAACTCCATGTAGTAATGAGAACAATGAAAGTGGAAGTCGACCTGCTTTAATAGTTTCTGAGTAGAGGTCTAATTCACCAAAATAATGTGGTATATTTACCAATTAAATAATGTGATGTTGGCATGTTATTGCACTGACTGTTGTGTTTCTCTGTTAAGTCATTGCTGGACTTTTATTTTATTTCCTTTCAAAGTATGATGTGCCACAGGTCCAGACATGCAAAACCAGGTGAACAAAAATCTGTTGACTGGTTCTGATGGACTCCAAAATCTAACACGAGTGTCAATCCGGGCACTGGTTAGGAGCCTAGGCCACGATCCAATGAAGTCCCGTTGCTGTTTAACCGTTTATAAGTACTGCCGTGAGGCTGGAGTTACTGAGACACTACGCTACCTCCCTGCCTATCAGCTAGGTCGTCAGGTTGTTGGAGGATTTACACATATTGTAGTAGCGCACTGAAAAGCCGGCGAAGAGCGGCTCAGCATAATGCCTGTGTGATTGAGAAGTTGTTAATTTGAAAGAAAAACATGTATTTTAACTGTAATGATGTTTTTAAAAAAAAAAGGAATTTGTTTTGCTTGCATAGATTAGGTGTGTTTACTCTGTACCAATGAACACCCGTGTTGCTCGTTTTATGACCATATATGTATTCTTTTTGGGAGAACCCCTAAAGTTGTAGTAATTTCCGGGGTCTCACCGGAAAAAATGCCGGGAAGGGGAATGAATGCCTACTCTACTGTCTCTAATCACTGGAGTAAATTTATATCAGTATGTGTTACAAGGTGTCACTCCTCCTCAAGAATATTAGTATCTGACAGAGAACCGGAGGACGTAAGAGGGAATACCCCCCACATTAGGCTTCTCCTCCCTCCTTGAGTTCCTGCCCTAACACCTCTATCGCTAGTCCCTCTCTTGAGAAACATAGACTCCTAACATTTTAGAGAATTGTTAGAAAACAAGGGGCCTTACCGAACTATTGTGAAAGTAGCCTTGGATGGATGGATCAAAGAATCAGCTCTAGAGAATCATTGAATAACTCGATTTCGTAAAACGATTTACCTAGTTTCACCAAAGTTCAAAAATTATACAAAGCCAGAAACTAATACTTTGAGATAGAGAATAAAAAGAGTGAAGAAACCAAACAAAATTCTCAATCAAAGGCAAAAATGTCAACAAGGACCAAAGAGGAAATTACTACCCCTTTAGGGGTTCTCCCAAAAAGAATACATATATGGTCATAAAACAAGCAACACGGGTGTTCATTGGTACAGAGTAAACACACCTAATCTATGCAAGCAAAACATTTTTTTTAAAAACATCATTACAGTTAAAATACTTTTTTTTTTCTTTCAAATTAACTTCTCAATCACACAGGCATTATGCTAAGCCACCTTAACTATTTTTACACTGAGCATCCTGTTTGCTCAGGTTAGAGGAAAGAGCCCATATCCGTTTGACCTAGACACGCAGCCAGCTTCCCCTTTTTAGCGGATGCTCAAGTTCTGAGCAGGAGCACCAGCAGAATGCATCCGTGATCCTCTTCTGTGTTTTCAAAAGGCAGGGTTACCCTGGTGATGGAAGGCTCAAACTGTTTCTGTGTTTCTGACTTTTGAGAATAGGTGTTGCAAAACACCTACTCTCAAAGAAATTTGCAAAACAGCAAAAGCATGCTCGGTGTGTGTTTTGTTCTTGAAACTCTTCATACAATCAACAAGATCTCATAAAGCAAATATGTTATCAAGAAACTCTTCAAAAAGACAGCAAAAACACAAACACAGTGCATAAAAAACACAAGTTCACACCCGGAGATGGGCAGTATTTCACTGAAATGAATTAAAAACACACATTTAATTACCTTTTGAGTATTTTGTGAATTGTACTTTGCACAGCAGAAACACACGAGATGTAGTTTGTAACAAAATACTTTAAGAGCTTGTATTTGTGTATTTGAAATACTTAAAATCCATTATTTCCTATGTAATTTTATTCTCAAATATGACACATTTGTATTCCAGGTTTAAACTGTAGAAAAAAACTGTTAGCCTAATCACAGTCTTTGGCTAAATGCAAGTGAATCATGTGAAATGTCCTGTCAGGTCCAGCAATGTGCTCCGTGTCAACTACCGTATTTCATTTGTGTTCCTCGTGATCGGTAGCTTGAGGAAAGCAGCTGCTTTGGTGTTTGGTGCAAATTTCCCCAAAGATAAAGGTATGTAATCAAAATATGATCAGAAATCGCATGCTAAGGCAAGCTTACTGAATGACCCTAAAATACAAGAAGCAATTAGCAAACACACGTGCTCTAGAACTGGCAAATATACTTACTCGCTAGTAACCACCCAGCATGCACACCTGAATTTGCAGCCTCCCACCTCCAAGATATTAGAAGAGCTCACCTTTTCAGTGTAGGGGGGTTAAGGTCAGACCCATATTGAGGTTACTAAATCCCTAAAATACAATACAATTACTTTGTATAGAATGTATTTTTATTTTTCAAATTGCAAATACATTTCCATAAGATTGACAACCGCTGTGTCCTCCTCTCCTCCGTAAAAGAAAATAAGGGGACACGTTTCACGTGCCCGTACATGGGGCTGACAGACGCTTGTGCACGTGCATGACCTGTAGTGCACCATGAGTGACGTGCAAGTCTGGGATGCGGACATGTCCGGTCACACCTTCCTTTCACAACCCCCCCTCCCAAGAGCACTTGTTGATCCCCAATATGGGCACGGATGTTGTTAAATTGGTGTAAGGGTTTTTTGGGAGTGGCTTTGACATGGTACAGCTACATAGTGTCATTGTGGGGACAGATCATATAGTAAACTGTGACTGTGGAACGTTGGCTGCTACATTTGACAAAGATTTTGCATTGATTCAGGGCGACGGCTGCATCTCGACTGAGTGACTGATTTGCAGTGCTTCTTTTCCATTTTGCACTGATTCTGTCAACATCCGAATACAGGTAATCATTCAGGGGTCTTGACACCAAAGTGACGCATAAATCTTGCTGATGCTGATCTGCTTATGGCTCCTAGAAAGAAAAAGTCCTCCCCAAAAAACCTGACTGACTTTCTGGATCAAAAGGCAGGGGCTCCACAGTATGAATGGGATGTGGAAGATTTTAGTGTATGGGGGTACTTGTTTGACCAAGGAGCGGTGTTTTACACCAGAGAAGCCGCTGAATGGAACTACACCACACATTCGTTTTTTTGACAGAGATTGGGATCATTTCAGAAACAAAATTTGTGAAGAGCCCAGTAACTCGAAAGGGGTGTCCACAGCACAATGGGATGGATCTGTGTCTGGAGAGACCTACCGTGTAGAAACAGACCTTCTACATCCAGAATCCTACATCTTTTTCAGACTATGCATGGATAACTCTGTTATTCAAAAGGCTCGGAGGGGCACCCCTGACGAGCATAAACCCTACCCCATTACAGCTAAAGAATGGGAAACATGGTTTACCACTGGTTTTGTAGTCCAGTGGAGTGATTGGGGGAGAACCCAAGACCCAAGGTCTCAAAAGAAAACTTTTTGAAGCTCTGGCAAGTGACTGGGCTCCAGAGGATGATAAGGAGAATAAACCAGGGAAGACGGGCCTCGTCATTTATCCCCGAACCCTCAAACCAGGTCGGCATGATCACCTCAAATATCTCCAATCTCTACCGTTTATAGAACCGTTCTGAATAGTTGTGCAGAAAGACGCACAACGAAAAGAAAAGAAATTCAATATTTCGATTGTTCTGAATTTAGCATATGTTTTGTACACGTGTGAGGCTTTATGCATGGTGTGATGTGCCGCCGACTTACGACATGCCTAATTAATTTTCCAAAAATAATTGGGTGGATGACATCGGTAAAGAGTTGGGGAAAAGAAATTTGACATTTCTTTCTCCTGAAGAAACACGAGGAGACGATACCTGCAGAGAGACAGTTTATTGCCGATTGTTTGGACACTGTGGACTACTTTGATCATGATGTGATGATAATCCAAGTGTCCGCGATATTATAGAGGTAACAACAGCCTTATTTACACAAAATTCTTCAGCAAAGAACTAAAAAAACGTGTTTATAGTACTTAAATGGATAACCAGTACAGACAATCTCACTGACATACTTCCCTTGCATTGTATCTAAGGGCATCTGGGGGAAAAGTAAGAGCTTTTTAATGAAAATTATGCAAATGCTCAAGCATATGTACTGGACTGTCTCGGGATTGTATCGCCTTCTACGTACAACATTCTGCTTCGCAGAAATGGTTGATGAGGCCGTTTCTCATTGCAACACTAAAACAGATCACCACAGTGGATAGGCTGCGTACAGTCAAGGATTCTCTGAACATTTGGAGTGGAAAAACACTACAGAGTAATGAGGAACGTATCTAGTCGGCAAAACTATGTCAAAAAGAAATATATATATCATATATAAGATGAGAACTTTGCTGTGTGATGCTGTTAATAATGCAGTATGTGACACTGATAGATTTCTACGTTGTCCTAGATTTGAAAAGCAGACTGAGTGACAGAGGAGTGGCATGCTGTGGTGCAAGTGATTGCAGATAAATACGCAGATGTGAAATCTACTCTAGTCAATGTTGTTAGTTGTTTTCCTTTGAACGATAATGAATTCCACATGGGTCATGTGTTTTGTTTTTGTACTTTTAGTACTGATCTGTGTGTGTTGATGTTGATAATGTAATGCAATGTTTAGTAGACTCTTTGCTCAGTAAAAATACAAATGCCTGTATAAGTGTATACCAAAAACGTAAAAGCACTCTATTTGACAGTACAGGTATTCGCTGTGCAGACTCTGATATAGAAAACTGGCTCTTAAAACAAGATGCTTCTACTCTTCACGGAACGGCTCCTTTGCATTTTAGGAGAAAGAAAGTGTTAGTGAATACGATAGATTGGTAGTTCCAGCTAGATCTAGAGGACATGTCAGCTTATTCTTCAGAAACATTACTTATTAACATGTATAGACGTATTTTCAAAATACGCAGAGGCTCGGTGCTTGAAACATAAAAGTGGTAGATGTGTCTCAGCAGCCTTTAAAGATGTTTCAGATGAAGGTAGAATACCCCATAAAATACAAACAGACAAAGGAATTCTTAAAGAGTTTGAAGCATTAATCAAAAATAATAGAATTATTCACTTCACCACATCAAATGAGACTAAGGCCTCTCTTGTTGAGCATTTCAATAAGACTCTGAAATCTAAAATGTGCCGTTATGTAACAGCCAATAATTCTAAACGTTATATAGACATTTTGCAAGACTTAGTCAGCTCATACAGAGATATCGTCGTTGTATTAAAATGAAACCATCATGGCTACCAGGAGCATTACATCCCTGAAAAACAAGAGCTCCAGAGTTAGCTTCTCACAGTATTAGCTAACACAGTCCACCCCTGTACTGACAGTAAGATAGATGCTAGCTCAGCATAACTCACTTTTCTTTCAGTTACATAGGCAAACTTATTTTTGTTAGCAACAGCAGCAAACTCCATATTTCTGAACTCAGTAATAGCCAGGCCTGCTATTAGCTGAGAAAAGCCTAGATTCTAGTTGGACTCAAACACCACTGTCCATTTTGCAAGTTCAGCTCCTTGGTAGTGTTTTGTTAGTAAGACCTAGTTTAAACACTAGCTTAGGACACACCCCATTATGACACACAGCCACTTTCTCTGCATCCCACCTTAACTAATAACTAACCTTCACGTTCTCACTAACCTCAAGAGTGACTGAGAAACATGGGTTATGTATTTTATGATGCTATTTGCCATGTTTATCTGGATTTGTTTTTGTAACCTGACTATTTTGCTTAGCCATGATAGAAAGTGTTGACCAGTTGGTTAATGAACTGCCCAGATGTTCTAACCTGTATGAACAAATGAACTCCTTCCCACTATGGGCTACTCTCTGGATCACACATCGAGTGCAATCCTGAGACCAAAAGTTGGATTGTTGGGACTCCACAGATGAATTCATTCATTTGTGTGATTTTTAACTGAACTTTATTAGGAGACTGCATTCTTTTTTGTCCCACAATCCTGAAAGCCATTGAACGAAGCATCCCAGCCACTAGAGGCCAATCTAAATCTAAAAAGGGTCCGCGATCATTAGTTCTCTCTCTCCTTCTCCGCTCCTCGCTCAGTGCCCGGACCTCGGGAGCTCTGCTCCAAGCAGACCGACCAAAGAAAGGGTTAGGCCGCAACACGGGTGCCTGCCTTCCTTCAGAACGAACTCTGATCTTACAGCAGTAGTAGGAGTAGTAGTCAGTACAATAGTAATATTAGTGAAAATAGTACATGCCTCCATGTAATTCATATAAAATTCTTATTCAGTATTATTATTCAGTATAATAATCGTAAATGTATAGATAGTTTTAAGTGTTTTCATATTTGTCTCACTATACAGGTTCATTGTTATTGTTTTAATGTTTCAGGGTCTCCACTCCTCAACCTTTGAGCTGAAGAGTGGAAACCCTGAATTCATGAAATCTATCAAAGATATTAATGTTGTAATTATGTTGACAGAAACAAGGTGTCAAAATGATCTGCTCGCTCACTATCATCAAGGATATAATGAAGTCATGGTGCCCTCTATAAAATTAAAAAATATCCGCAAGTGCAGAACATCGGGGGCGATCTGGGTGTGGTATAAAGGAGACCTTTGCCGTCAGATCTCACCAGTTAACCAAATGTGTGATTTACCCAGTTTAAGATTAGATCAAAGCCTGGGCATAACTGATAGAGACCTATCTCTCTGTGCTATTTACATACTCCCAGTAGATTCTCCTTATTTTGAAGAAGACACTTTTGAAACTCTCCACTCAGAAATCGCCTATTTCCAGGCCCAGGCAAACGTGCTTCTAACTGGAGAACTGAATGGACCAACAGGAATTGAACCTGATAACATCGATGTCAGTCTCCCCTGTTTACCACACCAACCTTGACTCTGAAATAAACCAAAGTGGCAGGGAGGTAGTGCGTCTCTGTTGGGCCTTAGGCCTGTACATAGTTAACGGTAGGTTCAGAGGGGATTCTCTAGGGAGATTCACATACTCCTCAGCTCTTGGGTCTAGTGCAGTAGACTATTCGATCACTGACATGGACCCATCCACTATCAGTGCATTCACCGTCATACAGCAATCCCCCTTTTCAGACCTCAACCAAATATATGTGTTCTTTAAACTCTCAGGTCAAATGAGTGACACAAAAAGGGAACCCAGTAAGCTGTATAAATTAAGCCCTACTCACAGATGGGCCCAAGACAGTGGAGACAAATTCATCATGGCCTTGAACTCACCTGATCTGATGAATGACATATCAGTATATAACCAAAATCAATATGTCCCTTCCAGAGATGGTTATGATATTTCACAAGGCAACTATTGAAGCTAACCTTATAAAACAAAAAAACGGAAGCCTGTTAAAAAGCAAAATGCTTTTGGGCAAATGGTTTGGTCAAGAATGCAAGACCATCATTAATCAAAATCAGTTCTGGGATATATGGAACTTCAACACAAAGCAACCACAAGCACTGCCCATCCAAAATGGTGACATCTGGAGAGCACATTTTAAAACTCTCTACAAAGACATGCCAATAAAGCTAATTAATTCAGATCAATGTATTATAAAAGAAAACCTCCAAACATTAGAAGAAACAATTAAAGACAACCAAAAACCCCTTGATTTCCTAATTACTTGGGAAGACTTGACCACACAGACAAAGTCTCTCCAGCCAAAAAAAGCTTGTGGTCCAGAGGCATTAAAAATGAAATGCTCAAATGCAGCACCCCAGAGATGTGCAGTCAGGATGTTTTCCTGACATCTGGTGCAAAGTGCTCATTTCCTCCATTCATATGAGTGGGGAAAAATCTGACCCTGGTAACTACTGTGGCATCTGTGTCCGCAATTGTTTAGGTAAACTATTCTGTAGTATTCTAAATAGAAGAATACTAGATTTCTTTGAAGAGCACTCCATCTTGAGTAAAAATCAAATTGGCTACCTCCCAAAACACTGCACCACCGACCATGCGTACACCCTTTAATTAACAAACATCTACACCAAACAAAAAATGCTAAGATATTTGCTTGTTTTATTGATTTCAAGAAAGCTTTTGTATCTATTTGGCATGAAGGGCTCTATTACAGACTTCTACATTGTGGTATAGGGGGCAAAATGTATGATCTGGTTAAATCAATGTATTTGGAAAATAGTTGTACTGTAAAAATTGTAGACAAACAAACTGATTTCTTCACCCAGAGGTGTTCGTCAGGGCTGCAACTTAAGCCTGACTTTATTTAATGTGTACATAAATAAACGTGCTGTACAGTTGGGTCAGTGTGCTGCTGCCCTTGTCCTCTCCCTCCCAGATAGAGAGGTGAAGTCTCTGTTTTACGCTGATGACCTTGTTCTGCTGTCTCCTACTGAACAAGGACTACAGCAACAGCTGGACATAGTAGAAAAGTAAGAAAGTCAGAATTGGGCCCTGGCAGTAAATATGAAGAAAACTAATGTCATGATATTTCAAAAATGCCCCAGATGCCAGTTTACCATAACTCATCATTGAACACAGTATGAGTTATACCTACCGTGGAATAACCATATCAGCATCAGGGAGTTTCAACATGGCAGTGAATGCACTAAAAGAAAAAGCTCGGGGGAAAAACATCCAACAGAATCTCGACATGCAGAATTCTGCAGATACATTTTACACGTACACAGAAAAACACCAACAGATGCATGTTGAGCAGAATTAGGCAGATACCCACTGACAATTAACATTCAAAAGAAATCGCTCAAATTTTTTTATGACTTTAAATCCAGCCCCCTAGACCCCCTCCATTCTAAAGCCCTCCAAAACCAAGAGCTGAGCCCAGAAAAGAGACCCCTTTGTCAGAATAAACTAAATTATAACACAATGTAAAGAAACCTATTTGGAACATTGGAAAGAAGAAACTAAAATCCAAATTAGATCAGAACGTTATCTGGCCTTAAAAAGAGATTATGAATTGGCAGAATTGGCTCAGTGACCACAAATTAAATCGAAAAAGGAAGACACAAAAGATCCTGGCAACCAAAAGAAAACAGAATATGTGGTCACTGTTGAGACAGAGCTGCACTTCCTCCTACAATGTAAAACATTCAATGAAATAAGGAACATTTACTTTAACAAGTTCAACTCTGCAAACTCAGATTTCAAAGAGCTAAATGAGCTCTCAACATTAAAAATACTATATAGAGGGCACACAGTTGTTATGACTACAATGCTTTGTCCATCTTAGTCCATGGGCCAGACCTGGAAATTTCACGTATCGGTACCATCTGAGGTGGCAAAGGTTCTTTGGTCCTACGTTCTTCACATTTCAATGAACAAATTGATATAATTTATAAACCTTTAGATGGGCTGGTTGTAACCTGAATGTAACGTAACGTTACCCCTCAACAGAATACACCAAGTACATGTTATGTATACAACATGTAATGCATGCATGAGCCAGCTCTTATCAAAAGCAGAAGAAAACAAGAGTTTTAAGGAAAACATTTTTTGCCGCTAGTTTTTAACCTCTAAGACCCACATTAAGACCTTTCCGTTTTTGCATATGTTTGTGTTCTGCCTTATAAAGTTGTCATTTTTTACAGTAGTATCAAGTTTCAACAGTTCCAGAGTCCGCACAATCTCAGATAATGATATATATTGATCAATAAAGACTTCTATTCACTATGATAGGGGATATTGGCCCATAAAACAAAAAAACTAAACAAAAAGGAGCTTAAATATTTACTTATTTTATTGAAAACAGTACTTCAAGCCATAATAATTAAATAAAAACTCAACATAGAAAGTGACAGACATTTGTTTGGATGGCGTTAGAAGTGGTTTGAAGACTCTAGTTTCTTGTGTTTCTGAGTTATGCCCATTTTTTGGGCAGTAATTGACATTGTTTTCCCTGCCATTGCATATCCCTAAATATGATATGCATCATGGCAGTTCTTTACCATAATCACACACAGGGGCATCTGGCATACCTTGCACCAGAATGGGGTATACTTCCTGGTTCTGGAAGGGATATTTGTGGTTGGTCAGGGGGAGACAGCCTTCCTCTCCTCCTCCTCCTTCCTCTCTGTTGGTGGCCCACCTTGTCAGCATCCACAGTATATAACATATGAAAATAAATAAATAAAACTCCTGTTTTACTGGGTAATAATAATTACTCAAAGCCTTGTTCCTCAGTGGCCTAACCCTTCTCCCCCCACCTTCTGGAGGGATTGAAATGACTAAAATAATATGTTAATTTATGTAGTCTATCTATATACTGTCAAATAGTTTACAGTAGTATTTGGTTTATTTCACATAATATTTACTTCCACCCTACACTATTCTACAGTAATAGTCTGTTTATTTTACATACTATACATTTACTTTACCATGCTATAATGATCAGTATTGCTTACAGGGAAACACACACAGTGGTAGGCCTATCAGATACTGTAGGTCTGTCTGGATAGCTTACAGCGCAAACGGTTTCAGAGTGCGCAAAAACAATATATCTGCAATCCAAAATAATAATAATAATAATGATAAAACTTTATTTATAGAGCACTTATCAAAACAAAGTAAAGTGCTTCACAACAAATACCACATAAAATACCACAGTGAATGATGAAATATAAAGAAATAAAACACACAAAAGCAATAAAATAAACAGCCAGTTCAGGTCAAATCAGGATCTGCTTTCAGATAAAAATGTGTTTTGAGACGAGACTTAAACGAAGACGCTGACTCAGACAGCCTGATGTCTTCAGGCAGGTTGTTCCAGAGCCTCGGGGCCCTGATGGCAAAAGCTCTGTCCCTACTTTGTAGCATCACATGCCCCTACGCTGTAGCCTACATAATACATCACAATGTATTTATTTCATAATAGCATTACTTACTTGTCCTAGTAAAGATTTATGCAGTGGCGAAATTCCTCTCCTCCTCTGAATAGCACGGCTCGGGCGCAGAGTCGTTTCATTTTCTTCGACATCTTGAAAAGTAAGCTCAAACGCCTCATCTGCACTAAATTTCTTTTTTTGCCATGTCGTTGTATCTTTGTATCTGTCTGTATCTCTTTGTTTCTGTACAAACGTTTACTCTATGCTTTGCTCCTGTCCCGTTACCATACACAAAACAATACACAGCCAAGCCTCTGAATCAGACATTCCGATTGGCTGTGATGTCATCCACTGTAGCCAACAAAACTGTCTGATTCAGACAAGTGACTCTCACATCAACAACAAAGATGGTGGATGAGAACTGATTGATATATACACAGAAAGAATGTGCAGTGTATTGGGCAGTGGTTTAGATTATCCACATTTTTTGCCATTTTTCATATTAGTTTTACTAACAGAAGTAAATTACTCACATGTACAAGATAGTTTCTGTAGTTTAACAGGAAAAAAACAGCATGGCTCAAACTGTTGAGGAGTAATGACGCTCTAAAGACATGATATTTGGAAGATTATATGCCCCCATGGGTTTCAGAGGATTGTTAAATGTTCAGTGTGTAATATTTAGGGGGCTCATTGGCAGAATATGGCAATAATATTTGGGTTTTTCACAAGTTTTGCGGGCACCGTAGTTTCTCCTACACGTTTGGAAAGGGAGGGTGAGGCGAGCGGTGTTCAAATGGTTGCAGACTGCAGTTTCACCGCTAGATGCCACTAAATCCTCCACACTGGACCTTTAACTAAGCTATCCTCCATTCAGTGTTGGATACAATAGCAAACGATACACCAGATAAATTAACAGGGCAGCTGGCTATTTTGCTAGCTTGCAATCACGAACTAATGTTAGTGTCAGGGTTTGTTTTTACTAATTATTTGAGTACATTTGGGTAATTACACTGATCCTAGATCAGCAAATAAATGCAACTTTTGCCTCGAGTTTATTCTAATGCATTCTTATCAATTATACTGCAGGGGAGAACAAGCTAAGATGAACACTTCTTACATTTTAAACGATTATGGCAAGAGAAATACAAATTTTTATCTAATAATAAAGTGTTAATTTATCTGGTCTATTTTTTGCTTTGGTCCTTAAAACTCGGGCAAATTCACAAAAGGACTGCAAGGCTTTTGTGGACGCTAAACCTGCATAAATACGAAATTTTGAAAGCACCCGCAAAGGGTGAACTGCACCCCGGACTGCGCTGCCAAGCAAATGGTGTCTCAGTGCTCTGGTGCTATTTGCAGGTATGTAAATGAGGCAACATGCATATATTTGGTGCAAAACTGGCCCCTTTCCATGCAAATGAGTCTCTTTGAAAAACAAGGTCAAATTCACAAACACCAGCACTAATATCCACACGCAGTTAAAGTGAAATTACTAGTGTTGGTAGTAACTGAAGCGCATTTATAAAGGGGCGTCACACCCGGACTTTCCAGTGATCATGGCAGCAGTGATTGTAGCCAGACGAAGCAATAGAGCATCACAATACATCATATGTACACAGGTGGCACAGAGACAGTACAATACCTGATATAGACCATTTTTGTCAGGAGTTGGTGGAGACCAAAACAGAGCTAAAAGGAGAGTGAATAGTGAATGGACTTAGATTCATCAGGTGGACACAAACAGCACTCCAAATGAACGCTACTGTTACTCTGTTTGTTGAATGTGTAAATAAGCAACTGTTTGCTAATACCTTCATCATAACAACTTTATAAGGTGATAAAATGTCAGTGTTTACAGCTTGTTCTACTGCAAACAAGTGGCCACAAAATCCCTTCAAGTTTAAGTGCAGTCCTGAATGCAAGACTTTTACTTGAAATAGATGATTTTTTTTTACAGTGCGGTATCAATACTTTTATTCAAGCATGTAAGGACTTCTTCCACCACTGGAAATACAGGCAATATGAGAGTAAAACAAATAATGAATGAGCAAGTCTAAACGGGTAGGTCTTGAGGTCAGCTTTTGTCCACAGATAGTTCACAAGGAGTGTGTCCAAAATGGAGCCACAACCTCAAAGGCACAGTCTTCTTTAGTTTTAAGCCTGGAGTAAGGACCAAACTGTGATCAGAGACCTACCAGTGACATCACTGAGGCAGGTGCCCCACCCATGTCTGACCATGCAGAGCTCTACTAGTGATCGCAAGAATCTTGAATTAGATTCTAAATTTGATGTGGAGTCAGTGTAAACAAATAAAGGTCAGTGTTACATGAGACCTGTAGGACCTGGCCAATAGATTTGCAGCAGCATTCTGGATCGCTTGTAGAAGATCCAGGGAGGTCTTACAGAGGCAAGTCAATAGGTTTGGCCCTTTACATGTGACTTCATACAGTGTCAAAAGTTTTGCGTTACAATTGTGCAGAGGGGATGAGCTGACTCAGCAGAAACACATTTCTTTTCATGCAGAGTATTGTGAGTGGAAGACCGTCAGCTGTCTGTGTAAGGAGAACCAGAAAGTGTTCAGGCTTTCACAACTTCTAGTCAGAGCATGATACAGTGGTTAGAGGTTAGTTTCTTTCTCAGTGCTGGACCCCCAGAGATGGTGTGTATATGCATGGAAATGACAGGAAACAACAGTTTAACATATATAAATAAATTATCAAACTATCTGACATTGTGAAATAATACGATAAAAAAATTTTGATTATTTTATTTATTTAGTCTCACATGAATAGTTTATTGTGCCTGTGTGGGTAGATGATATCCTGAATGTCAAAGAAATTTGTTTGAAAGGAAATGAACTATTTAACACCTTTTTTCACAGCTGTCAGTTCCAGGAAAGAAAGAAAGAAAAAAACCAAGTATATGTCAATCTTTGTCTTCATGAACTTGATTGTTCCAACCTTCCAACCACACACAGTGTGTGTGTGTGTGTGTGTGTGTGTGTGTGTGTGTGTGTGTGTGTGTGTGTGTCAATCTGTTTACTTTAAATGAGCTGCCTTGCCATTATTTTCGTCTTGTCCCATGCATGTTGGTGGAAGTGGATTATAAAATGCAGTTAGTAGTGCTGTGGTGTTGTCTTGTCTATTCTCAGAGGATTGTAGTTGCATTTAGTCCAGAAATCAGTTTCTTCCAATAACCAGTAACGTCATAAGTGCAGTGCAACAGGTCAAGCAGCTAAATCAGCTTCTAAACAAGAGATTGTTTGGGCAGCCGAGGACACAGTTTTACTAATCTGGAGCTAGGCTACAGTGTGTGGTTCCGCAGATGCATGCAGGTCGTTGAATAAGACTTTGCATTAAAACAGTAATTAGTTCATTTGTCCATCTTTCACCTAATCATTTAGTCTTTCTTTGGTGCCAAAACTATAATCCATTTTGTTCAGGCCATCCTCCTCAAAAATACGGCCGTATAGGTCGTCTGTGCAAGCAGCTCATTACGACCCATATGTGTGTTTATTGTTAGGCTGCGACCTCTAGTGGCCGTAGTAATTATGATGGAAGCAAACGAGGAAGTCATGTGAGGTGGTATAAAGAGCGACAGTCCGCTCACCCAGGAGACCGCTGTTCGTGTGCTGTGTGAAACCAAAAGTCAACACTGACTTATTTTAACTTACGTTCGTAAGTTAAGTTATGTACATCACGTGACTTACTAATGGAACTTACTGATTTTAACCCAAATCATGATCTTTTCCTAAACCCAACCAAGTAGCTTTGTTGCCTAAACCTAACCAAACTGCAGCCATTTCACAACGTTAACCATGTGTGTATTATTGTTACCATGATGATGAAGGCCTGTCTTTTTTCACTTTTTACTTAGTTTTAGTCTTGTTTTTTGTTTTCGTCGTGAGTAAAAGGTTATCAACAGATGTTTTTTTCTTCGCAGTTTTCATTGATGAAACTGACACTGCTGGGTGTACAATATTATCTTCCAATGTGAATACTTGAAGAAGTCAAAGGTCTATTGTCTCTGTCAGTAGAGATGTGGGATGTGTGGGATTCTGTGGAGGTTAGGTGAGATCCAAAATCACCATTTACTACAGAACTATAACTGCAGTTGACTGGCAATACCTTTTTATAGACTCAGTGTCGTCTGAGCAGTTTGGCACAGAGTGTATGTGCTTCTTTGAGCATTTGTAAGGTCTCGTGTAGATCTGATCCATGTGCAATCCACAGGAAACTCAATGAAACCTTAAAAAAATGATTATTTTATATTTCAATTTCCTGTGCTTGTCCGTGCTCTTTGAGTTCTATGCAGAGTCACATGCCTGGTTCCTCCACTGCTGAACAAAAGTCACCATTTTTGCATCATCAACTTTTTGAACGCTGGAAGCCTGGCTTGCGTCTCCAAGTGATATTTGGGTTAGCATTGGATTCGTTTGTCTCCAGATTTTTTGCCGACAACAGAATCTCAGGACCAAAATGCATATTTAATCTGTGTGTGTTTGTGTGTGTGAGTTCACTTCCTCACCTGTACGTACGCTCACATCAACACACACAAAGAGCTTGAGTCAGCAAAACGGTTGCTTTGTATTTGCTTATCTAACTTTTTTACTGATAACTTTTTTTATGATTTAAAGATATTTACACTTTATTTTGTTAATGTAAGTAAAACTTAAATTCATTTTTTAAGTTTACATATGAAAGAGTTTCACTCTACTTGCTCTAAGCTACTGTGTTTTAACCAACTGCAAGACATTTTAAACCACATCTGAGATTCTGTAACTCTTTCCTCTCTTGGTTTGTTGATTTGGCTACACAACTCAGGTTAGGTCTTGAGGTCAGCTTTTGTCCACAGATAGTTCACAAGGAGTGTGTCCAAAATGGAGCCACAACCTCAAAGGCACAGTCTTCTTTAGTTTTAAGCCTGGAGTAAGGACCAAACTGTGATCAGAGACCTACCAGTGACATCACTGAGGCAGGTGCCCCACCCATGTCTGACCATGCAGAGCTCTACTAGTGATCGCAAGAATCTTGAATTAGATTCTAAATTTGATGTGGAGTCAGTGTAAACAAATAAAGGTCAGTGTTACATGAGACCTGTAGGACCTGGCCAATAGATTTGCAGCAGCATTCTGGATCGCTTGTAGAAGATCCAGGGAGGTCTTACAGAGGCAAGTCAATAGGTTTGGCCCTTTACATGTGACTTCATACAGTGTCAAAAGTTTTTGCGTTACAATTGTGCAGAGGGGATGAGCTGACTCAGCAGAAACACATTTCTTTTCATGCAGAGTATTGTGAGTGGAAGACCGTCAGCTGTCTGTGTAAGGAGAACCAGAAAGTGTTCAGGCTTTCACAACTTCTAGTCAGAGCATGATACAGTGGTTAGAGGTTAGTTTCTTTCTCAGTGCTGGACCCCCAGAGATGGTGTGTATATGCATGGAAATGACAGGAAACAACAGTTTAACATATATAAATAAATTATCAAACTATCTGACATTGTGAAATAATACGATAAAAAAATTTTGATTATTTTATTTATTTAGTCTCACATGAATAGTTTATTGTGCCTGTGTGGGTAGATGATATCCTGAATGTCAAAGAAATTTGTTTGAAAGGAAATGAACTATTTAACACCTTTTTCACAGCTGTCAGTTCCAGGAAAGAAAGAAAGAAAAAAACCAAGTATATGTCAATCTTTGTCTTCATGAACTTGATTGTTCCAACCTTCCAACCACACACAGTGTGTGTGTGTGTGTGTGTGTGTGTGTGTGTGTGTGTGTGTGTGTGTGTCAATCTGTTTACTTTAAATGAGCTGCCTTGCCATTATTTTCGTCTTGTCCCATGCATGTTGGTGGAAGTGGATTATAAAATGCAGTTAGTAGTGCTGTGGTGTTGTCTTGTCTATTCTCAGAGGATTGTAGTTGCATTTAGTCCAGAAATCAGTTTCTTCCAATAACCAGTAACGTCATAAGTGCAGTGCAACAGGTCAAGCAGCTAAATCAGCTTCTAAACAAGAGATTGTTTGGGCAGCCGAGGACACAGTTTTACTAATCTGGAGCTAGGCTACAGTGTGTGGTTCCGCAGATGCATGCAGGTCGTTGAATAAGACTTTGCATTAAAACAGTAATTAGTTCATTTGTCCATCTTTCACCTAATCATTTAGTCTTTCTTTGGTGCCAAAACTATAATCCATTTTGTTCAGGCCATCCTCCTCAAAAATACGGCCGTATAGGTCGTCTGTGCAAGCAGCTCATTACGACCCATATGTGTGTTTATTGTTAGGCTGCGACCTTTAGTGGCCGTAGTAATTATGATGGAAGCAAACGAGGAAGTCATGTGAGGTGGTATAAAGAGCGACAGTCCGCTCACCCAGGAGACCGCTGTTCATGTGCTGTGTGAAACCAAAAGTCAACACTGACTTATTTTAACTTACGTTCGTAAGTTAAGTTATGTACATCACGTGACTTACTAATGGAACTTACTGATTTTAACCCAAATCATGATCTTTTCCTAAACCCAACCAAGTAGCTTTGTTGCCTAAACCTAACCAAACTGCAGCCATTTCACAACGTTAACCATGTGTGTATTATTGTTACCATGATGATGAAGGCCTGTCTTTTTTCACTTTTTACTTAGTTTTAGTCTTGTTTTTTGTTTTCGTCGTGAGTAAAAGGTTATCAACAGATGTTTTTCTTCGCAGTTTTCATTGATGAAACTGACACTGCTGGGTGTACAATATTATCTTCCAATGTGAATACTTGAAGAAGTCAAAGGTCTATTGTCTCTGTCAGTAGAGATGTGGGATGTGTGGGATTCTGTGGAGGTTAGGTGAGATCCAAAATCACCATTTACTACAGAACTATAACTGCAGTTGACTGGCAATACCTTTTTATAGACTCAGTGTCGTCTGAGCAGTTTGGCACAGAGTGTATGTGCTTCTTTGAGCATTTGTAAGGTCTCGTGTAGATCTGATCCATGTGCAATCCACAGGAAACTCAATGAAACCTTAAAAAATGATTATTTTATATTTCAATTTCCTGTGCTTGTCCGTGCTCTTTGAGTTCTATGCAGAGTCACATGCCTGGTTCCTCCACTGCTGAACAAAAGTCACCATTTTTGCATCATCAACTTTTTGAACGCTGGAAGCCTGGCTTGCGTCTCCAAGTGATATTTGGGTTAGCATTGGATTCGTTTGTCTCCAGATTTTTGCCGACAACAGAATCTCAGGACCAAAATGCATATTTAATCTGTGTGTGTTTGTGTGTGTGAGTTCACTTCCTCACCTGTACGTACGCTCACATCAACACACACAAAGAGCTTGAGTCAGCAAAACGGTTGCTTTGTATTTGCTTATCTAACTTTTTACTGATAACTTTTTTTATGATTTAAAGATATTTACACTTTATTTTGTTAATGTAAGTAAAACTTAAATTCATTTTTTAAGTTTACATATGAAAGAGTTTCACTCTACTTGCTCTAAGCTACTGTGTTTTAACCAACTGCAAGACATTTTAAACCACATCTGAGATTCTGTAACTCTTTCCTCTCTTGGTTTGTTGATTTGGCTACACAACTCAGGTTAGGTCTTGAGGTCAGCTTTTGTCCACAGATAGTTCACAAGGAGTGTGTCCAAAATGGAGCCACAACCTCAAAGGCACAGTCTTCTTTAGTTTTAAGCCTGGAGTAAGGACCAAACTGTGATCAGAGACCTACCAGTGACATCACTGAGGCAGGTGCCCCACCCATGTCTGACCATGCAGAGCTCTACTAGTGATCGCAAGAATCTTGAATTAGATTCTAAATTTGATGTGGAGTCAGTGTAAACAAATAAAGGTCAGTGTTACATGAGACCTGTAGGACCTGGCCAATAGATTTGCAGCAGCATTCTGGATCGCTTGTAGAAGATCCAGGGAGGTCTTACAGAGGCAAGTCAATAGGTTTGGCCCTTTACATGTGACTTCATACAGTGTCAAAAGTTTTGCGTTACAATTGTGCAGAGGGGATGAGCTGACTCAGCAGAAACACATTTCTTTTCATGCAGAGTATTGTGAGTGGAAGACCGTCAGCTGTCTGTGTAAGGAGAACCAGAAAGTGTTCAGGCTTTCACAACTTCTAGTCAGAGCATGATACAGTGGTTAGAGGTTAGTTTCTTTCTCAGTGCTGGACCCCCAGAGATGGTGTGTATATGCATGGAAATGACAGGAAACAACAGTTTAACATATATAAATAAATTATCAAACTATCTGACATTGTGAAATAATACGATAAAAAAATTTTGATTATTTTATTTATTTAGTCTCACATGAATAGTTTATTGTGCCTGTGTGGGTAGATGATATCCTGAATGTCAAAGAAATTTGTTTGAAAGGAAATGAACTATTTAACACCTTTTTTCACAGCTGTCAGTTCCAGGAAAGAAAGAAAGAAAAAAACCAAGTATATGTCAATCTTTGTCTTCATGAACTTGATTGTTCCAACCTTCCAACCACACACAGTGTGTGTGTGTGTGTGTGTGTGTGTGTGAGTGTGTGTGTGTGTGTCAATCTGTTTACTTTAAATGAGCTGCCTTGCCATTATTTTCGTCTTGTCCCATGCATGTTGGTGGAAGTGGATTATAAAATGCAGTTAGTAGTGCTGTGGTGTTGTCTTGTCTATTCTCAGAGGATTGTAGTTGCATTTAGTCCAGAAATCAGTTTCTTCCAATAACCAGTAACGTCATAAGTGCAGTGCAACAGGTCAAGCAGCTAAATCAGCTTCTAAACAAGAGATTGTTTGGGCAGCCGAGGACACAGTTTTACTAATCTGGAGCTAGGCTACAGTGTGTGGTTCCGCAGATGCATGCAGGTCGTTGAATAAGACTTTGCATTAAAACAGTAATTAGTTCATTTGTCCATCTTTCACCTAATCATTTAGTCTTTCTTTGGTGCCAAAACTATAATCCATTTTGTTCAGGCCATCCTCCTCAAAAATACGGCCGTATAGGTCGTCTGTGCAAGCAGCTCATTACGACCCATATGTGTGTTTATTGTTAGGCTGCGAACTTTTAGTGGCCGTAGTAATTATGATGGAAGCAAACGAGGAAGTCATGTGAGGTGGTATAAAGAGCGACAGTCCGCTCACCCAGGAGACCGCTGTTCATGTGCTGTGTGAAACCAAAAGTCAACACTGACTTATTTTAACTTACGTTCGTAAGTTAAGTTATGTACATCACGTGACTTACTAATGGAACTTACTGATTTTAACCCAAATCATGATCTTTTCCTAAACCCAACCAAGTAGCTTTGTTGCCTAAACCTAACCAAACTGCAGCCATTTCACAACGTTAACCATGTGTGTATTATTGTTACCATGATGATGAAGGCCTGTCTTTTTTCACTTTTTACTTAGTTTTAGTCTTCGTCGTGAGTTTGCTGAAGCTGATAAACTAGTGCATTCATGACAAAGCCACAACAATGCACAAGTATTAATCTATATTAAATCATACCATAATAACTCAACTCACGATCCACATGTGAATAATGGGAGGAGGAAGGGATGGCATTAGTTTACTAAACATTAAGGCTAGACAGTAGAGGTGTTCAGTACATCATGTACCTGTTGGCCATTACACTCTATTTTACATTCTACCGTAGCTCTACCTATCCTTAGCATCTCACTACAGTTCCTTCATTTGAAGAAAATCTTCATCAATGTCTCTTTAAACTGAACTCACTACAGTGAATCACTGTTGTCACTGACCGAATCAGCTTTCAGCAGTGGAGCTCCTCACTGGTGACTGAAAGCACTGTTGTCGGTTCAGCTGTGATTCACAGTATATTACTTACCGTTAACAGCTTGTTAAAAGACTGCGAACGCCACAGAAACAAAAACAATTATCTGATTACTCTGTTGTAAATAATAGACTATAATAATAGAATGAGCTATTATGTGCAGTGCTTGTATAGGTTAGTTTTGTACTGAACTGAACATAACAGCTTGGACTAGCAACAGACTAAACGTGTTACTGAACTGAAGACAGTCAGAATCAGCGCTCAACGTGCGGCAGCATGAACAGTGATGCGTTCACCTGCTGCCATACATAGGCTACTGATGTGCTGTGATGCGACCGCTTAGCTTCGGAAAAACAGTGAACGAACTACCTAGCAAGTGACTATGAATCTTTGAACTCAACTGAACGAAGTGATTCATGATTACCACCTTTACTACACAGGTGACTGACATCAAAGATGATGATTGGTCAGCTTCAAATACAAAGTATTCTTATTATGGACGCTGTTTCTTACACTTTCTTTCTTTAACAAAGACCTGATGACCTGATGACTTGCCAATTCATAACAGAAGTTATCTCATTGCACTTTTCCTATAGAGCAGGTCTAGACCGTACTCTTTATATTATTGTCTACAGAGTCCCAACAAATCCCACCATGAGCAAGCATTTGGCGACAGTGGCAAGGAAAAACTTCCTTTTAAGAAGCAGAAACCTCGGGCAGAACCAGACTCCGGGTGGGCGGCCATCTGCCGCTACTGGTTGGGTTGAGGGAGGGTGGGAAGCACAATGCAATGATGTAATGGTAGTGGTAATATTGCGATTAATAAAGTAATGATAATAGGAATGATAGCGATAGGAATAATAATGATAATAATAGTTAAAAGAATAATAATAATTGTTGTAGTAGCAGTTGTCGAGCAGGAACACAGAGGAGTAGCAAGTGGCCCACAAGGAGAGACTGCGACAGCCGAAGAGATCGGTGAGTTTACCGGGGAAACTTCAGCTCACAATTTGCTGTATCAGCTCCACTGCTGGCTGATTGTGGGGGGGTTTGCGGTCGGTTTGTAAAACAGACACAACCAGAACTACACATAGCCTAATACAACCTCTGTGCTCGACTCAAACTGTTAACTCATAGTCCTTCAGAATTAATGTTTCCCATTACTCAACACTCTGATAAACAAGGCTGGTCTGTTGTGCTGGCTCTCTTATATCGTGCACACTCCGCTCCACTGAAGAGACTAAAACATCAGATCTGTGTGGAGCACTGAGGAGACTGTAATGTTTCAAAAATGAATACAGGAAACAAACATAAATGCTATCTTTCCATTGTGTTTTCTACTTTATTTTTCACCGTTTATGGTTTGACGGGCACTCATTTAATTACGCCATCTTGTTGCACCCTCTGCTTTTGCAATGGTTTAATGGCACCTGACTGGAAAAATAGCACCACCAGTTTTTTTTATCTCATGGAACCAACTCCTAATATTCACATAACAGTAGTGGATGGAAACAGAAATTGATTACTACTACTTTTGGATGGAAACATCGTTACAGTTAGAGACTAGCTGGTGGTCAATGCGACAAAGTCTAAGGAGCTGGTTGTAGATCTACGAAGGGCCAAGGCACCAGTGACCCCGGTTTCCATCCAGGGGGTCAGTGCGGACATTGTAGAGGATTACAAGTACCTGGGAGTACACATGGACAACAAACTGGACTGGGCTAAGAACACTCAAGCTGTTTACAGGAAGGGCCAGAGCCGCCTCTATTTTCTGAGGAGGCTGAGGTCCTTCAACATCTGCCGGACAATGCTGAAGATGTTTTATGAGTCTGTGGTGGCCAGTGCTGTCCTGTATGCTGTTGCATGCTGGGGCAGCAGGTTGAGGGTAGCGGACGCTAACAGACTCAACAAACTGATCCGTAAGGCCGGTGACATTGTGGGGGTGGAGCTGGACTCTCTGGCGGTGGTGTCAGAGAGGAGGATGCTGGCCAAACTACACGCCATCTTGGACAGTGTCTCCCACCCGCTCCATGACGTGCTGGTCAAACAAAGGAGTACCTTCAGCGGAAGACTCATCCCCCCAAAAAGCACCACAGAGCGCCACAGGAAGTCATTCCTCCCTGTGGCCATCAGACTCTTTAACCCCTCCCTCTAAGTGTCAGTCTGTATGACCCTAAGTCATTAAACTGGTCACTGGGTCATTAACATCACTGCAATACTTGAAATAACTGTTTCTGGATCAATTGGATAGTATTAAGGGACTTATTCGGGCAGCCTGATAATAAGGAATTGCAATAATCCAGCCTAGAAGTAACAAATGTCTGGACTTTTTCTGGTGATACTGTCCATACCCTGGTCTACACCCAGACCTATGTATGATTGTAGTGCTCTCATATATTTTGGAATGTCTGTGACCTTTAATAGACTATGTTAGCTTTTCCATTGTCAGACAACTTGACAGGATCTTCAGCTATTGATCAACAGTTGTCATTTCAGTTTTTTCCTGTTAAATGACAATACTTTTTGTAAGAGACTAACCACTCCCAATCTTGATGTTTTCAGATGAGCAGAAAAGAGAACTGAAATAAAGATTTGGGCAAAGAGGAAGAGCACAACGAAACAGTATCAGATACCATTTGTGTCATTTTTACAAAGACGAACTTATCCATTACTATAATTTCTCGTCTTCTGAACTACATTTTATTTCTGGAGGGTTATTATTAATTTGTGTAAGAGCACAGTGTAATGTTTGTATAGCAGTCATTTCAACCTGGTATAAATTGTCTGATACTGGGCACCATGGCATACCAGCAAACAATATCTCTGAAATGAAATGACACACATTATATGTCCTGTGTTGAACAGCATAAAAACTTGCTGCAAATGTCAACTCAGCTTTTTAAATGCTGATCAGCTGAAATGCTAAATGGTCCTTATTCTGCGAACAAAACAGTGTCTGTTTCAGCTTGTAAGCTGCAGTTACAGTTTGTCTGTTTACACTGTGTCTCTACCAGCTCAGCTGTCAATCAAACATGTACACTGGCACTGGAGACTTGGAGGCTAAAGTAGCATTTCTGATTTATCTCCAAAGATCTCTTTTTCTTCCTTTCAGAAATAAATTAACAGCTATCTGGCCACAACCCTGAAAGTGGTCGTAGCTTGTTCAAGACTTGGCAGTGGGTTTTATGAAGTGACTACTGTGTTACAAGTGCAAAGGTCCTTATTTAAAGTGTTTTTTTCAGAAATACTGTTGTTTTTTCAAGATCAATGGAATAATTTATAAAACAAGCCCTTGTTACTGAACAGGTCAACATTTTTCATGATTCATCTCTTATATCTCTCTTAAACCCTAAATCCAGGTTTCCTTTTCCTGGAAGTATATAATTGCCTGAAATTGGTGTGAAATTTGACAAAGAAGGAACAATAACCAAGTAAGTGACCATGTGCCAGTCCACTTTTTTGTTTTGTCAGCAAAAGTAAAGAACAGCCAAGCAATTCCTGTATAGAGTAATATTTCAGCCATTTTATCACTGTTATTATGCAGAAAACATAATTTAAATATATACAGAAAGGTACATTTCAAGTAGTAAATAAGCATATTCAGTCTTATTTTACAGTGTTCCCCACACATGCAAGCATGGGCATATTAAGTCGACAGTGTTTACAGCCAGTACAAATACAGTTACAGCTAAATCATAGGGGGGTGGCCACGCAAACCAGACACACACACTACAGAACATTAGTCTGTTTTAGGGCAGCCCCTTTAGCAGATGCTGGCTTCTTTGCCACTAAAACTCTTGCGCTCAGTCAGCTGCAGCGAACACTCCTCATTATCTTTACACTGCACACCACTGCACTGGTGAGTTCAATCAGCCTTACAACAGTGACATCAAGAGTCAGATTTTTTGTTTGTGTTTTGTTTGTTTGTTTACAGTAATCTGTATTTAATACTTTAGACTTCTTTATGAAATGTACATATTCATATTTTGCTGGTTAATTGTGGTTTGAAACTAGGGTATTTACTATATATCAAATGCATGGTGAAGATGTGAAGAAGTGTCTCTTTGAGTGTGAGTTTTAATCAGATCAAACAGAGCACTAGTAGTAAGCTGAACTTTCAATTTCAAACAAAGTACTAAAATGACTCAAGTATTTTTTTCCAAGGGCACATGTCTCACAATTGTTTTGAATTGTTTGTCTTTACATGAAAACTAATCCATAGTTTGTCACAGTGACAAGCAATGACCTGAATCAAACTGACTTTACAGTCTTATCATGCTAATGTAAAGCTGCAAAAATGCAGATTTCTACTTTGATGTGCAAAGAAACACACTTTATGATTACAGCCACGGTCCATTATGAAGAACTAGAAAGCAGTGACCGTTTTTTAATGTAAACTAGACAAAACTGCTGAGTAGTTAGTTAATAAGGCACAAGGCGTAAAAAGACACTTATCAAAAGTGAATGGCATAATGTTACAAAAACTATATATTTCTAAGATATTCTTAGATATTATACATTTATAATCTTAAGATTTCTTCTGGTGTCTGCCAAATAATGTAATGTATTCCTAACAACTTTATGCTACTTTACAATACTCCTCACAAATTGTACTCTATGGGTTCAGAGGTAAAAAAAATGTTTTTTGATAATGACTCTCTTTCTGGGATCAATTATTGCAAACCAGTTGAGAAAGTCAGGACTTTTTACTGCTCCAGTCAGCAGTTTCTGTTCTATATTTTGAAAGAGTGACAAAATGAATCAACACAAGATGATGGAGCAGGCGTGAGTCAGTTAAATGTCAATTATTTCATAACACTACTCTATATTTTCTTCTTTGAAAGCAGTTACTCTCAGGAGATTTATGTTGTTGTTTCAGCATAGTTACAAACCCAATAACACACCACCCGTCTCATCTAATTCAGCAATACAAGATAGAAAAGCTTCCAGATGATAATACCAGTGCTGCAGTCAAGACCACCTTTGTTGAGTCCAAGACCAGGACTAGTCGAGACCAAGTCCAAAGAGGTTTGAGTCCAAGTCAAGACCGAGTCCAAATGAGAGAGACATTATTTTCTTTAAGCAGGCCTATAGCAATTTCACTTGATGTCATACTCAACACTCTCCACAGACAAAACAGCACGTAACCCCCACCCCGAAAAGGGTGTTGTACTGTATTTGTGATGATCAAAAAGCAAGTGCAGTGTAACTGTTGACGGTTTATTATACCCACACCCACTCGACCCGTTATGAGAGCCAATCCGCACAGCCCGAAATGCAAAAAAATGGGTTAATCCACCACCCAAACCCGACCCGACCCGACCCGCAAACCGCCAACTTTAGGCATTAATAGCACACTTGTCAGGGCCGAGCACCGTGGAGCTCTTCAAGTTGCTGATCCTGCTGCTGGGAGCAGCCAGCTGTCCGTGTAGAAAAAGAATGAGGTCCACAGCTCCAGAACTGAACGTATTTTGACGCGCTTCGAGACGAGCACACGACAAGCTGTTTGTTGCTGGAATGCAGTACCGCGTGTGTGTGTTTGAGAGAGACACACAGGTTTGAGTTTATGGAACAGCCTTTATGTTGAACAATATAATCTGAAAAGGAACATATGTACAACATTTATTAAAGATCATAAATCACGACAAAAACCATTTTCAGCCTTCTGGTCTTCATCAGTGCGTGTTAACCAAAATATTAATTTGCTAAACCAGTGAGTTGAGTTTCCTTGCCAAGGGGCTACTATACTCAAACATCAAACAGAGGTTTATGAAAGTGTGTGTGACCAAATGTTTTTATGGGTTACTTTACTAACTAGAGTTAATTTACATGACATGTTACCAAGCTAGCACTTAGATCTGGCCACCCATCCAGCAAACCGTGGAGAACAGACGTCTGGCTTCTTCGTTGCGTGTAAGCTGAAGTCTAGTTCAGCTCATGTGATTAGGACCAGTTGTGTTTTATGAGCAATTTCTTCAAGAGCTAACAAATAGGTTAACATGAATCTTTAATGTCTCTGTGCCACAGGACAAACCCCAGCCATGAGCGATGAAGAAGACCAATATCGGAACTTCCTGGAGCTCTTCAATACAACCTATGACACGACTGACATGAGCTACGTGGTCAGTAATCGTGTCCATTTCTGTGCGCAGACCACTGTCAACCAGTTCGGCGCGAGATTCATCCCAGTTTTCTACTATGTCAACTTCCTCCTGAGTTTCCTTGGCAACGGGCTCGTCCTCTTTATCATCTACAAGTATGAGAAGCTCAACACAGTGACAAACATCTTCCTCCTGAATTTGGTCCTCTCCAACATTCTCTTTGCCTCCAGTCTCCCCTTCTGGGCGACATACCATCTGTCTGAGTGGATCTTTGGCATGGCTCTCTGCAAGATCGTCAGCAGCGCCTACTTCATCGGCTTCTACAGCTCCATCCTCTTCCTCACACTCATGACATTTGACCGATACCTTGCAGTGGTGCATGCAGTGGCAGCTGCTAAGAGCAGGAAAAAGGCATATGCCATCATTGCATCAGTGATAGTTTGGTTCATCAGCATTCTAGCGAGTGTGAAAGAGCTCGTTCTCCAAAATGTGTGGAAGAGTCCGTTCAATGGACTGATGTGTGACGAGTCAGGATTCCCTGAGAGCACCATGGAGCGCTGGCGTCTGGTCAGTTATTACCAACAATTCCTGCTCTTTTTCCTCCTCCCTCTGTTCATGGTGATGTACTGCTACATCAGCATCACCGTCCGCATCCTGTCCACCCGCATGAAGGAGAAGTGCCGTGCCATCAAGCTCATATTCGTCATTATCTTCACCTTCTTCGTCTGCTGGACGCCATACAATATCGTCATCCTCCTTCGAGCTATTCAGATCTCCAGCACCAGTGAGGACAGTGACTCGTGTTCTGCCACCGAGAGCTTGGACTATGCACTGTATGTGACCAGGAACATAGCCTATTTGTATTGTTGCATTAGTCCTGTGTTTTACACATTTGTGGGAAAAAAGTTCCAGAGCCACTTCAGACGGCTGATGGCAAAGAAGATCCCCTGTCTGAAGAGACACATTAGCCTCAGCAGCCAGAGCACCAGAACCACATCACAGAGGACACCACACTCTGCTTACGAGTACTAGACAGACACACACACACACCAGACACACACACACACACACACACACCAGACAAACACACACACACACACACACACACACACACACACACCAGACAAACACACACACACACACATACACCAGACAAACATATACGTTATACGATATATTTCTTTAGAAACAGCTCACCAATAAAATGTTTCATTTTTTAAAAAGGGTTAAAAGTGCCCAGCCTGAACAAACATTTTAGCAAGCATTATGTAAATAGCTGCCCCCTAGCAGGTCGTGTCCAGGTACTTTGAATGTCCCGTGAGAGCTGAGGCAGACCTCCAGCCCTCCTTGAGGAACTTTAAGTAGTCCATGTTTCTATGTGCGGCTTAATGATTTTTGCATCAGCTTCTGCTCCTGATTGGTCCTTATCCAATTTTGTTGATTCAATGTTGGATGCAAAATGTTTGTTTGTAGAAATGTGATGCATTTGACACATCTCATCCAAGTGCTTTCAATGAACTGTGCTTAACCTTCCAATAAAAAGGCCAGTCAAACTCTTCCCCTGTGACATCTGTCCTTTTATGGAGACTGTTTTTTCCTAATTCTCTGTACTGATGCATTTTGACAGATTGGACGAATGACTAGATGGTTTCCCTTTTCTGACAGAACATCTGGAGCAGTTTCCTGTCAGTTGAGCCACCATCTGATGACTCACTGTAGTCAAGTCTGAAGAAACAACATGAAATAAGTATGCAGACGTAGTGATAATGTTGAAACATTACATTATGGACAAGTACATGAAAAATATTGATATATCTAAGAATAATATTTTACCAGCTTAATAACAGAATTGAGTCCTCTGATAACTTCCAGGTGATTTGCACATTTGGTTTGAGGCATTACACTAAAACCACATATTAGAAATTAGTATTTGTTTTTGTTACAATGTCATGTTTACAGGGGTACTCCAGCTATTTAGTATTGGACTTCCATGAAGTTAGTGGTGAATGGTCAGAATCAAAGCATCAGAGGCTGAGACATCCTGACTTTTACGCTTTGGATCACGTAATGTGTGCGGACCGTTCGCAGAGCGGATGTGTGGCGGATAAAGTTACATAGCAACAGCCAGCTGGTACTAACGTTAGCAAAACTAACGCCGACAGGGTGATCGATACCCTAAAGTGGAAGCTCTGTTTGATCCACAAACATACAGCATGGCTACTTATCAAAGATGATTATAAATTGACAGGAAATACTGAATTAAAATTAGGGTAGGCCTATTTCATTAACTTGTTGTTGGCGTTACAGAAATGAGCAAACAGGGAGTTAACATTAGGTGAGTAAGCTCATCTTTTCCTTTTGTATTTGCTTTTATCATTTCCCTGTCATTCAGTCTGCTGTGTTAATCTCTCTTGGATGCAGGTGACAGGGAACAATAAATAATAGGCATTACTCTCTAAACCAAACTGCCAATAAGATAGAGTCATTTTCCCTTTATACCTGTAGTTTAAGTTTAAGTTCCTCACATCCATTCATCCATCCTCAACACCCAGTACTTCCTCACATCATTACACCTTTAATCAAATTGTTGTGATTGGTTGAGGTGCAGTCCTTGCTAGTGAAATAGCTAACTAGTGTATTTATTCCTGGTTAACCCATCTTGTCCTGTAACCCTCCCTTTCCCTGCCCCTCATCCACTCACCTTCCTACCTCATCCCTCCCTCTGCTCATCCCTATTCACTCATCCTCTCTTATTCAATTCTGTGCGCACCTCACCTTTCTCCAGGTGCCGTCGGGGGCCCATAATCAGCTCAGGTGACACGAAGCCTGAGACAGATCCCTGAACCCGAGTCTCAGAATCATTAGGTAATGATTAGTTCATAAATATCTGTGAATCGACATACTGACCTCAAGTGCTCCCTCAAGTAAAGTTATACATCCCACTGAGTGGTTGTTAAGTTGTCCCTCATCACTTCACAATTAACTTTCTGTTACTGCTACTGTTAAAGTAATGCATCAAGAAGCTACTGTTTACTGGGGAATTCACAATTCATTCCTTAATAACAAACCAGAAACAGCAGGATTCTCAGAAAGTGTTTAATCGTCATATTCAGAGCACATATACATTAATATTCACAGCCACATGCCATGTACTATACAGTTAGACTAGATAAATTAGACCTCAACCAATTCTTGGGAAATGTAAACAACATTTTTGCCAGCTGAAATCCAAACCCACACCTCTTACTGTGAGATTGTAACAAAGGAGCTGTTTGCCAGGGAGGCGAGCTGCTGCAGAGGTTGATTAGCACAAGTGGCTGTGCCTGGTGAGAACTGTGTGAAGTGTAGAAACGTAAAGTTATATATATATATATATATATATATATATAGAAAATGTACAGTATGCATTAATGCAGCTTTAATATGTTAGTAATGTGGTGTGGAGAGAAACCAATGAATAGTATACACAGTAGAATGAGTCTGGTAATGTGATATACTGTACAGCAGGCAGGTGTGTAATCTGTACAGTGTAAAAGAGGACAGTGTTCTGTTGTAAAGGCTCAGAGGTCAGTACAATCATATAGATAATGGGAAGTGAAAATAATGAAGGCAGCAGCAGAATGACGATGAAAAGTGTGTATGTGTGTGTGTGTGTGTGTGTGTGTGTGTGTGTGTGTGTGTGTGTGTGTGTGTGTGTGTGTGTGTGTGTGTGTGTGTGTGTGTGTATGGGGATGGGGGTGCAGTCATTGCCAGTGATGTGGAGGGGGGCTGGAGGGAGAGGGCTGTTGTTGGGAAGCAGAGTTAATCAGGGTGGCAGCTGCAGGGAGAGCGGCCCCTGAGCCTGGGGCCCCTGCAGCGCCTCTTGGAGGGGAGAAGTGGAACTGTCCTTGGCTGTGGTTTGATTTATTGATTATTTCACGTGGTAACAGTATCTCTGGTCACGTTGCACTGTAATGTAGTGTCGCACCACGGATGAGACTGAACTCAGCTCAGGTATTGTCTGAGGGACATTGGTGCTTGTGAAGAATAAAGAAGAAACTTAAAGGTTTGGAAAATGTGTCATTCATTCAATCTGTACCGAAACGTGAAAAGAACATCTTGAGAAACCACAGAGGCCTATTTTACAGCTGGGTAGAGTCTACATGAAACAAAACAGCCCTGCTTCCATCTGACATCCAGTCAGTGACCTGTGGCGTCCCTTTAGGTGACTTCAAACTGCTCCGGGTGCTGACATGAGGTCTAATAAACCTATTAGGTGAATAAATACCACATCACATCATTCATGTTTAGTTCACTGACTGATGACATTTGTGGCACACAAACGCGAGAGCATGAGAGTGTATTTCTTTCTAGCAGCTCTTTTCTTTGGCAGATAAGGGAGCGATAAACACAACTTTCTCTCTGCCCATTCGTCTTTAACGAGGAACTCCACATTTTACACATTAAGATCAGGGTCCTAGTCGCGGTGAAGCTTGCCCAGCCTGTGAAGACAGCTGTGCAGTGTCCACTGTGACAACTGTCCTCTCAAGAGAAACGACGTGTCGTGTTGGGAATGGACGAGTTCAAGCTTTAAAAGGTGAGTATAGTTTCTGCATGTCTTGAGGAAATGACTTTGGTTGAGAGGTTGTTTTCAGCTTTCTATGGAAGCCAAGCGTTGAGAGCAGAAACAATCTGGGCTCATCACGTTCGATTTCTCACGTTTTATTTACACGGTAAATTCTTCAGTTATGTTTTCTATCCATTTTATTTCCCAACATGAATGTTTTAATGTTGTTTCAAAGCCTCCTTCACTCTGCCAGGAATGAAATTATGGTGGAGACCATGTGTTAGTATTATTCTTTAATATTTGGTGATTTCAATCACAAAGCATTTCTAATTTTGACCAGATTTCATTCAGGCAAGCCTTTTTTAACCAGTGATGCATTGGGCAGTTTGATATATTGTGTTAAATGGACAAAAGGTTTATATTCCCAAAGCTAAGGTATCACACAGATCCCCAGTACCCAGTGGCACCACAGTCCTGAGACCAGGTGGAGGGCTGCGTGGCCAAATCTTTCAATGAATTTGATGTGTTTCCTTGAGGTGGCGCTGTAGAGCCCTAGAACCAGCAAGAACCCGGACTGAAGGTCCATCATTGATTTCTTTTCCCTGCTGCTGGTAAGCCCTGTTTCTTTAATTCTGTGTAATGTGTTACCAGCTTGTGTGGGCCATACATTCCTGTTCTATTTCCACTTTAAAAACACGGACTGAAGCTGTTCCTTTTCCAGAGCCTCCATACACCGCCACAGACGAGCCCTGAGCTTTGTGCGCAGTCCCAGCTTTCTCTTGTGCTCCCTCCTGGGGACCCGTGTGGACCCTCCTGCCCCCCCTCGTCTCCTCCTCATTTCAGGGAACCCTGTATTGTTGTACGTATCGGACCGTACCAAGTGCGAAAGAGAGTGGGGGTGTATTGATTAGTCCAGCAGTTCAGCGGTTGGACAGCTCCCGTCCGTCTGTTTTTCTGACCATGCCCCTGGAGCTCGAGGCCCGGGCCGCACTTCACAGACTGGTTCCGGAGGTTTCTGGTCAAGGCCCGCAGGAGTGCCGGGCCGTGTGATAAGGGAGGCGAGGAGGGAGAGGAGCGTTCACGGGGCGCAGCGCGCGGACAGCCATTGCTCTTTGCTTTCGCTGCTAAGAAAGAAAGCCGCGTCTCGGCCGTGCATCCCCGGAACAACAGCCGGAGGAGACCCGCCTGGACCGCCTGGACCGCCTGGACCCGCTTTATTGTCTCTGTTTGTCTCTTTGACTGGGGGCATTTCCTGTGAAGATGTCTTCTCTGAGCGCGCTGTTGTTGCTGCCAGTCCTGTGTAGCATCATCAGCACCTCCGGCGCTGAATCCTCAGTATCCCGTAAGTAGGCTAACACACACACACACACACACACACACACACACACACACACACGATCACTAGCAGCCGCGGCTAATGGTGGGCCAGTGCGGCTCCCGGTGCCACGGCCGGGCTCAGCGGGCTGGAACTCTGCGGTGCGAAAGATGCTCGTCAGCAGGGATGGAGCCAGTCACGTGCTCGTGTGTTCCTGGAGCCCTCAGCTGAGACTGGATGGACTGTACCTGTGCAGCCTCTGGTCTTCGACCTGTGCCTGCTGTCACACTACCTAAGCGTTCACACACACTCACACTCCAGCACAGGTGTAGGCTGCTGGCTGGGGTGTAACCAGCTGATAACACAGCACACATCATGGGCCCCGGCCCCAGGCTCCACACCAGCAAACATCACCACACATCTAGTGTCTCTAAAGCATGGATTCATTAAATACATGAATTCAACCACTAAGGGCATATGGTAATAACTAGGCAGATACTGTGGACATCTGCATACAACTAGTATTATCTGTGGTATGAACCAGTTGTTTATATACAAAAGCCAGCACACTCTAACACTAACACACTAACTAACATGGAAAGAAGAGGAAGAGTTGGAAGGTCCACTTTCTCGCCACGTGTCTTTCTCTTCACCTGTTTCACGTGCATTTACAATCTGTGGAAAGCTTGGCATGTTGAAGAGGTGGCTGGAAACTGATTTAGAAAATACTGAAGTCACCGTACCTGCTCTCTGTTCGTCTGTAGACACTCGCTGTGACAGGCCAAGCAATAAAGACTAACACGATTCAGATTGTAGACGGGCCCTTCATGTTGTCATCCCCGCTCTATCGCCACGTTCAACCGACACCATTTTGGTAAGAAGCAGCAGTGAAAAGCCATGATATATCAGATGTACTGGTGCTCAATGAATTATGTCATGTTGAATCCTTTCTAATAAAGGAAGTTGATGGAAATATGCACTAATTAGCATTACATCGTGCCAAGATTCCCAAAAATCGCCTAAACTATGCTCGAAACTTTTGATGGGAACGTAACCACTGCTGGCAGAGCGCAGTTTCCCCCTCATTCCAGTCTTTTTCTCCCCAACTTTATTTTATTTCAAGCAAAGTGAGTGAGTGTGTTGACATGGGGGGTGGGCCCTGCTGGGGGGGCATAGAGCCACCGCAGGGGGTGGCGTGGATGACCCGGGGAAAAATGTGGAGTATGTTTATGTTTATGTAGGGAAGTTAAAAAACAAGAGTTTGCTGACCTGAATCATTTCTTTTCCTTCAGTCAAATTCAGCTGGGCTCCTTATTTATTTGCCGCTCCCCCAGTAGTGTCAATGACTGGCAAGAATTCAGTCCGTTTACGGTGGGGGGCATGGACTTTTTCCGGCTTCTGAAGGGGGGCCTGGCAGAAAACGTTTGAGAACAAGTGGGCTTCACAATGATTGTACAGGAACAAGATCCAGCCCCCCACTGACACTGCCCTCCCTCCCCAAAGTCAAATGTACAGAAACTGGCTTTCATCTCAGTGTCAGTGTCAGAGCCCCACACTGTCCTCCTGTCCCTGTCCTCCTGTCCCTGTCCTCACAGCACAGCTTTCACCATGAGCCGTTATCTGTAGTGGCTGAGCAGAATGGTAAAATGACCTGCATGCAATGCCCGTTAATCCATAGAATGACGGTGACAATAGTTTTTCAGTTTCTGGTTTTATACTGTACAGTTCAGCATCCCAGAATGGGATTAGGTATGTGTTTTTGGAAGTAATGCTTGAATTTTCATTTACCAGTTTAACTGAATTAGAAACGGTTTTCCATCCTAGACCTGGTTAGAATGTGGTTTCCTTGATCTAGTTTGCGTTCAGCACAATTTCACAGATGGCTTTTGTTTTAGGGAACTCAGCACTTCTCTGCAGCTCTCATTGGGCTTCTTAACAGACCAGCTGGTCAGTCCTCTAGGTGCTGAACACCCATTAAAATGGGAAACACAAAGTACAGTCAGGCATGCCATTCTATCCATTAATGTGTCTATTCAGCAAACAACCATTTTTGATATGTACAATGTTTCTGCTAATTTTTTAAAAACTTTTCCCCAACATTGCTTTGCTGCCTCACGTTCCTCACATTCAGACTACAGTTGGTTTTAAAATAGTGTGAAGCAGAGTGGTATCTGTAGAGTAGGCACGTCTGAACAGCCGGAAACATTACGGGGAACATTGTTCGAAACTGAAAACAGGATCCAGATGACTCACTACTGAAACCAAACATTATCAGGACACTGAGCGATGCCATCTGCACTAAAACAAGCTGGTGTGGCATAAAACATTCTTTCTTTATTTTATTTCATCTTTACTACACGTCCTACCAAAACATGATGGTGCAGTACCAACATTTCTTTTTTTAAAGAGGATTTTTTCAGCATTTCTGCTCTGTTGGTTAGTCACAGTAGAGACAGACAGGACAGGTGGGGGACAGAGAGCGGAGGGTAAGGACTTGATACGTGGTACACGCTCCAGGTGAGCTGCCACAGTTCCAACCTTTCTGATCTAAGGTGAGGTAGTCTGTCAGTCTCTCAGTCAGTCGGGGACATTCAGTCTCTTGGTAGCAAGGGCTCCCATTTCATGTATGTGTACTATAGTGCACTGTGATCATGCTGGAGTTTGTGAGTTCATTTGAATGTGTCACAGAGTGGTATGGTCACTGGCAGTGGTGGAGAAAGATGACGGGCTTTTGCACCTGACTACTTACTTTCAGGGGTTACTTGTCCAAAATAGTAACTTTACCAAGTTGAACAATATTTCCAGTAAATGAGAGTAGAATTGCCGTACATAGCAACACACTAGCTGAATTTTCAACAGCGAAGTGCTGCTTTGGGTTTTTAATAAACACTGACCAATAAACTAGCCTGGGAATCACACTGGATTGCCACATTGTTTCACTATATTCATTGAGCTTGACACTGTGTTGATGTTAGCCCATTTTGTGCTGGGTGGTGGGTTATTCTGTAACCAATGAGTAGCAATTCATCCTGCCAATGTAATTTTCAGTCGACACAGAAGCCGTGGTAGTGGCTGCTAGGAGCGGTTCATACGCTTCCAGATGATCCGGGCCTGCTGGTTAGATTTCTGAACGACCGGATCACAACTTGCTCTGAAGTCGTGCAAACGTGAGCAATGATAACCTCAGGAGATCGAGGCAGCTGCAGTGGCTCGCCACTGACTGACCGCGGTGCCTGATGGGAAACGCCTGGCTGTCCCCAGATCTAAGAGCTCATTGGTTTAGATGTTGGATCAGCAACATGATGATTTATAGTCTTCATTTTTGTTTAATTGTAAAGATTTAGATTTTATTAGTCTTATATTGTACTATGAAGTTTTATTGTGCTAACAGAATAAATGCTGTGTGGTTGATGGTAACTACTATGAACATTATTTCAGGATGTACAGACACAGCAAACAAGTAAATGAGCAAACAAACTGGCAGCTGATTTCTGGTCAGCATACTCACCACTGACCACTACACATGCTGACCATAAAAAGCTGTCGGCCCTCTACAGCGGCTACATTTCTCTGTAAAATAATGGAGTAATGTGGAGGTTAAACAATAAACACTGTCATGATTATCACAGATAGCCTATATGTCGTTTTAATAAGCTACCCTATTATATATTATATATCATTGGAAACTGGGTAAAAGCTGAATAGACTGGTCAGATATCATTTCATTAAATCAGATGGAAGTGTTTCTGTAACTCTGTATAGACTGGGAGAGCTGCAGCCGCCTGATCTCTTCCTCTTTCCAGATGACGCGCAGTTCATCTCGAACAAGCCCAGTGTTTGTCCTCTTGTCAAAGACATATGTTGATCCCAACAGCAATCCACACAGAAAACTTTTTTTGACGTCTGTCACTCATGAAACACACTTCCATTTTATCAAATGTATCAATCCACACTGACTCTGACACATGCGCCGTTTTTCACACTCTGAAGCTATTTTTTTCTCTGGAGCGCTCAATGAAATGTAATCTCCACAGACAGCTGTTTGAATCACACAAATCTGCTGCTGCTTATATGTTGTGAACTTATTAACAAGATCTATATCAACGGATCAAGGCCCCCAGTGTCACCAGCACTTTCTGGTATCACTATGCGCCCAGCAGGCGGGGAAATAAAATCAATGAATCAATAAAAAAAAACAATGTTAATTAATTCCTGTATACTTCTCATGGATCCTTACTTGAAAACAGTTTCTGTCTGGTAAATTTCTAATATGAGTCAGCCTGGTGAAGACAGTTTGGCCGGCAGCTGTCCTCTGACAGGACATCTGCTTCTGAGGACTGAGACGGCCAAACGGAGGTCGGAGTCGGTGTGGACTGAACAGATGGAGGCTTTAGTAGTGCTTACGCGCTGCTGATGTCTCGCTTTTGATGTGGATTTACAGTAAGCGTTGTTGTTTCTGTGCGTTGACATACATGCAACAATCTGTACCGGCCATCTCATCCATGTCGTTTTTTTTCTGGCTCTGACACACAAAGATGACGTCCCCCACTCTTAATCCAGCCTACAGTTATTATATAGATTATATAATACTTATTGGCACGTTTTTTTCCCCAGCTTGTGGAAACGGCCAATGAGCCAATGAGCACAACAGCAGACCTGTTTGAATCGTTGAACAAGTCAGTGACGTGGGCGGTGATTCCGAGGTCTGGAACCGAATAATGAACCACAATAATGACTTGAATATATGGTTGAGACCTCACATCACCTCTGATATGTGAACAGGAAGCCACAGTAATGGAATTAAAGGGATATTTCACCCAAAATCTATCTTTTGAATACTTTTCATTCACTCCCTGTAGATCTGAAAGGTGGCTGTAGAAAGTCTGTAGTTTGCTCCAACATGGAGTACAGAGGACTGCGGTCAGCTTGAATTTAGGTCAGTTACAGTGGATTATAATAGTGACAAGTTTTCATAGGGGAAAAGAAGTATCCAAACATCCAAAGAAACTTCTCAAACCATCCAGCAGAATCCACTTCGCTTATCGTCTGTGTGCTCAGTGTGGCAGACGCTCAGAATTTTGCAGAAAAATGTCTAAAAACACTGTTTCAGTCATAGTCTTCATGCCCTGTAAAGCTTGCAAACATTTTGATTTAATAACGAAAGAATGAAAGACCAAAGACCATACAGACAAATATCAGGAAATTCATATTATTAAGTAACTGATAAAACAAACAAACAAAAAAAGAAACTAAATCAGCTTCCAAATTCTTTCAAATAATAATTTTACTAACAAGAAACTAGCCTTTTGATATGATTTGTATGTAGTAAATCATAAAAGACAGTGGCATTGGATGTTCAAAAATGTCATCATTAAATGTAACCTGGGGTTTTGCAGAATTGTCCAATACTAACAGCAGGAGGCACAAGAGGGACAGTATTATTCAAATGAAGTATGATAACACATACATGAAGAACAAGTATGCTCCTCAGAAAGATGAGCTGTTGGTGGAGTGTTAGCGTATTATTTTACAGGTTCTCTGTTGAGCAGATCATCTCTTTCTTGTTCCTTTAAACTGCTTAATACATGCTTGGCTTGTTGTTTTGTAATGCATATGAGGAAGCTCATTACCATGTCCCGCACCTGTCACACACACACACACACACACACACACACACTTACAGAGCTGTGAGACTGTGTGACCCCTCCCCCGCCCAAATCTCATATCAATTCTGATGAATGCGTTGCGAACAAAGACCACCCTATACAATCACACACATACACAGCCTTATGCTAGGTAAGAAAAAGCTATTTTATCTGTTTACGGCCAAACTGCTGATCAGTCTTTTTTTCATTTATTTCTTATTGAAGGACTGTTAAGCTGATTTTAAAGACAATTTTTATGGTATTTTGCCTTTATCAATTTGTGACAATTATTAATACATATAAGTGGTCAGTAGAAGTGACATGATAATAAACACCAACAGAAGTTCAAAAGTGTTAGAACAACCTCTATGGAACATAATAATGTCAACAGATTTGAGCCTTTGTAAAAGAACAGAGACTCTAGTTGAGCAGAGCTGGAATGCTGTTCCTACTCTTACATGCCTGCCCGAGAACCTCCTCACTAGAAAAAACAACATGCTGAAAAATACTTTTAGTTAATGTTGCATGCAGTGAACATAGTACTCGCAGCGAACATGGGTTCGCTCCTCTAGTTCTTGGGAACTTCAGAGACAGATATTAGAAGATTTATACACACAAAAGAGTCACAACAACTTTTCTGATGGTAATTTATTTGCAATATTTACACATATAATGAACACACAGAGAAGATTAAATGTGATGCATAGTTAAATATAGGATATTGGATAGGATATAGGTGACAAAGATAACCATGTCTAATAATAAATGAGAAAATTGATTAGCATAATATGTTGGCTTGTTTAGTCAAGCACTCTAAGACTGATTATTAATAATCAAAGGTGGGAGAGCAAGAGAGAGAGAGAGAGTTCAACGACTGAACCAACTAATATAAGATTCAAATAAGGAAAATACATGGTAAAGTTAGATCTAATGATGGGAGAGATATCTAGGACGGTAGAGGGAGAGAGACTGGGCCTCTGCTGTAGATGGTTCAGTGTCGAGTGGCAAAGAACTGCAGGCCTCACTTGCCTCAGTTAAGGCAAAATGGCCTGCATGGCAGAGTTCCAAGACGAAAACCAGTGCTGAGCAAAAAGAACATTAAGGCTCGTCTCATTTTTGCCAGAAAACATCTTGATGATCCCAAAGACTTTGGGAAAATACTCTGGACTGGGGGGGGGGGGTGATAACGCCTGACTGAAACCCAAGGCCCAGCAGGCCTCAACTGACCCGCAGAGGGACCAAAGGCACAGAGAACGTGTTGGAAAAATGCTGATATCCAACAACTCTGAAAGAAAGAAGCCTGCTAAAAGGAGGCTGTGACAGGTCTGAGATCTCATACAACAATGTTAGAAAAGAAGAAACGCACCAGTCACGTGGTGCAGAGAAGGCGAAATAGAGAGAGATGGAGAGACATATAGAAATAGAAAGAAAACTTTATTAGCAAACTTAAATTACTGATACCAGATTAAAGAAGTTGCTACATCCAGTTGCAGCACCAGATTCCTAACGAGGACTGTAAAGAAACTTTAAACTCAGCCAACAGCTGGCAGATGCTCACACTGCGTTGCGGGACCGTCTTGAAACATGGAACTCAAGGGATTTTCACCCCGAACCGATCGCCACCGAGTGCCCCAGAGAAAGGGCACTGCTTCTCCTCTCCTCTTCCCTCCAGGGCAACGCCTGCCCTGCTCAGCCAAACCCAGGTGAAACAATAGATCCTTTTCTGTGACATTGGGGTTTGATGCTTTATCTTAATAAGAACAATTAGGAAACGTAAATAAAAATTAGGATCTCCCATGAACATAGGTATGATAGCTAAATTACTTCAGGTGATTAATAATTCTTAATAATAATCTCCCTTGACTTTCCAAAACTTTTCAGTTGCTGAACGGTGCCTGGTTAATTTAATTGGTAACTATTAAAGTTGTCCACATAGTGATTTCTTGTGTTTACACAAGTTAATACCGCTAACCAAACAATCATTCACTGCATCCTCTGAGTAAAATGGTCATTCATTCACTTATTAATTATTCATATTCCTTCATACATGGTTGCATTTTTCCGTTCATTTGTGTGTTTAGTAGTATAGTTGTGTAATCTAGTAGTTATAGTCCTGTGTGTGCAGGTAGTAGTTAAAACATTAAGAAGACGCTGGTTATTGTGTGTTTGTGTGTATGACATATTCTGGTCGCTGTCCCAAGACAAGAACTCTGTAGCAACTTCAGATGGAGACTTAATTGTTAATTAATTAAATTTCCATCCATCCATCCATCTTCTTCCGCTTATCCGGGGCCGGGTCGCGGGGGCAGCAGTCTAAGCAGGGACTCCCAGACTTCCTTCGCCCCAGACACTTCCTCCAGCTCCTCCGGGGGGATCCCGAGGCGTTCCCAGGCCAGCCGAGAGACATAGTCCCTCCAGCGTGTCCTGGGTCTTCCCCGGGCCGCCCCCGGTGGGACATGCCCAGAACACCTCCCGAGGAGGCGTCCAGGAGGCATCCGGATCAGATGCCCTAGCCACCTCAGCTGGCTCCTCTCGACGTGGAGGAGCAGCGGCTCTACTCCGAGCTCCCCGTGTGACTGAGCTCCTCACCCTATCTCTAAGGGAGCGCCCAGCCACTCGGCGGAGGAAGCCCATTTCGGCCGCTTGTATCCGCGATCTTGTCCTTTCGGTCACTACCCAAAGCTCATGACCATAGGTGAGGGCAGGAGCGTAGATTGACCGGTAAATCGAGAGCTTTGTCTTTCGACTCAGCTCCTTCTTTACCACAACGGTCCGATACAGCGCCCGCATCACTGCAGACGCTGCACCGATCCGCCTGTCAATCTCACGCTCCATCCGTCCCTCACTCGTGAACAAGACCCGAGATACTTAAACTCCTCCACTTGGGGCAAGGACTCCCACCCACGCGAAGAGAGCAAACCACCTTTTTCCGGTCAAGAACCATGGCCTCAGATTTGGAAGAGCTGATTCTCATCCCAGCTGCTTCACACTCGGCTGCAAACCGTCCCAGTGCATGCTGCAGGTCCTGGTTTGAAGAAGCCATCAGAACGACATCATCTGCAAACAGCAGAGATGAGATCCTGTGGTTCCCAAACCGGACACCCTCCGCCCCTGACTGCGCCTAGAAATTCTGTCCATATAAATTATGAACAGAACCGGTGACAAAGGGCAGCCCTGGCGGAGTCCAACATGCACCGGGAACAGGTCTGACTTACTGCCGGCAATGCGAACACAGCTCCTGCTCCGGTTATACAGGGACCGGACAGCCCTTAGCAAAGGGCCCCGGACCCCATACTCCCAGAGCACTCCCCACAAAGCGCCCGGGGCACACGGTCGAATGCCTTCTCCAGATCCACAAAGCACATGTGGACTGGTTGGGCAAACTCCCATGAACCCTCGAGCACCCGATGGAGAGTATAGAGCTGGTCCAGTGTTCCACGACCGGGACGAAAACCACTCTGCTCCTCCTGAATCCGAGGTTCGACTATCGGACGAATTCTCCTCTCCAGTACCCTGGAATAGACCTTACCGGGAGGCTGAGAAGTGTGATCCCTCTGTGATTGGAACACACCCTCCGGTCCCCTTCTTATACAGAGGGACCACCACCCCGGTCTGCCAGTCCAGAGGCACTGTCCCAGACCGCCACGCGATGTTGCAGAGACGTGTCAGCCAAGACAGTCCCACAACATCCAGAGACTTAAGATACTCAGGACGGATCTCATCCACCCCGAAGCCTTGCCACCAAGGAGCTTGCCAACAACCTCAGTGACTTCGGCCAGGGTGATGGATGAGTCCGCCTCCGGGTCCCCAGCCTCCGCTTCCTCTTCGGAAGACGTGACAGCGGGATTGAGGAGATCCTCAAAGTATTCCTTCCACCGTCCGACAACATCCCCAGTCGAGGTCAACAGCTCTCCACCCGCACCGCACAAGGTGTTGGTGAAGAACTGCTTCCCCCTCCTGAGCCGTCGGACGGTTTGCCAGAATTTCTTTGAGGCCGACCGATAGTCCTCCTCCATGGCCTCTCCGAACCTCTCCCAGTCCTGAGTTTTTGCCTCTGTGACCGCACGGGCTGCAGCACGCTTAGCCTGCCGGTACCTGTCAGCTGCCTCGGGAGTCCCACGAGCCAACAAGGCCCGATAGGACTCCTTCTTCAGCCTGACGGCATCCCTTACTTCCGGCGTCCACCACCGTGTTCGGGGATTGCCGCGCGACAGGCACCAGAAACCTTGCGACCACAGCTACGAGCCGCCGATCGACAATGGAGGTGGAAAACATGGTCCACTCGGACTCAATGTCCCCAACCTCCCGGGATCTGGGAGAAGCTCTCCGGAGGTGTGAGTTGTAGACCCTGCTGACAGAGGGCTCCGCCAGACGTTCCCAGCAGACCCTCACGACACGCTTGGGCCTGCCAAGTCTGTCCGGCTTCCTCCCCGCCAGCGGATCCAACTCACCACCAGGTGGTGATCGGTTGACAGCTCCGCCCCTCTCTTCACCCGAGTGTCCAAGACACGCGCCGGAGGTCAGATGATACGACAACAAAGTCGATCATCGACCTCCGCCTAGGTGTCCTGGTGCCACGTGCACTGATGGACACCCTTGTGCTTGAACATGGTGTTAGTTATGGACAAACTGTAACTAGCACAGAAGTCCAACAACTGAACACGCGCCGGGTTCAGATCAGGGGCCGTTCCTTCCGATTACCCCTCTCCAGGTGTCACTGTCGCGTGCCCACGTGGGCGTTGAAGTCCCCCAGTAGAACAACGGAGTCCCCGGGTGGTGCACTATCTAGTACCCCTCCCAGGGACTCCAAGAAGGCCTGGTACTCTGCACTGCTGTTCGGCCCGTAGGCCGCCACAACGGTGAGAGACCTGTCCCCCACCCGGAGGCGGAGGGACGCGACCCTCTCGTTCACTGGGGTAAACTCCAACACGTGACGGCTGAGCTGTGGGGCTATGAGCAGGCCCACACCAGCCCGCCGCCTCTCCCCGCCGGCAACGCCAGAGAAATGGAGCGACCAGCCCCTCTCGAGGAGACGGGTTCCAGAGCCCAGGCTGTGCGTGGAGGCGAGGCCGACTATATCTAGCCGGTAACGCTCAACCTCCCGCACAAGCTCAGGCTCCTTCCCCAGCGAAGTGACATTCCATGTCCCTAGAGCCAGTTTCTGTGTCCGGAGATCTGGTCGCCGAAGCCCCTGCCTTCGACTGCCGCCCAGATCTCTCTGCACCGCCCCCTACGGATCCTCCCTGCGGGTGGTGGGTCCACGGGAGGACGGCCCCACGTCGCTCCTTCGGGCTGTGCCCGGCCGGGCCCCGTGGGGAAAGGCCCGGCCACCAGGCGCTCGCCGTCGGGCACCCACCCCAGGCCTGGCTCCAGGGTGGGGCCCCGGTAGCGCCAATCCGGGCGACGTAACTGGCCTTGATTTTAAATACTCCATAAGGGTCTTCTGAACCGCTCTTGGTCTGACCCGTCACCCTGGACCTGTTTGCCATGGGTGACCCTACCAGGGGCATACAGCCCCAGGCAACATAGCTCCCAGGGTCATTCGGGTACTCAAACCCCTCCACCACGTTAAGGTGGCGGTTCAATAATTAAATTTATTATTATTAATTAATTTCTCCTTGTAATAGAGTGATGCCCTGTTTTAAAATGAATTTACTGAGTATTGTTAACTGTTATTTAATATGAACGCTGATTTTATTCTCACTTCTCCGGAAGTCAGTGTAAACCTGCTCCTTCCTCTTACCAAAATTAAAGTCATTCGATATGATCCGTTTAATGCATTTAAACTTTTAATCTGCTACAATCACTTCTTCAACCAAAATCCTATCCTATTATCAGACAAAACAATATTCTTATTATTTTTACTTATTTATTCATTTTTTTCCTCCTCCTTGCTCATGCATATACAACTTTTCTGGTCATACTTACGCATATATGAATACACAATACACTTACACAACACACTTTCATACATGCAGAGAAACACATACAAAAACGAAATGTCTACGTAGTTCTCCCACTAACAAAAACAAAAAATATACCAAATTCAAATCATATCATCATCATGGTATGTCTTACTGTTTTGTGTTGTTGTCTGTTTATTTTGGTACACCTATGTCTGTCTAATTTGTTTAATTTGTCACCTTTTGGTGTTATGTCCAATTGCATTAATAAAGAAAAAAGGAATGAGGACCTGTTGGTGAGCTATATGATCAACCTGACAGTAGAGTAACACTGAATCTGATACAACAAAACTAAGTCTACAGCTATCCGAGTGGCTCTGTGAGGCTGTAATTGCTTTGAGCTAAATGCTAACATCAGCATGCTAATATGCTCACAATAACATTGCTAACATGCTGATGTTTAGCGGGTGCAGTAATGTTTACCATGTTCACCATCTAAGATTTCTCTCTGGTTCAGGGAAGTGTGAGGACAGCTTGGCCACACCACTCCCCTACAGCTCCTTCACCAGTTCATCAGTGTATTCCCGAGGATATGGAGCTGGTTACGCCAAACTCAATCGAAAACAAGGTATGCCTTTGTAATGAGAAGCACTATATAGTTCCTGCTATTGTGCATGCACATGAGATCATATTCTACATTTTGTTGGTTGGTGATGCTGATCAAACATTTATCATTGCATACTAGAATCTATTGCATGGAATGGTGATTCTGGTTAGGTCCGTTGTGATGTATTTCTTCCACTATGCAATGCAAATAGCATCACATGTGCAAATAGCAAGGGATGGCCCTTTTCTCCAAGGTCAGGGTTCATATTCTTCTGGGCATGAGTGCATGTTTGCCAGCATTCATTTATTCATCACCTCCTTTGTTCCCAAATTGGAACTATTCTAGTCACGGGTATCAGTGGTCAGCTCTATCAGATGTGATCTGATGGAATTGCGCTTTTCATTAATATGTGTATAATTATTTTGAAATTATTTATCTAAATTATTGAATATGAATGATTGCAAAAGGAATAGGCTTTGTTAAACCTTATTAGTCTGCCATCCTTATGCTCGTTACATCAGTTGACAGATAATTCCTCTCCTAATCACCATGCTGAAGAAGATTCTCATTTAACTTAATTTAATGATGAGATGGAAGAAGGGTAAAACTACAAAGAACACTGAATATAACACAATGAATGTTAATAATTGAAGAGGTGAGAAATGTGTATGAGATGTGCAATGGCTCGGCAGAGGGACCTCCAATCAGTGAAGTGCTCAAAGCACTGTGACCCCAGGTGATTAGTAGCCACCCTAACCCCCTAACCCTAACCCTTTAGTAGCAGTGCTAAGTGTTAAAACTTCTGGAGAGACGTCAGCATCTTCAGCTGGATTCCCAAGTTCAGTCAGAGTGTTAGAAGGTGTGCTCTGGCTGAAACAAGAATGTATGGCCCATTAACAAGAAACAATTCTCAACAAACAACTCTAGTTCTGTCTGGAAGGGTCTCAGACAAATCACAAACTACAAACCTAAAGCCCTCCACTCCATCAATGACTTGCACCTGGTCAACGACCTGAATGAGTTCTACTATCGATTTGAAAGACATTTGGGACAGTCCTGACACCATCCACCAGCTCCAGCCCACCAGCTCCACCTCCCCCACCACAGCCAAGACATGGGCCTCTCCACAACTGCTCACCTCAGAGCCCCCCTTCTCTCCTACCACAATGACCACTCTCTCCATACAGGAGAGGGACGTTAACAGGCTTTTCAAAAGGCAGAACCCTGCAAAGCAGCCAGACCAGCCTGTCTCTCCTTTCACCCTGAAGCACTGTGCTGATCAGCTGTCTCCAGTATTCACAGACATTTTCAACACCTCACTGGAGACATGCCATTTACCAGCCTGCTTCAAAACCTCCACCATCATCTTCATCTCCAAAAAAAACAAGGACCATAGGACTTAATGACTACAGACCCGTCGCCCTGACCTCTGTGGTAATGAAGTCTTTTGAGTGCCTTGTGCTGTCCCACCTTAAATCCAACACTGACCCACTCCTGGATCACCTGCAGATCGCCTACAGAGCCAACAGGTCTGTAGACGATGCAGTAAACATGGCCCCCCACTTCTTCCTCCAGCACCTGGACTCCTCAGGAACCTATGCCAGGATCCTGTTTGTGGACTTCAGCTCCACCTTTAATAATGTCATCCCGGCTCTGCTGCAGGACAAGCTCTCCCAGCTGACTGTGCACAGGCTTCCTGTCTGACAGGCAGCAGCACGTGAAGCTGGGGAAACACGTCTCTGACTCCCGGACCATCAGCATCGGTTCCTCTCAAGGTTCTGCCTTTTCCCCTCTACTCTTCTGCATGTATACCAACAGCTGTACCCCCAGTCATCAGTCCGTCAAGCTCTTGAAGTTTGCGGGTGGCATCACCCTCTTTGGGCTTATCTCTGGTGAGGATGAGTCTGCCTACAGGTGGGAGATTAACCATCTGTTGACCTGATGTGGACAGAACAATTTGGAGCTCAACGCTCTAAAGACAGTGAAGATGGTAGTGGATTTCAGGAAGAACCCATACCCAAACGCCCCCATCACCCTGTGTGACTCCTCAGTCGACATTGTGGAGTCCTTCCACTTCCTAGGTACCATTATCACCCAGGACGTCATCATGTGGTCCATTTATCTGCTTCCTCACTTTGTGGATTCTTATGATATCTCTGCCAAGCAGCAGCATTATTGGAGCTTCAGGGTCGAGTTCTGGTATCTGTTTTGCGAGAAACTGTAGGTGTGGGTGGCAAAGAGCAACTTGAGGTGTGATAATCCCTGACTGGTCACTGGTGTGCTCTCCTCTCTGCCATTTTGAGGACTTTGTGGATTAAGAATGGTGCCTTAGTAACACATCTGGAAGTGTAGTTCCCTGTTTTGCGGCAGTCGGTATTCAATGGTGAAACTTGGGTCGTTGCACATCTTTGCCTGTTGGCTGATGAAGTCTACAAGGGCAAAGAATGGAGAAAAAGAACCCAGTACTGATGTTTGTATTGCCTTGTGTCTTCCATTTCTTTTGTAAACTGAAGGGAAGCTTTTGCACCATGACAATTATACCCCAAGCTATGTCTAGGTAGGCAAGGCCAGAAAGGACTCACTCTGACTTTGCTGCTTGGAGTTCCATCACTAGGTCTCCCAGTGTGTCGCCGGCAGAGGTGCAATTCAGGATTGATGCTGTCATAATCAGCAGGTGTTATGTCAGCAGATGAAGCACTGGCGGCTGCAAAACACCTTCCATGGATGCTGGAGGTGGTGATTGTGGCCAAGGCCCTTCGACAGATACTGCTGGTGGAGGTTGTGTCCAAGTAAAATCTCAATCCAGTTGAGTGTCTTGCACCTCGGCCTGCTCTTTGACATACTGCTCGGTACATGGCAAGGAATCATGTGATTCAATTCCATACTCACTTAACAGACTTACAACTGGACTCTTTGTCATGTCTCAAGTGCTGCAGTTAAGGGTTCAGCTACTGGCTAATGCTACAGCTGCTTTCCTTTCAACATTCAGAACATCCAAGCGTGCATCTAAACATGCTGTCTCTGCATCTAGACATGCTCTTTCCATGTTCATTCTCATCTCCTTTTCATACTTTACTTTGGCTTCAGCTCCTTCAGCTTTGTCAAGAGCCATGGGTGCTGCAGAGCTGGCAGAAGAGTTAAGAGAGTGTTTAGATGAGTTTGTTTATGGAGATGAGGCTTTCTCTGCGCTGACAATGAAGCAGTAGAACTGGTCCAGTCTGCGGTAGATCAGCCCGCTAGAAAGAACACCATGCAATGAATGTTAGTAATTTTTTATTGTATTTTGTAATACTGGCTAAACTCCCTGTGATGACATCATCCATGGAACTTGAGTCTCTTAAAGAAACAGGACATACACAACTCTGCTCTAAGTTGAAGACACTTATGATAATTTTGTTCCAAATGTTCCAGATCAATTTTTCTGCTCTTCTTCTGTTTCCCTTCCTCCCATCTTTCACCTTGTCCACCCCTACAACACCCACAAAACTAGGTGCTGGAGGCTGGTCACCCTTGGATACAGACCGTTACCAGTGGTTACAGGTGGACCTGGGTTCTAAGAAACAGGTGGTTGCCATAGTGACACAGGGTCGCTACAGTAGCTCTGATTGGACAAGCAAGTATCGGCTACTTTACAGTGACACGCAGAAAAACTGGAGGCCTTATCTACAGGATGGAAACATCTGGGTAAGAAAGAATCTTATGTCATGTATAGTAATGCCATCTTATCTCATCTAAACTGTCCTTTTAACCCTTTGAAACAGTTTACGTCAAATATTGCACAAAGATGTCATTTACATATTGCTGGAATCTGTGCAACTTAGTCTTTCCAGTGACAGTGACGGTTTCTCAGATGTCCATTGGTCATAAATGTCCATAAATAACTTAATAGTAACTGAAAGAACTAATAACTGAAAAGATATAACTTCAGATCTTGCCCCATAATCATCAAATTTAGATGTTTTTTTGTGATGTAAATTATCTGTACAATAATGGTTACAATGTATCCCTGGAACACGGACTCTCTCCGCTACCCATTCATATAATTATATACATTTAAAAAAAATAATGTATTACTTTTTTCAAATGTAAACAGAAACATAGCAAAATGTGACACTATCCAAACCACACTGCACATACATAACAATAAAATACAATGAAAAAAGAGGAAAAAAGGGGAAAAGTAATAATTATTATAGCACAGTAGTACATCACTAATCAGTTGCAGTATGTTACATACATTAGTTATGTTAGGTGGAACACCACTGGACATTTGGTCTAGCTCTTACTATTAAATCCAAAATTGCGCTCAGTAGTTGAGCTAAGACTGGTTGCCAGATATCATAAAAAAAAGCATTTTCCCTTTAAAGTTACAGTTAAACTTTCCATTGGAATAACTATGTATATTTCTCTGTACCCCTGCAATTCAGTTGGGGACTTGACTTTAATTCACAAAAAAAGTAATATCAAAAGTAAAACTTATAACTTGCAAGCAAACTATTGGTCTTTTACTTTTTTGAAAATATGTCCTTTTGTTTACAGTTCCCTCTGCTTCTTTCTCACTGATCAGACTTTTGCCCTCACTGTCGGTTTTGTGGTTACGCTGCCAGCTCTCTCGTTTGCGCTGCTTGACTTTTTGTTTGCAGTTCTGACACAAAACTCTCGCGTGGGCGGGTTTTTTCAGCGGCGCGTCCCCATTTTCTAGTGAGTTTTCGAGTGACAGCTCAGTGCCTCGGACAGGCCACTGCTGTCCGCCATATTGGTGCGGTCAACCGCCAGGACCGCTTGGAAAAATGCAGCTTTGGATAACTTTTCACAAGTAAGTGGCAATTTCATTGTATTTTAATGGTTTTACTCTAAGTTAGTGAACGTGAAATATCCCTTCAGACTATCCTGAAAATGACCTGACAGCTACCTAACAAAAACATAAAATTACTGAATAATTGTTAAAGCGCTATGGGTAAACGTGATATTTATTTAACAATGAACTCATTCTTTGTATAATTTACTTTACAAAAAATTATCAGCTGGAATGTGTTTGTGCTCATGCGATTATATACGAGAGCTAGCCTAAATTAGCTAGATCTAGTAAGCAATATTTATGCTGCTAGCTTAACGTTAATGCTCTGGCTGCACCATTCAGCTACATGCCAGAAGTGATCTTGAGATGGCCTTGTTTTTTGTCAAAGGTTCCCCAAAGATGCTGGACTAAAGTAAGCTCGGTACATTGCTATGAGACGGAAGGATTTTGAGCCTAATGATACTACAGTTCTCTGTAGCTGTCATTTCAAGGCATATCATTTTGATAGAACTGTGCAAATGATGCGCGTGAAGGTACAGGGTGAAAAGTAAGACGTGACCGGCATTGGTTTCTATTTATTTATAAAGCCCTTAATTGCAACTTGCCACAATATATCACTTCCTTATTGAACTGCTCCCACAGCCATTATTTGACTCGATCTAGTGAATGATTGAAGCTTGATGTCCCACGTGAAAACACTAAATTTGGGAAAACTGCTTTTAGTTTTTGTGCTGCACACACTTGGAACATTTTACAACACACAGTAAAACTCAACACATTTGTGCCTATAGGTCAATTTAAAACCATGATTACAAACTAATTGTTGTAATGTTGTTGTCTTTTTGTTTGTTTATTATTTATTCTGTTTTGTACTCTTGACATCATTGAAAATGAGGGCATGCCAATGATTCCTCAAGGTAAATAAATAACAATAAAGGTTGAACGAAGGAAGGAATGTGTGATCCCTTCAGTTTTTGCATCCTTTCCAGACCATCTGAACAAGGTTAATGTATTTTCAACTCATAAGATTAAAGCGTTCTATGTGGTAAACATTGTTAATATATAGTGGAAACTGATTGGAGTGATAAGCATACAAATGATATGTTGCTAACATAAGTGGAATTACCACTAACCTTTTCAGGTATAATTTTGTTAAAATTATAAATAAACATTACATATACAGTAAGCTGCATCTATTAGTTAATCACTGCAGTTTTCAGTGTCATTTCTGACCTGGTGGTAGAAGTATTTACAGTATTGACAATTTTTACTATTTTAGTTTTCTTTATTTTCAGTTCTTAAAGGTACTTATCTGTGACTGGCTTCATCATTAACATTGACGCTTTAACTTGATGATTCCAGAGCTGCTTCAGTCACAACGTTATGTCTGCACAAACCGCTTCAGCCAGGACCATTTAGAGCTCCTGTTCAATTCCATCAGGGCATCAGGTAGGAATTACATTTTTGAATACACAATGCTATGTTATAACTAAGATGGGTAATGGAAACATTTTATTATGATACAATACAGAACTATAATGTCACTTCATGTGCAAATTACAGGTTGGTGGAACAGCAACACGAGTTCGGTTCCGTTCCAGAGCATTTTCCGCCGTCTAATGGTCGGCTGTGGGGTTTCTCTGGGGAACACTGGCAATGTGACAGCCCAGGATGTCTGCTGTGGGCATGTCATCTGTAGTGCCGGCTGATGATGCTGACACTGCCTCCTCTCCATTTGAGGACATCTGTAGTGTGATACTGGACCACAGTTACCTTACGGAGAACGCAGTGGTGTATATAGGAGGATTTGTTGTTTGACAGGTGATGAAGCATTCATGCAATGTCTGCTGAAACAGTTTGGTGTCTGATGCCACCAGCATCATATTCTGAAAGTTAGCACCTGTTGAACAATGGAGGCCTGATGATTCCATCTGTAGATACTGTCAAGGTGATCCGCTCAGCAGAACGCTGCATTCAACAAACCACAAACATTTCATCAGCAGCTCATCGATGCAGCGTTTCCCTTGTCAGCCACATCCGGTCTGACGTACAGCAGGTTCAGAGGGTGGGTTAAGTCTTGGTGACCGTATTATTGAAACTCAGGACGGCATTGGCAATCATCACTTTTGCATCCTGTCATTAGTTGTCAGCAACTTCCACAAGTTGAGGCAGTACCACATTGCACAGACTTCACACTTGAGAAAGAAGCTCTGTAAAACTATACTGTTTCAAGGACATTAATCCTTAGAGCAAACAGTGTTCACGTGTTGCTGAAAAGTGTGAGATGGAGAGGAATCGAGTTTGTCCAGGACAGGGAATTGGTCTCAAACACTTGACACACTACATTGCATGTAGTAGTATTGTATTATTATAATATTGTAGTGTTGTATTATTTTATTATACTATTGTATCATTATATTATAGTATTATATTGTAGAATTGTATTATTAGAATTGTATTATTATATTATAGTATTGTATTATTATATTATATTATGTGTCTAAAGTGAAAATTAAAATAAAATATTTGAGAGTTACAATATTTGTGACATTGTGTAATGGCAACTGTTCAGCCTGCAGAAGTGGAGTTACATGTGTCTCGGGGTGTACGGATGAACTGACTGGATGTTTGTAATCTGTTTTATTAATGAATTAATTTAATTATTAATACAATATCAAGTAACCAGATATAGAAATCTCCATTTTTGGAGTAACTCACAAAAGCTTAAGTTGTAACTAATTTAGGCCTACTTGCTGTTGCCTATTCTTAGATCGTAGCCTGCATGTCCCAGTGGAAGTTGCGGCTATTCAGAAGGTTAATGTTTTGGCATAGAGCTGATTCGGTCCGCCCCCAGTAACTGAATGTAATTCCAACAAGTAACCAGTTCAATTTCTCACGCTTATAAAAATCCAAATTTCATGACAATCGGCTCAGAATTAAGTGAGATAAATTCGATTATGCAGTGAACTCTGTCTCTCAATACACCTTGTATTTGTTTACTAGCGGATCTTTTCCAATATCTCCAGAGTGCTGTAAAGTCCAAAAGTCAAAATCTATTGAAAAAAGATAGATGTAATCATTTCCAAAATTCACAACATGTTTTTATGTAACGAAATATTCTGCCTCAGTCCGTGTTTGTAGGCGTTTAGCCTTTCAAAAACAACACCTTCACTGCGGTCACAAAACTGGTTGCTCTCCGGCTTACCGAACAAGGGAGGCAGCGCCTGGCGAACTCGTATTTTTAGTGATGAGCAGGTGTGCTGTCATGCTGATTTGAGCACGTTTTAAATGTCTAGTTGACCAATCAGATTGCTTGGTCGGAACTACTTGTTGTATAAACTGTGTTAATAGTCTGTTTAGAGGTGCAGTCTAAGACCTCAGAGCAAGGTCCCGGTAAAAACAGTCCAGGATGCATTTTGATTTCAGTATGCATGATGGCAGAGCTCCATTCTTACTTTCCTCCAGGATTTTCTTCTAAACGGACACAACCACAAATAACGAAAATATGTCCCCACCTCTTTCTTGCTCATATTCAAAGAGTAGACGCATTTGAGTTGATCTTATTGAGAAATTGTGGTGTTCACTTTAACTTAGTATTACGACAGTCACTAAATTTTATGCTAGCTGAAAAGAAGGTTTACTTATTGTGATATATCAAATTCAACACATCTGTAGCAGTAAAATATTGTAAAATAACTTGTTATTCCCTGTTGCTTGGTTTTGGCATTTGTTGCATTAGAACATCCAAAGTGTACAGATCAGTCAAACAGCAGCGTGTGCTGCTCCGACGCTGAATGCACCGTTTCTTTAATTTTAGAATTATTTGCATCTGCATTTTTGATATTTTGTTTGTAAATTCATTATTTAACAATCCAGCTTATGATTAGAATGTTATATCATTGGTGTTGTATAAAGGTTTATCCATCCCCAAGCCTGTCTCACTGTGTTTGGAAATATTATACAGTGACAACAGCGTGTCATATTAGAGCATCTTATGGCTGCGATGATCTGAGTCCCATTGTAACTCTATGGGTTAAGATCATCTCAGCCTTAAGATACTTTTGGGCTCTGGTTTAGAAACGCACCCTTAAGACCTACCCTGCTAGTAACACTCACCAAGAAAATGAGAATATCAGTCCCACTTTTGTGTAAACTTTCTAATTTTACCTGTACAATATGGATAAAAGCCAGCTGCTTTTGAACTACGTTCAGAAGTGTTAATCTTATGCCGGGGTGATTGAAAAGGCAAAGGCATAAGACCAGAGGCATAATTCCACTCGACAAACCCTGAGCAAAAACAAAGGCTGTGTCTTTGTCTAATACTATAGTTTCATCTGAGACAATCCAGGCAAATCTGAAATCAAAGTAATCTTACTGATTCTGATCAATTGTTTTCAATAACTGTCTCATTTAAAAAAGTATCAAAGAGGCCAGTCTCTTCTCCAATATGACACAGGGAGCAGGATGACCAAAACACTGGCAAGGATCACTACAGCAGACAGATTTAAACAGCTAAGGTCATGCATCACTGAGCTGCTGGAGCATTTATACAAAAGCATTTTATTAGACATTTATAGCACCAATTCCTCGAACCTGACTTACAGTATGCATTGATCTTGCCAGTGGGCAATGATCTCATCCTATAGTGATAGGCTCATTGCTATAATCTGAATTTGGGGTTGCTTTCTATTTTATTCGGATGTCAGCGGCTGCACCTGCAAGTGTGTATTGGGAATGGAAACGCGGCATGCGCTGTGCATGATTTGGCGCTTATGCCCAAAGTTTTTAGTAGATAAAAAACGGCGTAACCCACCTTCAGTAGTTGCTTATGTAAGCGACCTTGACTGTTCAGCACGTCTGTAACACCGGATGTAATGCTTGAGAGAAAGGCGATTTGGACGGCCATTCAGACGCAGGCTGAGTCGGGTGCTTCGATCCCGCTCTTTCAGGCAACCCACGGCATAAATACAGATGAAAGTACTCAGATTCTCTGAATTTCACTTTTCTATCCAACTTTCTATCCATAGATAGAAAATAATCTTATTATCTGTATTATCATTTTAAAAAACTTAATTATATTTGAGCTGATGAATAATAAAAGTTTGTAAATTGAATGATATTTTCTTTTATTGATTTTTTGTATGGAAAATTGAAGTGCTAAGTGTGACACGGACTGTGGAGAACCAGCTGCAGCATGTTTGTTTTCCGTGTGTTTCAGATGTTTGAGGGGAACGTGAACAGCGAGGGTGTGGTTCGTTATGAGCTGCAGCACGCCATCCTGGCTCGCTACATCCGCTTCATCCCAGTGGAATGGAGCAGGGAGGGACGCATTGGAGTACGTCTGGAGCTCTACGGCTGCTCATATTGTGAGTACAAGTGGACAAGAGAGGGAAACTTGATTCAAGCAGCCTATTCTATTCTGCTCTACACTGTATGTCATCAGTAAAGTTTGTTTTGTTTTGTGGAGGTGGGGCAGTGGTTAGTACTGTTGCCTCAGTGTCTGTATGGGTTTCTGCTGGGTGTGGATATGAATGGTGGTGTGTCTCTGTCTGTGATATGGGAGCCAGTACAGGACAAGCACGTACAGATAATACATAGATGGATTGATAGTTAAGTTTGGGAATTTTTTTAGATGATACCCCTCCCTTGTGTGGGTCTGGTTCAATGAACTGAAGAGAAGACTGGGGGGGTGTCAATCACACAGGTCTATTTAGGTAAAATGATTCAAATCCCCTGTGTGGGTTGGGTGTGCAGGGCCTTTAAGGACTCTAATTACAGACAAAACTGACTTTATAGGAAAGGGGGGTTTGCACTATGTCTGAGACTTCTGTCACCATAATACAACAGAGGAGAATGGAATCTGTGTACACTGAGGTCTGTTGATTATCCAGAGTAAGTGGGACATACCAAAAAAAAACTACCTGCAAGTAAGTGGGATTTTTTTTTTTTGTAATTTGGGTGAACGGACTGTTTAACTTGGTCTTTCACTCTCTGAGAGTTATCTGGCATTCACATTGATGGTGTAATGTATAAAACTTGATATTGATAAACTGATATGAATATCTCAGAATGTTTCACCCTGTGACTGATTTCAGTACATGATTTAAAAGCCAAGCGGCAGTGGACCCTCTCCAGGAAAGAGTCATGTCTCCGGAGCCTTGCAAAATGCTCCCTCTCTGTCACAGATGCCCCATTGGTAGCTGTGCAGATCAGATGAGATCAAATGTTTGTCAGGATCATTTAAGATACTTATAATCACGTTAGCGTCCATGAAACTTTTCTTCCAAGCCATCCATATGGCATTGTTCCTTCCTCAAGGTCAATAAGGTCCTAAAATACATTTTCTATCTTTCATCTTGACAGGTCCAGTTTGACAAGTTTCAATTTGTGATAGAGCTACATTGTTGCCTCTTTTGTCATTTCTTTGTTTTTTTTCCTCAGTAAATTGGTGCACGTTATCTAGCTAGTGCTACTTGAATTTTCAGTCTGCTCTGTGATGCATAAGCCTATGTTCACAGATACAGATAATATTTTAACAAGCTCAGCAATGCTACTTATGACAACAACTAACAAAAAATGAACATGTACTTTCAACAGATAATCAAGGCTCCATCATACCTCATACCACCTCTTTTCTTTACACATTAACCAATCTCAGTACACTTGCTAATCTGGATACACAGTTGTAGATAGTTTCACAACTATCCACACACATTTGCAAATAATATTGCTACAATAGTGCCCTATGTATCCAAAGCCTGATGTATCTTCTTCCTCTGTGCCATAGAGCTCCATTGTTGTCCAAAAACTATTAAAAACACATCAATGATCTGCACTGTTGCACTGGGTGACATTCATTCATTCAATCCTTCATTACCGTGAACACACACACTGTAGTTTATTTTGACTCAGTCCCACACACACCGTCCTGCTGCCAGAAATACTCCAAATGTGGATTAATCCGCCACTGAAAACAGTCCTCAACAAATGCATTATTTCCTCCTGTTTGAGCAACGTTTGGGAAAAACTACAGTGAGTAGCTGTTCTATGAAATTATTGAGCCTTATTATAAAATGAAATTATCTATTTGTGATGTGAATTTTTTAGATTGCAATATTTGTGACAGATTTATGTCTTCAGTAGGAACCAATGAGCCGAGTGCCACAGGCAGGGTAGGAAAGTCGGAAAGGATTGAGAGGCAGATTAACGCTTTGTTGGTTTTTTCATGGGATTTGTTGACAATAAGAACAATAACGCCAGCTTTAAAGCCAGTCAAGCTCTGTAAGAGAAAAGGTAATCCTGTTTCAGTTGCCAGTACTGATTACCAAATGTGTTGGCAAGCTCATTTTGTTGAATGGGAAATCTGTGGGTGGCTGACCCCGGTTCAAACACAGGAGTCAAAACTCTAGCACAACAGCCTCCTTAAGCAATACAAAGTGAACGAAGTGTGTTCTTTTCAAACCAGAAGCAGCCAAATCTGAAGTGCTTCATCATTAATATAGTAAAGGAATAAAGGAAAACATGAATGCCCTTTAACACTCCTCATATCACTAAACACACAACTTAAAAAAAGGGTTTGGAGGATTGCTAATTGTGTTTAGAAAAGCACACAAGGACAGTAACCGTTAAATCCCAGTGCAGGAGACTGAAATAATTACTGAAGATATCCACGCTGTGCCAGCTGTGTGTAAAGTGCAGGAGGAAACACAAGTGAACATAATCCACTGAAAATATGAAGGGTGCCTCTGCAATCTGAACTTCTAAAAATAATTTATTTACAGCGTGTTTGTGGCCTGGTTGTACAGGATTCTGTCCCCACTTCTGTAGGCCCCCTCCTTGGCCTGAAGAAGCTGCCTGAGTTTAGCTGTAAACCAGGGTTTGTTGTTGTGTGTAGAAGGTTTTAGTCAGCGCACACATGTCCTCACAAAAGCTGATATAAGATGCCACAGTGTCAGTGAGTCCATCCAGCTCTGTAGCTGTAGTAGTGCAGTCAAAGCAGGCCTGTTATTCGGGCTTTGCCTCGGTGGTCCGTCTCCTCACAGTCCTGACCACAGGCTTAGCAGATTTTAGTTTCTGCCTGTAAGTTGGGAGAAGATGAACCAGAGAGTCCCAAAGCTGCCCGCTATCTGTAATCAATTATCACAGTATCGTAATAATAATAATGACAGTAATAATAATAATAATATCCTATCCAATTTCAATTTGGTTTTAGATCTGCATTGTTTTGATATCATTTGTATCTTCATAACAGAGAGCAATGTGTTGTGGTACAAGGGATTTGTTAACTCAGCAAAAGGGTGTGCCTCAAGGGTCTACTTTAGGGCCACTTCTGTTTTCTACTTACTAACTTCTTATTAATGATCTCCTGTTGTGTTCAATAATGTGCAGATGATACTATTATATATACATCGAAACCTTCTTCATCTCAAATTTAAGAGGCTTTGCAATCTGACTTTAACATTCTACAAACTTGGTTGTCATCTAACATATTACTTCTCAATAAAAGTAAATCTTATGCAATGGTCCTTGGTACGAGACAGAACCTCAACTCCAAATCCAACTCTCTGGATTAGCTTGTAATGATGGTACATCCCTCCAGAAAGTTAATCAAATTAAATATTTGGGTTTATGGATTGAACTTGCTTTTATAACCACACATTCAGCACATTATAAAGAAAGTTAATTTTGTTTTTGGTGTTCTGTATTGTTCCAGACATTGCTTTACATTTAACGTCAGAAAGAGACTTACTTCAGAGCTTATATTACCAATATTGGACTATGATGACATTGTGCAAAATGCTTCTTGCTCTGAATATATATAATAGCTCAGCAGATTTGTGTTTCCATTTTACAGTTCTTGATACACTCATATGGCTCACTCTTGATACAAGACGACAATTTCATTGGTATCATTTTCAGCTCATTTTCAAATGCGTTCATCTTAACTATCCTTAGTGTTTGAAACAATTCTTTGTCTCCTACTGTATACTTCAATTACTCACTGAGATGCTCTGATCAGCTCCTCTTTATGGTCCCTCTTGTCTCTAAGGAAATTGGTTAAAAAAAAAGCTTTATGTTTAGGGCTTTTTCTGATTGGAATAATTTATCTGTGTTCTATGTCTTCATTTGGCTTATTTAAATATTTTTCATTCTCTGTCTTAAAACAAATTGTGTGTCTTTTTTGTTATAATATTGTCTATGTTTTGTTTTGGGAATCCCTTAAAAACACGATGATACATCTCAAGGGGTTTATCCTGACATAATACATTTGACAATGTTGACCCCCCCAATTGTCAAAATTTTGTCCACTGCTTACAACTGTGACACAACGCAATTCATTTTCACATGGTCCAGTAAGCAGCCATAATTGACGGTCCAGGATCCCAGATCTCTTCTATTGGCAGAAAACAAAATCCTTTTTTTGTCTTCCAGGGGCAGATGTGATCAGTTTTGATGGCCACGGCATCATCTCCTACCGCTTCAGGAGTAAGAAGATGAAGATTGTGAAGGATGTCATCTCTCTAAAGTTTAGAACCACGGCTGGAGATGGGGTCCTGCTCCACGGAGAGGGACAGCAGGGAGACTACATTTCCCTGGAGCTCCGCAGGGCAAGACTGCAGCTCAGCATCAACTTAGGTAGCTTTCCATAAAGTCTGTGTGGTTTCAAGGACAGCAGAAGCACTGCAAAAATGATCTCCAGAGACACCCTATTCTATTCTATGGAAATTCTAACGACTGTATTATCTACTGCTGTCAGAACTGACGTGATAAAAATGTACAACCTGTGTGATTTGCTCGCTTGTCTCCAGGCAGTAACCAGTATGGCTCCATTCAGGGTCACACCTCTGTGACCAGTGGGAGCTTACTGGATGATGACCACTGGCACTCAGTTGTCATAGAGCGTTACCGTAGGAATGTCAACTTCACTTTGGACCACCACACTCAGCAGTTCAGGACCAATGGAGAGTTTGACCACCTCGACCTGGACTATGAGGTAAAGACTCCCTGTGGGTCATGCTGTCAGGCATTTTCATCATCTCGGCCTCATGTCACAATCCTGGGACTTTGCTCCTAGTTCAAAGGTCTGTGAGTTGTAGTGGTCCGTTAAGCACACGCTGATGGTGTAAACCTGCTAATGAAATTTGTTGGGCAAGCAGTAACAAACCACCATCCACCATTTCATGCACTGTTGTTACCCAAGTTGGCAACCATTTTACATGCATTTAAAACTCTCTACATACTGTATGGGCGCCTTGGTGGCCTAGGGCTTAAGGTGCCGACCATATTGACCGATCCTTGCTGCATTTTATTACCCATCTCTCTCTCACTCAGTTTCTCTCAGCTTTGTAATAGTCATAAAATGCTAAAAAAACAAAAAAAAAACAACAAAAAAAATCACCTTCCTTCTACAATATATTGAGTCATTATTAATTTCACTGTGCGATCATTGAAAAACAGAGTATAAATAAGCAGGGTTGTCATTGCTCCTGTTACATTTCAGTCAAAATTCCAATGGCTGGGCAACTAGGATTCAAACTCTGACTACTTCCACAATGAGCTGGCTAACTTTCACAATGCTGTTTCCATATGAAAACTATGTGCGTCCACTCTAGTGTGTCTTGGTTGTGTTTGTAAAAATCCTCATTCACACTGAAACACCTGAAAATGGTTAAATCCCTTCTTTTTCATCGTGTTTGTCAAGTCTGTCATGCTTTCCTCACGTTCCGTTTCCCCTGTCCACACTAAACACACTTTCTTTATTCATTTAACAAGAGTACAGGTTGGCTCAGGTACAGAGGCATGGCTTTTGAAAGGGAGCATTCTACAGTGCTGCGAATCCTTGTGAAACAGATAGTACCTACTTTTTGGACTAAAAATGATATGCGTGTATTTTACACACTGATTGCTTCCCCACACTAAACACACTGCCAGCATTTTCAAATTAAACCACTTTGGAGACCTTTCTCAAGTTAGCCATGTAGTGAAATGTTATAACAGCAAATCAATACCTCTGATAATACTGCTGCCTCGACTGCTACCGCTGCTTGTAGAGTTCCTGAGAGTGTGTGTGTTGGTCACACAGTACAATAAACATCACAGTACATCACACTCTGCTGTGCGTCCTCAGATCAGTTTCGGAGGGCTGCCTGTACCAGTGAAGCCGAGCTCAGGAGGCAGAGAGAACTTTGTGGGCTGCATGGAGGGAATCACCTACAACGGAGACAACATCACTAACCTGGTCCGCAGGAAGAAGGTGGACACCTCCAGCTTCGTAAGACAACTCTCTCTGGCTCTGAATGTGTGTGTGTGTGTGTGTGTGTGTGTTTACGTCGTTTTTATTTTTCTGTCTTTGTTCGGTCTTTAACTAGAATACTACTATAACTAACTTTGCACACTTATGCCACAAATTGGAATTTCTGAAGCATTCATTAGAAACTACTTCGTGGTGGTAATTTTTATCCAGAAGGTGAATTTTTCACTGTATCACAGCAACAGGGTCTTGGGTTCGAAACCCGCCGGCCTCCCACAGTCCAGAGACATGCAGGCTAGGTTAATTGGCGACTCTAAATCGCTGGTAAAATAAATGTGCTACAAATAATCTGTATCTAAATATTGTACATGAGACCCAAAGCCACCTGACACAGTATGATGTAAACAGCTCAACACTGAAACCTTTTTCCTCCCACACAGAGGATCATTGGCTTGATCCTCTTTCTGTCACGTGTGTCTGTGTGTTTTGTTGACCAATGTTTTCTGCTGATTTGAAATTTATAATGTTATTGATTGAAAATGTTGCAATAAAAAGTAAACTAAAATCCTTGAGCGTGAAAGCTCAGTCTTAGAAACAGTAGTTTGATCAAAGTGGTAAGTGTAGGATCAAGTGTTTTTGGAGGTTGACCCACTAGGGGACTAAAAGTCAGAATATCTCTGCTTCTGCTGCTTCAGTTTTGACTGTTTGACTTTTTAAATATGACTCTCACAAGTCCCTAAAAATGATGGAATTGCAGTACTAAATCACCCAAGTGTCCCTTTAATGTTAAGACATCCAAAATAATATGAAAACACGACTGGATCTTGTCTTCAGACCAGTACAAACCAACTCTGAATTCTATCTTTACATCATTGCTCATGTAACATTTTTCTATCCCTAAGTTTGTCCTGGTTGATTTTACAGAATCTACTGTAATAGTGGTGTTGTGCTGGTGACGGCGCACGTAACTGGACAGATGTGGTATTGATTTGAGGAGTTTGGCTCTCAGCTGTGCTGCCGTCCTGCCAGCTGATGGGTCTAACAGACATTAGATAGTTTGCTCTGACCTCTGTTAGACACTCTGCAGTTGTGTTGCAAAGACCTCCAGGGTCACATGACATAATATAGATACCTTCAGGCCAAGATAGAGACGCTGTCTGTGTGAGAGCAGGTGCTAGTCTGTGTTGTGTGGTTCACAGAAGATCAAAATACAAAGATTTTAACCTTCTTGTCCTTCAATAGTCCATCATGATCCATAACAGCTCAAAACTGCTTCTTAGCTTCTACAGGTTCTGATATTTACAGCTGCTGCAGGCTGAAATTTGTTCAATTCAGCACTGACTCAGCAGAGCTGTAGTAGTCTATGGCTACAGACCGAGACAATGGAAAAAACCTTGTCATTACTTTTTCTTTTCATCCTTTAACATTTTTTATAGTGAAAATTGTAAAACATGACTAAATGAAGGTAACACACTTTTCTGAATATCTTGTAATGTTAACTTGAAAAGCTGATTGGGTGCATTTGATTTTTGAGTATTTGTAGGTATGAAAGAGGTACCACTGTGTTTGTGTCCACCTGATGAATGTAAGTCCAATATTCACTCTCCTTTTAGCTCTGGTTTGGTCGCCACCAGCTCCTGACAAAAATGTCTGGCTCTTTAGCTGCTTATAGCTGCTGTATATGTTCCACTGTGTTCACCAGCTTGTCTCTAACTGTGTCTGTCAGTATTTTTAATGAATAAATACAATTAAAAATGAAGGTTCACTCTCAAAATTAAAGCTGACTGAGCAGTAGTCTGTGGTTTAAATTGTCACCTATAGTCCACGATTGAAATCTACTACTTTAATTCCTCTCTCTCTCTCTCTCTCTCTCGCAGCGTAACCTGACATTCTCGTGCGCTGAGTCCAACTCATTCTCAGTCTTCTTCAACTCCACGTCCTTCCTGCGGCTGCCAGGTCAGAGTGACGGCGACACTCTGTCAGTCAGTCTGTCTTTCAGGACGTGGAACCCCAACGGTCTGCTGATATTCACAGCGCTGGCTGACGGCTGGGTGGAGGTGGGACTGACGGAGGGCAAGGTCACTGTCTACATGAATGTAACGCAGAAGAAGAACACACGTATTGACATCTCATCAGGTAAGCTCAGCTCATTGGTCTTCAGAATGGAAGTGGGGGAGCCTTCTGTTAGTTCAGTTAGGTTTTTTTTATCTTGTTGCTTTCCTCAATTATTGCTTTTTTCAATTTTATCCTGTTAAAGTTTAAAGACTGAAGTGTGTTTTTCCTCACAGGTTCTGGTCTGAATGATGGCCAGTGGCACAGTGTCCATCTGAATGCATTGGAGAACTATGCTATGCTGACAGTGGATGGAGACGAGGCATCCACAGTCAGAACAGCCATCCCCATCCAGATCCAGACTGGAGGAACCTACTACTTTGGAGGTGATTACTCAGAAAGATAACTCACTAACTTTGTGTGTTTCATCAAGTGGTGGCAGTGCAGGATATTTTTATTTTCAGGCAGTGAATCATGTAATCCAATTACCTTAGTCAGTTTCAAGTCAAAGTGTGATTACAGTGTGTCACACCAAGGTTTCTCTACACACTACAACAAAAACAATACAAAACACGGTATGATGAAGCAGCATTGAGTTGTCAGCCTTTTCTGCTCCATCATTGATAACATTGTTGCCGACCTGCCAAGTGACAGGGGTGGGCTGGGGGTATCATGACTCTGAGTAGGTGAAACATTCGTGTGATAGTGATTATATCATGGTTTTGGGTTTGGTCCTGTTGCTTCCTGTTTTATTTTGAAATATTCTCTTCCCCTCATATGTCTTGTTGTCATATAGACAGTCCAGATACATAAGGAATGGAGACACCATTCCTTCTTGGTTCAGTTACACTTTTGTCCTGTTTTTTGGCTCTTTTAACTTTGTTGAGAGCCCAAGTAGGATAACCACAGGCTGAGAGTGCACTCTGGACATGCTGTATCTGGACTGTCTGAAAAACTACAAAGGATCTTTAGACAGCACGATGTTCCTGTTTTCTTTAAACCAGGCAACACTTTAAGACAGAAACTCGTTCACCCTAAGGACAAGTTACCCACACAGAAACAGAGCAATGTTGTCTACTCCATTCAGTGCAGTGAGGAAAACTGCAAAGAACGGTACACAGGTGAGACTAAACAGCCACTTCACAAAAGACTTTATCAGCACAGATGACACGCTAACTCAGGATTACAGAGCGCCGTGCATTTGCATCTAAAAGCTACAAACCGCACATTTGAAGACAGTGAGGTGAAGATTCTGAGTAGAGAGAAGAGTTGGTTTGAACGGGGCGTCAAGGAAGCCATTTTTGTGAAGAAAGAGAACCCCTCTTTGAACAGAAATGGTGGTCTGAGATTCAATCTGCCCAAAGTCTATCAGAGTGTATTATCACCGTGGTCAAGCCAATCATATGCTAATCAGGTACTTAACAGTGATGAAGTAGATGCAGCCAGAAAACAATAGGCCTGATTACTGATTACTGGGCCATCTTGAAACTATTAGGTCAGTTTCAGGTGAAACTGCTATTAACAGATACTCAGGCAGATTCCTTCCTGAGGGCAGGGCTTATGTAACTCAGAGTAGCTTAAACTTCCAGTTCCCGTCCAATTTTTTCACAATTGGGAATGACTTCCGGATGGGAGCCGAAACGTCTTGATTCTGAAAACAGTGTCCAGATGACTACGACTGAAACCTTTTCTACGACAGAACACTCCTGGACGAATGAGGGACTACACCGTCTTATTTATTGACGCACATAACCTCCTATACCTCCTAGTCAGCAAGACAGGTTTTATCCCAAGCATGTCCATTAAACTCACTGACAAACTAAATGAGCCAATATACCAGTTAACCACTCAAAGTGGAACTGCAAGCCTCCTTAACAGTTTGGATATTAGTTACAAGTTAGGCCTTTTATCTGCACCCAGGGGTGACCAGAGCTGTTACTAAGGACACTGTGGTAGTGTCCTCTATATTTTGAGAATTTGCCGTTATATAAACCTGGTGGGATGTTGATATTCTACAACCAAAAACCTGGTTCCAATATTTTTTAGACTCAATATATTTTATCTATCTATTTATCTTGGAAAATACAGTTTACCGAAAATATAGCCTAATTGAATAGTTAACTGAATAAATAGAGGGTTTTTTTTGTGTCGGGTGGCTATTTTTCTCTGGGGCAGGGGGGTTCCTGGACTCATGACCTCAGTATTTCTAAAATCCTGACTATGGCTCTATCAGTATTTCTCCAGTGGTTGTAATAATGACCTTTGACCTCTTCCATTTGTCTCCAGGTTACTTCCAGCACACTACCACCGGATCACATCAGCGCTCCTTCCAGGGCTGCATGCAGATGATCCACATAGACGACCATCTAGCTGACCTCAGGGCTGTGGAGCAGGGTCTCATTGGAACCTTTGAAAATGTCAGCCTGGATATGTGTGCCATTATAGACAGGTATACAACCTGTCAGAATTATAAATGTAGGATAGTCATAAAAGAAGAGAAAGCACAGGAGAGCAGGGTGGCTCAGTGGGTAGCTCTGGTGTCTCACAGCAAACACTGTGGGTTAGAAACTGGTCCCTGCTGTGTTCGCCCTGTGTTCACATGAGTTTCCTTCCACTGTCCATCTGTGTGTCATGTCAGGTGTGTCCCTAACCACTGTGAGCACGGTGGCCGCTGTTCTCAAACGTGGGATACATTCAGCTGCAACTGTAGCGGCACTGGATACACTGGAGCCACGTGCCATACCTGTAAGTAATGGGCAATGGAGTGTACTTGTATAGCGCCTTTCTAGTCTTCTGACCACTCAAAGCGCTTCAACTACATGTCACACATTCACATGCATTCACAGACTCAGAAAGAAACTAATCATTCACACACACACACACACACACACACACACACACAGCTTTTGTCTGCTGAGCTGTGTGTTGTGTCTCCTATGTAGCGATGTATCAGCAGTCCTGTGAGGAGTATAAGCACCAGGGGAAGAGCTCAGGGATCTACTGGATCGACCCAGATGGCAGTGGATCTATCGCCCCCTTTAGAGTCAGCTGTGACATGACAGGTGAGATGTCATTGTGAGATGGGTGTCGCGTTAATCCATTACATTTTCTCATGTGACTCTGGCTATGAGAGCAAAAAATTTATTTTCTAGAATAGCTTTTGTCATTGCTTCCATTGCATCCAGAATTTTGCACAAACTTATCTTACACTCCACAAAAATGTCTTCCCATGTATGTTTGTAAATCAGTGAAGAACATAACTGTGAATGTCAGAGTAGCTAGTGTGGTATAGCAACATGCATCTATCATAATATTTTGTCTTTGTATATTGTACGAGTTATTATGCATCTGCAAACATACTGTATAGTGCAAAAGAATCTTTGCTGAAGAAGGTGTGGAGACAACTGACGGTATGTTTTCTGGTCTTTTAGAGGAAAAGGTTTGGACCACACTCAAGAACAACCTGTCTCCTCAGACATCAGTAACCAGTGCAGACCAGGAGGGGAAGGCAGTGCTGCAGATCACTTACAATGTGACTGATGAACAGGTACACCTAGTTCACCTGCTGCACACTTGCTTAGTTGTGGTCAGAGTGGAGCACTTGGGAGTTCAGGTCAGTTGTTTTGTGTATTGCATTGGTGCTAATAGTAAGAGGATACAGCCACAAGTTAAAGTACATTTAAGTAAAAGTGAAGAAACATGTTTAACTGACAATTCTACATTAGAAGATACTGGGTAGTGATGCATATGGGATTGCCGTAAATTCTTAAATAAAAGCCATTATACAAATGATGGCCAAGTCCCGATGGCCGGGCGTGTTGCTGGCATGAACACATAAAGGCCAGGCACTAATACAGAGCGTCACTCAACTGGCACATGTGGTAAATTCAGTATAATGTCTCCATAGTCCATTTCCATCAGTACAACAGAGTCATGTCACACTCACCACCCTGCTGCCCTTTTTGTTTTTTAACACTAATACTTTTCACTTTATCTAGTCTATTCAGTACTGGATGGGTCTAATCTGTGATCATGGAAACCTAAACAGGTTTAATTCAACACTGAAAAATGATGAAAATAATATTGTAGAGGTACATAACCATGACATGCTGCACAGATTCAAGGTCTTTCCAACAAGGAAATAATCAGTATTCAAATCGAGAAACCGTATTAAGCCATGGTGATGCTGGTCATCCTCCACCCCGGGGATCATGAAGTGTAGCATGTGAAATTTTGTTTCCTCTATATACCAAGATATGTTTAGATAAGTAGGTATTGTGTAATAAAGAACAGGCTTATTGATATAAAGTTACGTTTCTTGTTGAGAAGATATTATTGCAGATGTGCTTCCAGGAGGTGACATCGATGCTAACGGTGAGATCTTTTTCCCAGTCTTGGACCGGTCGTGGGAGATTGTTGTCTGTTTTTATTAGAAGTTTGTACATTTTTGCAAAGCATTTTTTCTGAGTTTGAGTTGATGAAACAATGGGGGTGTTTGCAGACTGTTTGCTAATTCTTCCTTTTAAACAGTGTTTCAGTTGTGAATATTGCAAGAAGCTGTTACCACCGATATCATATTTCTGTTTTAGTGTTTCGTAGGGTATGAGTGAGCCGTGATCAAATAAGTGTTCCAAATGTGTAATCCCTACTTTTTTCCATGAATTGAAAGCTAGTGATTTATTTTGGATTTGAAAGTCAGGGTTGAGCCACATTGGGGTAAATCTGTTTGAAGATGTGGGGTATCCAGTGATTTGGTAGGATTTCCGACAAGCTGTCAGAGTCACTGCTATGAATGGCTTTTTGGAACAGTTATGTTTTTTAGACTGGGTAAGGAACAGGAGGTCTGATTGATAGTTCTTGGCAGTCATATTGTTCTGTATCCAGCCAGGGGTGTTGTGATTGTTGGGTCTCTTGCAACTGAAGATGGTGTGCTGGGTGGTAGAATCTGAAACTTGGGGCTGCTAGGCCTCCATGGTCTCAGCAGAGTGGGTCATTTGAGTCGTGGTTTCTTATGTTTCCAGTAGAATTTAGTTGTGACAGAATCTACAGTGTTAAACCCATGTGATGGAGGTTGGACCAGAGTCATAGAAAAAATGGTTTGTTTAGGGTAGTATGGTCATTTTTATTGCTGCTATTCTTCCAATTAGTGAGACGGGCGTGTTGTTCCAGCAGAGAGGTCTTCTTCCATGCTTTTTAGAAATGTTGCTTGTGATTCAGACGGGACAGCTCTGACCTTTATTATATATATATATATATATATATATACATATATACATATTTTCAAGCTGTGTCTTAATTTTCTGTATTCCATGTCAGATTTGCTCATGTATGGGGATGTTGGGAGTATAGATTTGTTTATTATGTTCCAGTTTTTGTTGTTTTTCTTTGTTCCTTTCTTTCTTGTGTGTGGAGTATGAAATGATGTGTCCCCTAAGATCTGCCTTTCCCGTTTCCCGAAGTACTGATGGTGACATTTCTGAGGAGTCGCTGAATTCAATGAAGGATGTCCACTCTCTGGAGAGGAAGATGTTGAAATCTTTGTCTGCTAGAAGTGAAGTGTTGAACCGCCAGTTACTTGGGGGGGTTGGGACTGTTTCCTGTACTACATTAAAGCTCACTGGGCCAAGGTCTGAGATAATCATTGGATGAATTGTTATGAATCTGTCTCCTTCCTGTGTGTGTGTCCAGGTGTTGTCAGTCACCAGCAGTGCAGAGTACTGTGAACAGTATGTAGCCTACGCCTGCCGAATGTCTCGTCTGCTCAACACTCCAGGTAAAGCATCCCTCAGAACTAGCCTCCGCACAGATGTCACTGCTTCACCTGCAACTTTTCAGAAACCAGGAGAAGACTTTGCTTATTTATGTATGCAAATTAGTCATTAAATTGATTCTTTTGAGGTTCATGTGTGTGCGCCTTGTTAATTTAACTGGGCTTTATTGGCATGGGAAACAGATGTAAACATTACCAAAGCAAGTGTGAAATAAAAACATACATAAAAGAGAAGAGAGATGTTAAAATATATACAGATAAGTAAGATACTAATAATAATAAATTGTAGATTTGCAGTTAAAATATAAATACAAGAAGTGAAAATTAAACAATTTTTTTACGAGAGAGACTGTGTGTGTGTGTGTGTGTGTGTGTGTAGGTCATTCACTGTCCTTCAGGTTGAGGCATGTTGATATATACTGGGCAGCAATATGCCCTGTCTCCTTCTCCTCGGAGTATTTTTAATGTTGAGAGCTCATTTAGCTCTTTGAAATCTGAGATTACAGAGCTGAACTTGTTAAAGTAAATGTTCCTTATTTCATTGAATGTTGTATGTTGTAGGAGGAAGTGCATCTCTGTCTCAGCCTCACACTGACCACATGTTCTGTTTCCTTTTGGTTGCCAGGATTTTTTGTGTCTTCCTTTTTCGACATCTAGTGTGTGGTCACTGAGTCTGTGCTTGGTCAGGATCTGTCTCTGACAGATATTCTGCCAATTCATAATCTCTTTTTAGGGCCAGATAACATTCTGATCTACTTTGGCTTTTAGTTTCTCTCTCTCTCTCTCTGATGGCCGCCCACCATTGAGTCTGGTTCTGTCCGAGGTTTCTGCCTCTTAAAGGAAGTTTTTCCTTGCCACTGTCGCCAAATGCTTGCTCATGGTGGGATTTGTTGGGTCTCTGTAATTAATATTATAAAGAGTACGGTCTAGACCTGCTCTGTAGGAAAAGCGCAATGAAATAACTTCTACTATGAATTGGCGCTGTATAAATAAAACTAAATTGAATTAAGCCTCTAATACAGTGGGGTACTGTTACAACTTTGAGGCACACTGTGGTCCAAAGATGAAAGGCTAAAGTTCGAAGATATCAGCAGCACTATATATCAGCAAGAGATTGGTGCATTTATGGTGCATGCAGTTCTGCCTACCTGATTATTCATCCTGTTATTACCAAGCACATACAGTAAGAGGATTTCAAACCCACATATGGTTTTGATGTGATACAGTTGTGCTGTGTATCAGAGTACTTATTATTAATACAGGATCACAGGTTCAAATCCATTAATGTGAGCAGGATATTTTCAAATTAAAGCACGTAGTCTGACTTAAGAATTGATCTAATGAAAGTGAAAGTAAACTGACTCCATGCTGTTGGTTTGACTCTCAGATGGCGTCCCGTTTACCTGGTGGCTAGGAAGAGCCAATGAGAGGCATTCTTACTGGGGGGGTTCAGGACCAGGGATACAAAAGTGTTCCTGTGGTATCGAACACAACTGTACTGACCCCAGACACTACTGCAACTGTGATGCTGACCTGCGCACCTGGTGAGTCGACCACGGCTCAGCAGCTCCTTACCTTCACTAAAGCAGCGGTGACAGCCGACAGCACTGATCTCATGACTGCTTGGACTAATAACACTGTTACCACATGACTACTGTATCCTACTGATAGAAAACCAGGATGTCTGTGGATTCTGTTAGATTTCCATTGTATGTTGTTTGTTTCCAATATACATGTTTTCTTATTTCATACTGTGACCACACAAAATCCAATCCAGATTTTGCATTGATTATACAAGGAATTATACTATATATTTGGAAGTAAAAGCAAAGGCAAATATCACTTTTATTACCAGGACTGTACATTTTCAACTTTAATCACATGTTGCAGTGCTTTTTCCTAGTTCAGCTTTGACTTACTGTATTTGTTTATTCAGTGTTCATTTTTATAGGGACAGGTACAAACTATTTGCAGCATGCACAGATTAGTCTAAATGTACGTGAGTCTACTTTTGCAACCTTGCTCATCTTTTTGACATGTTTCTCTAATTTTAGTTGGAAATTCAACCTAAGACGGAGATGTTTTACTTCTGAAACTTGTTCATTCTAGAGTTTTGTCAGAGAAGTAAAATGTGAAAAAGTTTATAAAGGGGAATATTATAACTATATTAATAATATTATTAACATGTCAAATGCCCAGAAAAACTCAAGTGGGGATTTAAGTTGTTCTGTGAAAAAACAATCAGTACTCTCTGTAGGATAATTAGGGTGGAAAGCAAACTATAATGTGTGTGTATATACATATATATATATATATATATATATATATATATATATATATATATATATATACAATAGAAGCTATTATATCCTAGATATACTTATTTACAATAGCTCTTTATGCACAGTACATATGCTCAGTCACTGATGCAGTAGACCATTTTAACAGATAGGTCAGCTGTGTTTATTTCCAAGTTACGAATATAGTTTATTTTGACATATGTATAAAATGTGTGTGATTGGCGGCTGGTGTTGCTGCATGCCCAAATCTAACCAGTGTAATCAGTAAAGTCATAACAGAGCCAGGCTGTAAAAAATGATTTATTGACTTGGAAATCAGTCCAATAGTCTAAAACTGCTTCAGATACTGTCTAGTGTAATATGATCCTGACTTGACTGACAGGTGTTTGTCTCCCTGTGTGTGTGTGTGTGTGTGTGTGTGTGTGTGTGTGTGTGCGCGCAGGAGGGAGGATGCAGGCCTGTTGGTGTATAAAGACCATTTGCCAGTCAGTCAGGTTGTGGTTGGTGATACAAGCAGAGCTGGATCTGAGGCCAAACTAACAATAGGGCCACTCAAATGCCAGGGCGACTGTGAGTGTCTGTCTCTCACACTCACACACACACACGTACACACACTCACACACTCAACAGACAAACACACATTATTCTTTCACCAGAGACTTTGAGATATTTCATATCATCAGAGAAACATTAGTATTTTGTCCGTGTCCTACTGTTGTTTTCTGCAGGGAACTACTGGAACGCAGCATCCTTCACCAGCCCTGCCTCCTACCTCCACTTCCCTTCCTTCAGAGGAGAAATGAGCACCGACATCTCCTTCTACTTTAAGACTTCCTCCACTCATGGAGTCTTTCTGGAGAACCTGGGAACCACCGACTTCCTTCACATTGAACTCAGAGGTGTGTCTGGGTGTGTACGCTGCACAAGATGTTAGATTAAACATTGCTAGTTGAGATGTGGGTGCTTTTTTACCCAATCAGTGCAGATAGATATTAATCACCATGAGGAAGGTATGCTGTGCTCTTTGCAATGTCTGGGACTGGAAAGTACATTTACTCAAGTACTGTACTTAAGTACAAATTTGAGGCACTTGTACTTTACCTGAGTATTCATTTTATGCAACTTCTATTCCACTATACATCTCAGAGGCAAATATTGTTACTTGTTACTCCACTACATTTGTCTGACAGCTTTAGTTACTAGTTACTTTTCAGATTACAATTTTTCATACCCTGCCTGTCCAGTGAAACCACGTATCTCCAAATGTGGTGATTTTGAATGTTTGTGATGAGCTGAAGGATGAAGAGTTTCCTTCATGTGCTGAGAAAACTCTCCTCCTCCTGAAGCTGAATAAACTCTTTAACCCCCCCTCGGATCAGCTGGGAAACGCATCGTCACAGAGCTGAAAACAGGCTGTTTCTTTTTAGAGATACGTGGTTCTCACAGGACAGCGACGCTACAAACATATGATGACCTTATAGACCATGATGCATTGCTGCAGGTTAAACTACCCAACAGGATATAAAGCAGTTAAAATGAGCTCAACCTGAAACATCTGCAGCAGTAAAATGCAACACACACATGAATGCAGCAGGAATATGAATCCAGAAACATCAGATATAATAAAACACTGACAGGAGCGTTTACTGCACAGGGACGACTTTTACTGTCACACTGTAAGTGCATTTTGCTGATACTTTCACAGTGTGGTATTGCTGCTTTTACTTAAAGGTCCAATGTGTAACATTTAGGAAGAGCTATAGGCAGAAATGGAATATAATAAGTATGTTTTCATTAGTGTATAATCATTTGAAAATAAGAATCGTTGTGTTTTCGGTAAGCCCTTTATATCTACAGAGGGAGCAGGTCCGCTTCCACGGAGGTCGCCATGTTGCACCATCATGTTTCTACAGTAGCCCAGAATGGACAAATCATACTGGCTCTAGATAGGACCGTAATTTCTTTTACACGCTTGGAAGGGGAGGGCGAGGCGAGCAGTATTCAAATGGTTGCAAACTGCAATTTCACCGCTAGATGCCACTAAATCCTCCACACTGGACCTGTAAGGGACCTGAATACTACTTCTACCACTAGAGTTATCCTTGGCGTTGCGCATGCTGGTTAAAGCTCCTTTTGAGCCTTTGGACCAGGTCCCACTTAAGTTGTTATCCACCAAAACAGCTTTGCTTTTGGCTCTGATGTCTGCCGAGAGAGTCAGTGATCTGCCTGCTCTCTCTCTGGCTTCCTTGTACCTCAGGATTCAAGGATATTGTAGCTCTGCTATTTTGCGCCCTAACCCAGCCTATACACCTAGGAGCATCACCAGCTCGTTCAGGTCGAGATTGATAACTCTGGGGGGGGGTTTCCGCATGAATCTGAGGAGGAAGCTACGTCTTGCTATGTTGCGTGCACAGCAGGCTTTCGCCATTCCCAGCGTTTGTTTGTGCACTACAGAGAGCAATCCCAGGGGCTTCCTCTGCCTGCACACTGGCTGTGTGAGGCTGTTTCATAGGCGTAACCCTCGTCTGGGATGGATCCCCCAGAGAGCATCCGAGCGCATTACACCAGAGGGATTTCATCCTCTATGGCTTTGCACAGCGACAGTGGAAGTCATTTGCACTGCAGCTTTTTGGTCTTCCCCATTCTTTCATTTTTTTACTGTATTTGTGGGATGTCGGAGTATGGACTGGTTATTGTTTTACGTGAAGTGGCTGTGTGTTTGTGCTTGTGGGTACCGGATGGACCCAGTGGGTCATGGACCACATGCTGCTTTTCCCTTATCCCACTACCGATAGCCTTAGAGGGCTGCATTTATATCTATTCCTTTCTGCACTATTTATGTCTATGTCTTTGTCTTAGATTCTCTTTTTCTCATTTCTGGCCATTTCGCTTGTGTGATTTTCTTTTGTACATTTTGTATGAGCATTTTTGGGGGGGGGGGCTGAGAACGAGAATTTAATTGGCAACTACATCACTGTAATTGTTGTGCATATGACAAATAAAGAACTTAACTATGCTCATAGCATCTGGAGTTACGGTATGTAACTAACGGCCAATGGGGAAACTCCACGACTCGACCGACCGAAGGGCAGTAAGTCAGTGACAGACTTTCGCGTTTATAGGGCTGGCCTTGCTTTGCTGTGGTCCAGCAAAAAAGAGTGAGTTTTCAGAAGTGATTTATAAGATACTTGGATTTGGCTTGCCTGAGATGCTCAGGCAGGACTTTCAAAGCTGAGGGGCCTGGACTGAAAAGGCATGTTGACCAAAATACTTACAGTAAGCAATCTTTATTTACCCAAAGTCCATTTATTTTTTAGAGATTTTGGTGGCAGTAATTCCAAACAAATGAGAAATCATGGATGGACCTGGTCTCATCCTGAAGTCTTAACTAATGTTTGATTTTCATCCCGGTGCTCCCAGGAGGCTCGGTGGTATTCTTCTCTTTTGACGTGGGCAGTGAACGGCTGGAGCTCAGTGTCCACTCGCCAGTGCCTCTGAACGATGACCAATGGCATCGTGTAGAAGCTGAGAAGAACATCAAGGAGGCGGTACTGCAGCTTAATGGACAGTACAGAGAGGTCAGACCCACCCCCCCACAGGGACACGCAAAACTGGAGTTCTACAGTGAGCTATATGTTGGTAAGACACACATGCACACATACACCTGATGTACTGTAGTGTTCTCCACAGATGTCACATGTGATGTTATACACCACCCCAGTCTTCCTGTCGGGGGGGGGTCCTGTCTTTAGGGTGTATCAGCAGAGATCTTATAGTGTTGAATGTGCTGACTCCCTGTGACATAAAGACTCGATGTTCTGACAGTCCAACCAAGTGGGATGGTCCTGGTGCTCCCCGTTTCACTTCAAAACATGATGCACAAACTGTTTACCAGTTAATAAATATGTATGTTTGTATAACTACAATTTCTTTTCAACAATCGGTGTAGTGATGAAAACAATAACGAATTCTAGAATTTATGCCTGACCTTACCAGTGACTGATGACCATCTGAACATAAAGTAAATACCTGATAAATTCAACTTGGTCACGTGATACTTGGCTATGAGTTGAGGAGTGCCTGAGAGCACCAGTGCACAGAAAGGTGGGTGAAATGCTAGAGAAAAGGTGGGACCACTTGGGAGTGTAGACGGGACACCACACAGTTGTTGAAGCATGAATGAAACAGCTGTGTGTTAGTGCTGAACTAATACTATGCTTCATGTCTTATTTCCCAGGTGCCTCGAGTGGTCAGAGGGGTTTTCTGGGCTGCATGCGGGCTCTGAAGATAAATGGTGTGACCTTTGACCTGGAGGAGAGGGCAAAGGTGACTCCAGGGGTGAATCCAGGCTGCCAGGGCCACTGCAGCAGCTATGGGATGCACTGCAGGAACGGAGGGAAGTGTGTGGAGCAGTACAATGGATACTCCTGTGACTGCTCCCTCACTGCGTACGACGGACCCTTCTGCACCGATGGTACGGGTCCAACACTGACTTTTTATTATTTTTATTAGACTGTATTACATCAGGTTAGATTAGAGAATGTCATCTTTCATTACATTAGATTAGATGCAGCAACAAAGAGTGATCAACACTTTTATGGTTTTAATTACCCTTCCTTCTCCTGCTGCTGTTTCTGTGTGTGTGTGTGTGTGTGTGTGTGTGTGTGTGTGTGTGTGTGTGTGTGTGTGTGTTAGATGTAGGCAGCTACTTTGAGACAGGAACCTTGGTGCGCTATGACTTCCTGCCAGAGGCGGGCACTTTTGGGTTGCGGGAGGGGAAGAGCCTATCAGGTGTTGGTGTACCTAGTGAGGCCAACCTGACTCAGGAGGAGCTGGTGTTCAGCTTCAGCACCTCAAGCGCTCCCAGCATCCTGGTCTACATCAGTTCCAGGACTCAGGACTATGTGGCTGTGGTGCTCAGGCACAACGGTTGGCTCATTAACAATCTACCTGATCCTTTTTTTTTTAATGAATTTATGTAAAAAGATTATATGAATTGCTTTTACATTATTATCCTGGGTTAAAACATACTTTATATCTGTGTGTGTGTCCAGGCACTCTCCAGATCCGCTACAGTCTTGGGGGACTAACAGAACCTTACACCATAGATGTTGACCATCGTAACATGGCCAACGGACAGCCACACTCTGTCAACATAACTAGGAAATTAAGGGAGATACGACTACAGGTTGGTGCTTCCTGCCACTACAGTAGTACCTGTTATACCAAATACTGTATGCTGCAAATACGTAGAAAAAAGGATGCCAGATTGCAATCAATCTTATTTGCTTTTTTCTGAGAGTGAACCATTATGTAATTGCCACCCCCGCCCCCCCATTCTACCCATACCCTCTCTTTGTTTGGAGCATGTGGTCAGGAATTACACATTGAACCTTTAATGACTCAGTTCACCTGAATTTGCAAACTGTGAATAGTTTCCATTGGAACTACTTCCTATTGAAAAAATAGTTCCAATGACAACTGTTGCATGTTCTGTGGAAAAATATACTGCATGGATAAATACTGCGAGAGGAAATGAAGAATGAACAGTTCTTGGTGTTAATGGTGTTAAACAGAGCAGATTAAATTTATCAGTTGAACTTGTCACTGTTCCTTTCCTCTGTCCATATTCTCCAGCTGGACCACTACCCAGTGTCCACATACACCCTACCTGAGGCCTCCGACACCCAGTTCAACTTGGTCAAAAGTATCTTTCTCGGAAAGGTCTTTGGTAAGTGTTTAGATGAGTAGAAGTGTGTGCGGATCCTACTCAGATGGGATTGATTTCTCTAAGGGATGTTGGGTGATTTTTTAACAGTAGATAGTAGAGAGCTGACAGGAAATGAGGGGACTCCAACTGGGGGCATTGCAATTACATGGTCAGTGTCTTAAACCCCTAGGCCACCAGGGTGCCTCCACCCCACCCCCACAAAAAATGTATATTTTCTTCCATGCATCAATCCCGATAAACAGTAGTAGTAATGAGTAGTATCTACTTACTGAAGTATTGATCTGCCTGTCCCTGGAATGCACATCAAATATGCAAGAGGCTCCTGCCTCCCATTCCAGGGACAGGCATAGAGATGAACCTGTTCCCTTTTTTAGAATATCTTTGCTACATTGTGAATTATTTTGCATGCAATGTAAAGTGCTGATGACGATATAAACGATGATGATTTACGATATAAATAGACATATGGCTTGAGATCATCTAAAAAAATGCTCTTAATTAAGCTTAAAACAAAGCTAATTTCCTGGATCCTGAACAGCTGACAGGAGATACAAGGTTTTCTTGTAACAACAGTCAGTCTTTTAAAAGGTAACATCGGGCCCTGAAAAGAGTTTCAGTTGTGCTGCTTTTTTGTAATGGTCTAAAAGTGTTATTGCAGATAAAACCCTCGTTGTGTCTGTCTTGTAGAAACAGGACAGATTGACCCCATCCTAATCGAGCGCTACAACACGCCGGGCTTTGTGGGCTGTCTGTCAAGAGTTCAGTTGAACAGTGTGGCGCCGTTGAAAGCTGCGCTGCGCTCGGGCCTGGCATCACCCGTCAGCACCCATGGGATTCTGGTCCCATCCAACTGTGGAGCCTCACCCTTGACCATCTCTCCCATGGCCTCGGCTAGTGACCCCTGGCACATAGAAGCTGGTAGAGACACAGACAAACACACAGTCAAAATCCAGTTTATGTCAGAATTCAAACAGATAACAAATGTTTGTTTTGTCCACAGCTGGAGCTGTTTTCCCCCTCAGTGACGACAAGACCAGTGGTGATGGAGTGGATCGCAACTCTGCTGTAATTGGAGGTAAATCTCTTTTATTTCCACTAATTGTTAGTGCTGTGGGAACAGTCCTTAAAACTGTGGAACAAAGACCTGACTCCCCACAAATAATAACTGTTTCCATCAACACGGGGGGGAAGGGGGGTAGGAGAGAGGGAGTCACAATGCAAATACCACCTAGAATTTTTAAAATTGTAGAAATATAATTGTAGTATTAATATTAATAAATTATTAATAATAGGAATGACAGCTATAGGAAAAATAATGTTAGTATTAGTAACAGAGCCAATGACAACAACTGTAGTAGCAGTTGTTGAGCAGGAACACAGGGGCAGCAGGTGGCCCACAACCACAGATCCAGACTCTGCAGCTCTGGAGGCAGAAATACCTGCTGAAAGCGACAGAAGGAGAGAGGAGAGAAACGAGAAAGCACAAAACTACGGGAGAGAGAAGATATCGAGTTAGTAACATGCAGTAATGGGATAAAAATGCATAAAGATGGAGGGAGAGAGAAGGAGAGAGGAAAGAGGTGCATGATGGGAAGTCTCCCGGCAGTCTAGGCCTATAGCAGCATAACTAAGGGATGGTTCAGAACTCACCTGAGCCAGCTCTAACTATAAGCTTTATCAAAGAGGAAAGTCTTAAGCCTACTCTTAAATGTGGAGATTGTGTCATCCTGGGAGTGCAGTGTTCTAGTCAGGTAATAAGGTATTGTGAGCTCTTTAAGATATGATGGTGCCTGACCATTAAGAGCTTTGTAGGTGAGGAGAAGGATTTTAAATCCTATTCTGGATTTTACAGGGAGCCAGTGCAGAGAAGCTAATATTGGAGAAATATGATCTCTTTTCCTAGTTCTTGTCAGTACACGTGCCACAGCATTCTGGATCAACTGGAGAGTCTTAAGGGACTTATTCAGGCAGCCTGATAATAAGGAATTGCAATAGTCCAACCTAGAAGTAACAAATGCATGCACTAGTTTTTCGGCATCATTTTGACACAGGATGTGCCTGATTTTTGCAACGTTGTGTAGGTGAAAGGCGGCAGTCCTTGAAGTTTGTTTTATGTGGGAGTTAAAGGATAAATCCTGATCAACCAGTGAGAGGACAGCTGTCTGTGACATAACCTGGAAGCTACTGGTGATGAACAAAAATTATGAAAAAGGCTGTTGTGTTCAACTGATTTACATAAATCACAAACAGTGTTTCCTAGGCTCGTTGTATTGTTTGTCCACTTGGTTGCAAGATCCAACTCAGGCCTAGATTTGAGCCAGGTCTAAATTATATTCAGTCTAGTGTGGTCCTGTTTTATTGCTGCTGGTCTCTGTGTCTAATACCCAAGTGGATCCAAGTGGGCTCTCTGTCAGCTCTGATCACGGAGTATTGCTGCTCCACAACGGCTGCTCGTTAATTGGAGGAGCATTGTGCTGCTGCCAGTGTGGGTGTTCTCTCATTGTTGACGTCTGTTTGGGTCCAGAGTGGGTCTCATTAGGTCTATTCGGAGCAGTTGTCTTTTTTTGAAAATTAATTTATGCACAACGGGTTTGGGAAGGTTTTTCAGACCCGGTCAGAAATGTTGGACTCGTAAGGACCTCTACTATACTATACTTTCACATTTCAACTTTCCAGTCTTTTGTTATAAATTAAGTGCTCATTTGTTTTGTTTCCAGGCATCATCTCCATGGTGATCTTCACTGTCCTCTGCATCATGGTGTTTGTGATTCGCCATATGTTCCGTCATAAAGGCTCCTATCACACCAATGAGGCCAAGGGAGCGGAGTCAGCAGACTGTGCTGACGCAGCGATCATCGTCAATGACCCAGCCTTCACCGAAACCATCGACGAGAGCAAGAAGGAGTGGTTTATCTGAACCCCTCTCAACAACATGGACACATGACGTTAGGATGTATGTAGTTTTCTAAGCATAGGGAGTAGTAGTGAGGTCACCACCTGTGGAACCTCGAGAATGTACTGAGCGGTTTATTCAAAAACTTTATGGACAATGGACACCGTGGCATTACAGCGTGGGTATTAAAGCATAGGGCACAGTGCTGCCTGGCAGAGCCCGTGTGGAGGTGTGGAGGGGTTTATTTTAACTTTATTTACAATGGACAGTGTGACAGGATGACAGAGGACGGTGCCATGAAGTTAGATAGTTGGATGAGTGAGTGTGTCCATTAGCTTTTATTTTAGTAGTTTTTTTATATAATTTTTTATTTGTTTTCAGTTTAACTTATGTAATTTATTTATTTATTCATATTTAAATCATATATTTTTTCATACGTTCTTTGTTTGCATTTATTTATTTTTATAGATGAATATCTTGATGCCTTTGTGCGATGTGCTGGTATTTCACAAAATTATGGCATTAATGGTAATGATCATTAATCTATTAATCCCATTAATCCTCCACATCTGTAGCAATGCTCATAAATTCCAGGGTTTTTTATATTAAATCTCATGTTTAATCATTTGCCTTATTTTACATTAATTTCAGTAAAGTTTAATTTTAGCCTCAAGACTGAAAACTTTGGTGTCTGTGTGTGTGTGTGTGTGTGTGTTAGTGTACTGACTGGCTTGCTTGTCTGCAAAGGAGACTTTGGTGCATCTTTTGGACTAAGAACCGGGGGGGGGGAAAGCAAACGTCACACTTCTTTTTGCATCTACATAACTGACAGTGACTTTTGAGCATTGATTGTTGAAACTCTTAATGATTGCATCTTTTATTTTACTGTTTGCTGCCAAATGAGTTCATACTGTTTTTGTTTTTTTTTTCAGATTTCTGAGGCAGAAGCTGTCGTTTGTTAGCAATGCCAGTACACGATAATGCAAAAACGTTTGTCTAAAAGTGATACCACACACCGTAAGGCTTCTTAACATAATTGCTGTTTAAGGACACTTCTTGTGTGCCATTTGACCCAGAGTCAGATAAGATTAAGTTCAATGTGTCCAGTACAGAGACAGGTGGAGGGGGTGAGGTTAGCCAAGCTTAGCACCAAGATTGGAAGCAGGGGGGAACTGCTAGCCTAGCTCCATCACAAGTGAACCAATACACGTTTCAACAACTCCAAAGCTATCTGATTTACTCATTGTGTGTTGTTAGCTAGAAAGCTCCTTCCAAGAGTCAGCTTTGTTAACAGTAGAGATCAAACCTGACAGCCCCACTATGAGGACAGGACTTTTGGTGTTTTGGTTGGTCAAGAAACATCCTGAACACTAACGGCACCTACAACCACTATGTATTTTTTCTGTTTCTACACAAGATAACATGTGAAACACATCGTGGAGTTGTTGGAAGCCGGCCTGTAGTCAGGGCCACTTATGTCAAGTCTGAGACAAGTCCAAGTCTGAGACAAGTCCAAGTCTGAGACAAGTCCAAGTCTGAGCGGTTTTGAGATAAATTCAAGAGGGGGTCGAGTGCAAATGGGCTTGACATAAAAACAAAAACTGTTGTTTTTAGTGAAAGTCAACTGTGATATAACTTCAGTCACTCATGTCAGTCCTCGAAGTTTGAAATGTGATAGAAACAGGAAACAACTTGAGAACAGCTGCCACAGGAGCAACTCGCATTAGAAACAAAATATTCTTGCACAGTGTTACAAGCTAAGTCTGATATCTTGGTTTTTCTACAGTGAAGACACACCATGGAAAACAATCAGTATCTGCACGTGTATGTGATATTACAGAATTTTGCGGGGTCTGGCCGCTGACAGGCAGCAGTCTGCCAGGAGAGCAGCCAGCCATGCCGTCCTCAAAACAGAAAATAAAAAGCTAACTGGTCTCGGCCCAGTCGACCAAAGACAAGGTGAGACCTGAGGCTGAGATCGAGACAAGTCAAAACATCCACAAGACCAGGACAAGTGTGAGATAACAGAAAAAAACATGTCGAGACAACTTGAGTACTACAGCCCTGGTTGGAAGGCGTTTGGCCAGCAGTTTCCCCCTGCTTCCTGTCTACTGGACCCGCCTCTCCACACTGGATGAGCGATGATAAGTGAGATGATTGACAGCTGAAACTGATACTGATCATCTCGTCTAAAGTAACAAGCAACACAAGTAACTTGCCAAAATGCTTGTTTCTCTTTTCTTGAAAGAGACACAGAGTAATCACCCTCTACTGGCAGCATGTTAGGAATTACACTTTCCCCAGCTACTGAGAAACTCTTTCCTTTTTCCATTTAACGTAGTATTTTGGAAAGAGAGATTCACCAGTGTTAATGATATTAATTAGTTCAGGCTTAGTGCATTTGGGGTTAGGATAGTATGGCAGATGTGGCCATGCGGAGGACTGAGGCCAGCTTCTGCCTAATGGGGGGCGGCTACACTAACTCGTGGCCAGAGGCGGGCTGAAAGGACTGTTCGTTCAGCATTCTTCCAAAATCTGCTCTTCAAAAACCTGAGCTTTGTCTTTGATTTTTCTGAAGTAGGATGATGTTTCTGGAAAAGAATGTTACCCACATACAAAACTATGGCTTACATCCTGACATTTGATTGTATTGCATTTGTATTTCTTTGACTGCACTGCAGAGTAATCGCATGCTGTTTGACACTGAATGACACACACATTTCTGTTTGATAAGCCACTGGATCATCGCTTTGCTTTTTCTTCATGTTATATGTATAAAACTTTGCCTAACTGTTGTTTTGTTGTAGTTGATTTCTCATTATTTGTGCTATTCTCATTGTCTTGAATGCTTCCTCTTGGAAAGACCAGTAAAATATCAGTACAAATCTCACTCTGGCTTTTATTAGATTTTTGACCAAACACAGCTGCATCCATTTGATTGACATCTGGAAGAGAACTAACCTGATGATTGCCCCCATGTTTAGACAGAAAATGACTCCAATGATCCAGACCTTGGAAGACTGTCCAATCCAACCCAGGAGACTGGGTTGGATTGGACAGTCAAACAGACAAAACTAAAGGAAGCAGACCCAGACACGTGGACTGGCTGATGTCGGTTACCAGATTTCATGGAAGAACAAATAAATCTACACTTACTAGATTTACAGAAAGTGATTAGTACTGATTAGAATTGGTCAAGATATTTGTTGTCAGCTGCATATTATACAATAAACTTTGACTGTATACCACTTTTCAAGTTACAAGTTGCTTTACAAAACACAAGGCAATACAAGAGAAACTGAGATAGTGAAATGATAAAAGAATCACTTAAACGCATATTCAGTTCAGTTAAAGATAGATTCCTTCTGTTCACATCAAGTCGTGTATTTGATTTGATTTTAAATTCAGTCCGTTTTTTACATGATATATTTACACAATTACATACCTCACAGAGGACTACTGAGCCCCCCAAGGCCGCGGAGAGACTCCTTTTGCATTCCCTCGCAATACTTCTCTTCTTCCATTCCTTCTGACCATATGTCTGTTTGTAATGGAAGGTAGTGTGGAGATTCTCAAGTTAATGCATTTAGCATTGTTAGTGGACACCTCACCTTATTTGCAAAGACGTTTCCGAATGAAACATTATCAAACTTCTGGGTCGGAGCTGTATGTATTAGGAACATCTCCACTCTTACAGCATCGGGCCTTCTACCAAAACCGGTTTCAGCATTGCAGGTGGTTCAGTGCCGTCTGCTCAGACTCTGTTTGCTTTATGAGGTAGATTCAGCTGCACATCTGTAATTGCGCCTCTGGAGACGCCTCCTCTTCCTCAGTGGAACCCCTCTGGGGTCCAGCACACGAATGAAACAGACGGCATCCTGCAGATTACCGTACTGCTGTCTTCTGGAGAGACCTCTTGATCTGAGAATTCGTTTAAGGTTACTTTCACTAATTACATAACAATGCACGCCTCTTGAGCAGTAGCACTATATCAGCATACTTAATGCCCAGTTCAGATGAGCGGAAACAGACATATGGTCAGAAGGAATGGAAGAAGAAAAGTATTGCGAGGGAATGCAAAAGGAGTCCTCAAAAATATTCTCGCCGTGACCTTTATGGGGCGCCGTAGAGAACCAATCAAATACCTTGTTCTAGGTCGACCACCGAGAGGTTGCTCTCAAACAGCCAACAAAGTGGTCAGTATCAGTATCAGTGGTACATGATATCAAAGTTTAACACCTAAGCATACAGTATGATGGTGATGAAGCAAGCAATGCATAAGGTAAATACTGTAACTCCATAGAATCTTCTTCAAGTCCTGTGTTAGTGTGTGTGTTCACAAAGAAATGATCATATTTACCAGTGATTAATGAGTGCAAGCAGCTTGTAAACACTACTTGGTCACCAAACTCCCTGCGCTCTCCAAATCTATTAGTATTCAGTATTCGGGCAAGGGGTCTTTGGAAGGGGTGGGTCAGACCTGTTACAATGTAATGAAATGTAGTCTTCAAAATCTTTACAGTGACTATTACATAAGTTTGTACATCACTGAGATTTATTTTAGAAATGACTAAAATTGAAATGAAAGGCAGGATGTGCAACTGACCATTGTGAGGTCTTAATTGTCAGCAATTAATTTAAGCACTGTTTATCATATTTACTAAACTATTTATCAGTGTTTGACCCATTCACATTTAGTCTCATTGCAATGCAGATTCTGTATGACTTCAGTGTGTAGCCATACAGTACTGCTGGCTTCTCATCATGTGATCCAATGTTAACCACATTCTGTTGTTAACTAACTTATCCTGACCAGGCCTGAAACTAAATGGTGTAATGAAATGTTGGCTTATTAACAATGAAAATGACAACAAACAATATTCTGAAAAACATTTATTGGCTCTAACGTACAATAAAAAAAGGATCAAATATAAATTGTTGTTGTAAAACTCACATAACTCCAGTCTTTTCAAGTGTTCATTTAATCAGAGGGATTCACAAACACATGCATTAACTCAAACATGCAGGGTGGTCAGACACTGTAACTTGTGATCATCAAATTCCATCTAAAATATTTCTTACATATGACAACATTTAAATTTTAAAAAAGTACAAAAAAGTAAGTCAAATTGTTGTACTTTTGAGTATTTGAATGGATCCCTGGAGTGAATAAAAGGTGTTCAGTAGGCCGTAGTAGAAATAGAGAAATACAGTACAAATACATTTTTGTTCCATTCTCATTTAGAGGTGGAAGAAACCCTTCCATGCCTTTGCCAGGGTAGCTAGTTGTCTGACTTTATCAAGATGCCAAAGTACGCAGTCACGGTCTTCAGCTTGTTGTTTAGGAAGTTCTGCTCCACCTCCACCTTCCCTCCTGGACCAGCCAGAGAGGCTATCTGTGGAGAGATGCACATAATGTATCATCAGACAGGTTGCTCCAGTCCCTCAAAGCGGTTGGTAAATAATGTTAAAGCAGACCAGAATAGAAAGGAAAGACACATTGTTGTGTTGTGGTTGCAGATCCATTTAGTTATTTCAGTAATGTTCTGACTAACTTTGAATAATCTGCTATGGTAACCAAGCACCTGCTGTGTTAGAACCCTATTGTTTTTTGCTCTGATTATTATTATTAGTAGTAGTAGTATTTCCACCAAATATGATCTGAAACTGGTTCTGCGGTCCAAATTATCGAAGGCACAACTGTAAAATTTTCAAGGCAGGTACTAGAGGAAGAAATCTTGGGAAAAATGCTTTCATACAGCTGCTTCTAGTAGACCACAAACATTGCTGCCCATTAAATTTAAAATAAAAACTTTTGGAACCTGAAACCAAATTAAATAACATTAAAATGACATTCACTGTCATATCAAACTTGGTAAAATAAAGTATTACAATGTCAGAGAAAAGATGCTTCCCGATTGCCCAGGTCAGTGCACGTTAAGCTCAGAGTTCCGTCAGGAGCTGGGACCCCAGTATACCTGCTGACAGGTCTACTTTGAATTGTTTTATGCAATGTAATGTATGATATTACAGAGTAAATGATGTTAGTGTTCTTGTGCAATAACTAATGGCCTGTTCACCACTCACGCACACACACAAAGACAAGGAACATACAGACCTGATCCATGTCAGCATTGCGAGGCAGAAAGTACACTATGTTTTCTGATATCAGTGTAGCCAGGCGGAAAATCTCAAATGTGTCTACTGTCAAGGATGAAAACCAATATTTAATATAAACACAGTCTACTTTTAAAAAACATTTCTATTTAAGGTGCATTTAGGACTGAATGGTGAGTATATTTAGATGTTTATATTTCTTTTGTATAAAGCAGTAATTTTGGTGACACTACGTCAGACAGTCTGGTAATTTCTTAAACTGAGATTTGTTTTGTTGCACTGGATTGCATTATATATGCAGGTATTTAGTGCAGTTGGTGTGGTTTGAAATTCATTATATTGATAAGGTGTTAATGTTATTTTGTCAGGTAGACACAGCAAGAGACTGTATAGAAAATAATATTGTATTTTCTCTTTAGCAGTTGTGTGAGGCAAGGGAGCTTGAAATAAATGTAGGTAAAACTGAAGAGCTTAATTTATCCAGCAACACACAAGACATTCACTGCAGTGTTTAAAAAATGTTTCAAAACCCTGCTGAGATTGTATCTACTTAGGAAGTTAATTGATTTCAGAGCTAGTAAGCACACAGTGATGGGTGTGGTTGGCTATGGTCAGAAGTGTGCTCGGTTGCACCTGTAACCACACCCAACAGTGATGTCACGTGTACGTCACTGCAGAAAAAGTGAGAAGTTAAAAAACAAGATTTTCAGGGGGGTTACGGTGATCTCTCTCACCCTTTGCACCTGTACTTTTAGCTTTTACCCTCAATACTTCCTGCTTTCTTACAGTGCAGTCGCTTTTGCTGCTTGCTCTCGCCTCTGCTTGCATTCTTTTGCTTATATTCAGAATCAGAAATACTTTATTGATCCCCGAGGGGAAACTCTTTCATCACAGCTGCTCACTGTCACATCAATGCACACAGGAATAGAAGTACTAAGCAAATCAGAATATAATACACTATAATACAGGTAAGATAAATGAAGTACAAAGTGGATATAAAATATAAAAGCTAAAATACGTCTAAGTACCAAAGTGGATTTAGAGGTTGATACGTATGTACGCTATAATACAATGTAATAATATAAGTAATAAGTAATAGTGCAATAATGAGTACTGTCAAGTTAAGTGTAGCAGATTAACCAGATTATTAGAAGGTGGATATTGCACAGCAGTAATAGAAGTATGAATAAATATCAATAAATAGGGAAAACAGAGAATATTGCACAATATTTCACTGCAGTGATGTTAATGATCCAGTGTCCAGTTTAGTGACTTCGGGTCATACAGACTGACACTTAGAGGGAGGAGTTAAAGAGTCTGATGGCCACAGGCAGGAATGACTTCCTGTGGCGCTCTGTGGTGCATTGTGGGGCAATGAGTCTTCCTCTGAAGGTGCTCCTTTGTTTGACCAGCACGTCATGGAGCGGGTGGGAGACACTGTCCAAGATGGCGTGTAGTTTGGCCAGCATCCTCCTCTCTGACACCACCGCCAGAGAGTCCAGCTCCACCCCCACAATGTCACCGGCCTTACGGATCAGTTTGTTGAGCCTGTTGGCGTCCGCTACCCTCAGCCTGCTGCCCCAGCATGCAACAGCATACAGGATAGACCCGGCCACCACAGACTCATAGAACATCTTCAGCATTGTCCGGCAGATGTTGAAGGACCTCAGCCTCCTCAGAAAATAGAGGCGTCTCTGGCCCTTCCTGTAAAGAGCTTGAGTGTTCTTAGCCCAGTCCAGTTTATTGTCCATGTGTACTCCCAGGTACTTGTACTCCTCTACAATGTCCACACTGACCCCCTGGATGGAAACCGGGGTCACTGGTGCCTTGGCCCTTCGTAGATCTACAACCAGCTCCTTAGACTTTGTCGCATTAAGCTGCAGATGGTTCTGCTCACACCACGAGACAAAGTTACCCACCACAGCCCTGTACTCAGACTCCTCACCACCGCTGATACATCCCACCACAGCAGAGTCATCAGAAAACTTCTGAAGGTGGCAGGACTCTGTGTGTCGTGGCTGAAGTCTGTGGTGTAGATGGTGAAGAGGAAGGGAGAGAGGACAGTCCCCTGGGGGGCCCCAGTGTTGCTGACCACGCTGTCCGACACACAGTGCTGCAGGTGCACGTGCTGTGGTCTGCCAGTCAGGTAGTCCACAATCTAGGACAGAAGGGGGGTATCCACCTGCATCGCTGCCAGCTTCTCACCCAGCAGGGCTGGCCCGATGGTGTTGAAAGCCCTGGAGAAATCAAAAAACATGATCCTCGCCATGCTTGCCAGCTTGTCCAGGTGGGTGTGGATGCGGTTCAGCAGGAAGATGATGGGGTCCTCATCTACCAGGGCTGGTAGGCGAACTGAAGGGGGTCCAGGAGGGGTCTGACCATGGGCCGCAGCTGTTTCAGCACCAGTCTCTCCAGGGTCTTCATTATGTGGGAGGTCAGTGCCACCGGTCTGTAGTACTTGGAGCCACTGGGACGCGGCGTCTTCGGCACAGGAACGAGGCAAGATGTCTTCCACAGAACAGGGACCCTTTGAAGACTCAGGCTCAGGTTGAAGACATGGTGAAGGACTCTACATAGCTGGGGGGCACAGGCTTTTAGCACCCCGGGGCAAACGCCATCGGGGCCTGCAGCCTTGTTTGAGTGGAGTTTCATCAGCTGTCTTCTCACCTGGTCAGCAGTCAGGCACACAGCAGAGGTTACAGGCGGGGGAGGGACAACGCACATACTGGGTGAAATTAGTCAGTGTTGTTGAAATACTGACATGAAGTAGTCATGTTGAAGTCACCCGAGATTAATATGAATGCACTTGGGCGTCTAGAGTTGTGCTATGGCGTTGTGAATGGCGTTGCACGCCAGTGCCGGGTAAGCAGAGGGGGGGATGTAAACTGCCACCACAATGGCATGTGAGAATTCACGTGGCAGATAATATGGCCGGAGTCCCACAGCTAACAGTTCAATGTCCGGGCTACAGATACTCTGCTTGATAGTAAGGTGACCAGTGTTACACCATCTGTTGTTAACCAGAACAGCAAGTCCGCCACCTTTCCGCTTAATGCTCCCGGTGTGATCCCTGTCGGCCCGAACAGTCTGAAAGCCGTCGATGGAAACGTTATGGTCCGGGATATCCTGGTGTAGCCATTTTTCTGAGAAGCACATAAAACTACACTCACAGAACCCCACCTGACTCCAGGCTAATGCTGTTAGCTCGTCCATTTTATTTGCCAGTGATCTCATGTTGCCCATGACGAGAGAAGGCAGACACGGCTTAAATCTCTTGTTCTTAAGTCTCTTTTGTCTGGACCCCTCTCTCTTCCCTCACTGCTTCGTTCCACCTCTGCATCCTCTGTGTGTCCTCCTCCAGATCTCAGCGGGGACATCGGTTGTCCTGGGTGCCATACCGCTCGGCTTCAGCATGATTAGTTGTTCCCTGGTGTAAACAATGCGGCCAAACAGCCGTTCTGCAGCGGTGCCCTGACCGAGTAGCAGGAGAAGAAGTTTCACAGCGAAAACAAATACCAAAACACTCTCATTTTCGTAAAGAGCGTAGTTTAAATTATACTTACACAAAAGTTACACAAGTTTTGAAGAAAAGGGAACACCCAAATGTGGAAAATATCATACTGCACATAGGGACCAATGATGTTGTGGGACAACAGTCTGAAGTGCTTAAACGGGACTTTATTGACTTGTTGAACGCAGTCAGCTCTTTGACTGCTGAGGTGGCCTCTACCACCAGTCAGAAGAGGAGTTGAGAGATTCAGCAGATTGTTGGCACTGAACACATGGCTCTCAACTACATGCACCGTCCATTCAGTGCAGTTTATTGATAGTTTCAACTTTGTCTGAGACCGCAGACAAGTCACGTCAAAAGTCACGAGTAAAATAGTTCATCTCTAACCTATTTTACTTTCTGCATCACCCATCTGTTTCCTCTGCCAAGGACAAGATACAAGAGGAATCAAAACAGGAGGAAGACATAACACAGCATGGCAGAAACCTTGAAGGAGAGCTACCCCAGCCCCCGGCTGAAGAGAGCTTTAATCATCAGAGACATCAGAGCAGAGAGGAAAAGTCTCCACCCCCCTCACCAACAACCACCAGTGAGGATTCACCTTTTTCACCACTCAAAACCCCATCCAGGTCACACTCATCTCCAGTCACCCTTTCTCCCTCCTCCCTCCTCTTGGAGTTCACTGACCACATGAAAGAGCTCGTCACTGCTGGAACCAAAATTACCCCCCACACTACTCCCATTTTTTCTCCCCTAAACACCCCTCGGCGCCCACTTCCACCATTGGCTTTAAGACACATTTGTCACAGTTACAATTTTGCCTCCTTCGACATGTGTTGTCACTGTGTCCAATTAAAATCAATTCAAATAGGATGACACAATTTGATCCTATTAACCATAGAATATTTAGGACATTATACAACATCTGAAATCCTCTTCCTGCTGCCTCAATATTCTGCCAACAGGCTTTTTCAGAAATGTTTCTAACTGCATGGCCTCAGATCTTCTACAAATTGTCAACATGTCTCTTCTCTCATGTGTCTTCCACAGGCCCTGAAAACTGCAGTCACCAAGCCACTCTTAAAAAAGAACAATCTAGACACGTCACTAATGAACAATACTAGGCCCATATCAAACCTTCATTGAAAAAGCTGTTTCTCAACAGCTGAACAACTTCTTGGCATTAAACAGCTATTTTGATGTCTTCCAGTCAGGTTTTCGGGCACACCACAGCACTGACACTGCTCTTGTTAAAGTATTCAATGACATCCACTTAAACACAGACAGTGGCAGAATTTCAGTCCTGGTATTATTGGATCTCAGAGCTGCATTTGACACGGTCGACCACAACATATTACTAGACCGACAGGAAAACTAGGTGGGACTTTCTGGCACAGTATTAAACTGGTTTGAATCCTACTTAAAGGACAGGGGCTACTTTGTATCTATAGGTAATTAAACATCTGAGCGGACAAAAATTACATGTAGAGTTCCCCAAGACTCCATTTTGGGGCCTCTTCTGTTTAACATCTACATGCTACCACTGGCTCTGACTATGGAAAACAACAAAATATGTTACCATAACTATGCAGGAGACACACAAATTTACATAACCAGGGGACCATGGTCCAATACAAGCACTGTGTAAGTGCATTGAACAAATCAATGATTGGATGTGCCAGAATTTTCTTCAATTAAACAAAGATAAAACTGAAGTAACTGTTTTTGGAGCCAAGGAGGAACACTTAAAAGTCAGCACTCAGCTTCAATCAGTAATGTTAAAAACAACAAATCAAGCCAGAAATCTAGTGTAGTCATGGACTCAGACATGAATTTCAACAGCCACATTAAGACAACTACAAAGTAGGCCTACTACCACCTTTAAAATATATCCAGGACTAAAGGACTTATGTCTCAGCAGAATTTGGAAAAACTTGTCCATGCATTTATATTTATCTCCAGTCGACTCGACTTCTGTAACGGTGTCTTTACAGCTATAAAAAAAAAAAAAAAAAAAAAAAAAAAAATCGATCAGACAGCTGCAGCTGATTCAGAACACTGCTGATCGCGTCCTCACCAAGAAAGTGGATCACAGGTCTTTACACTGGCTTCCTGTCTGTCAAAGAATTGATTTTAAAATACTACTGTTGGTTTATAAAGCACTGAATGATTTAGGGCCAAAGTACATTTCTGATCTTCTGCTACGTTATGAACCATTCAGACCTCTCAGGTCGTCTGGGACAGGTCTGCTTTCAGTCCCCAGAGTCAAAACTAAACTTGAAGAAGCAAGGTTCAGTTTTTATGTTCTGCTGCCACTCTCTCAGTTCTTTTAAATCAAGGCTGAAAACTTTTCTTTGTGCCGCTGCCTTTTATTAAATCGAAAAATTAATTTCTTACACTGCACTGTAATTTTTACTCTCCTGTTTTATCTTGTTTTTATTTTCTATTTAACTCTTTTTAACTGTTTTTAAATGTATTTTTATATTGCCCTATGTTGCTTTTATGTTTTATGTACAGCACTTTGAATTGCCCTGTTAAAATGTGCTATACAAATAAACTTGCCTTGCCTCAACAAGGCATTATAGGCAAGTAAGAGGCACCAACACGGTGTAAAGCAATTACAGTAATTCCTGCCAAGTGCAGGCAGAATATTCAATGCAGCCTCTTATTGTCTCTTATGCCTCCTAGATATCTCTGTTAAAAGGAATGTTGTTTGTTGATGATTTGTCTATGCTTGTCCTCATCAACTGTCTCATGTTGTTTTTAATGCTGTGTATTGAAGTCAAAGAAAATGTTCCACATTGTGGACAATCCTAACTAACTAACATCAAGTGTCAATTATCACAGATGTGTTTGGTACCCTCCAGTAACTGAGAAGGCCAAGCTTTCAAACATGGGAGTATTAGACATGTGTGGTAAACATTATTAATTCATTGTAACAAAGAAAATAATTAAACAGGAGAGATTCAGTGGTGGGACGTGAAATGTTTCATGCCACTGGCACCGGACACTGCCCCTCCTAACAGAGACTATAATAACAGAAGAGCCCCAAAGATCACTCTCTTCATTCTTTGCTCTTCTTGTTCTTCTGTTCTTCTTCTCCTTTTCTTTTCTGCTTTATTCTACTTCATCTACTCTACTGCCTTCCTGGTATGTCAGCCCATCCCTGTGTTGCCCTGTTAACTCAGAACTCAGTTGGACCCCTGAGCCCGACAGAACGTGCTGATGGACGGCATCAAGCAAACCTTGCTAGCCCTCCTAAGTTGTTCTATTAATTGGCTCATTTCCCTTTCTGAAGGGTGGTGCTCCCGAGGTGAATTTAATGCAAGTTAAATTTTGTTACTGAGTATAAATACTGATCATTTCTCATAGCTGAAGTGAGTGTAATCACTGTCATCGTTTACCAATTGATGTGTTTACGGTACACGAAATATATAATAATATAACCCAGTCCATTACAGCAACAACACAAACTACAGCCTCAAAGAAACCTTGATGATATTGTGTCAACAAAACTTTTGCAGTTAGTTGCAGAGCTATTGTATTGGAATGCATTAGACTGATGTTGCATAATAGCTTGAACCCTTGTAAAATGAAGATTATTACATAGTGAGATAAAACATGACCTCAAAATTTAATTTCTTTTGGCATCCTGATAGTTAAAGGAGTAGTTTGACATTTTGAGAGATATGCTTATTCACTTTCTTGCAGAAAAGATGCAAGAAAGTGGTGAGATGATTGATAACACTCTCATGTCTGTATGGTAAATATGAGCAGCCTGTTAGCTTAGCTCAGCATTAAGACTGGAAACGGGGAAACAGCTAGCCTCTGTCCAAAGGCAACAAAATACACTTACCAGCACCTCTAAAGCTCACTCATCAACCCTCCTGTTGTCCTCATATTCTGTACACTCCCCGTGTCCTCCGGGTCAAACTGTCCCGCCATCACTAAACCCCCACTTAGCACATGTAGGGCAGTATGCAAGCGCACAGCCTTTGCAGATATATTTCTTACACCTGCAGCACACAGTATGTGTTTTACAGTCCTTCTTTGGTGGGCAGATCTGACACCTCTTTCTCTTACTTGCCCCAGCTGAGGCAGTGGCTGGGCAGCTGGATCCTCAGATTGATCCCAAGATCTAGCCCTCTGCACAGCTTTCACAACTGCTGCCGATGCTCCTGTGCATGGGAGATGCTCCCGTCTTTCGATGAGTGGAGTTACAAGTGCCTTTCCTAGCTGCTCCAGGAACACCCTCCTCTTGTTCCGCTTACAAGGCATCCAGCTAGGGTTGACCTCTCTCCATATCACAAAGGCATTGTAGGAGGACAAATCAATGATGTTGTGGAAGATGACCAGGGGCCAGCGAGCAGTCATCCTTCTGCAGCTGTATGCTCCAATCACCTTATCTAGGTTGTCCACACCTCCTTTGTTGCTGATGTAGTCTAAGATGATGGCTGGCTTCCTGTCCTTGTGATTGCTAATGTCAGCCTCTGTGTGCAGTGTGCTCAGAAGTACCACATTCTTGTTTTTCTTTGGGAGGTAGAAAACTAGAGTGGTTGTGCGCGTGAAGGCGAACTTTGATGAGAAGACCTCTCTGTCCTTTGATGCAAGCAGTGAAGGTGGGAGCTCAGGCTTGTTCTTTTGAACTGTGCCAACCATGGTGATCTTCCTCTTCAGGAGCTGCCATGCAAGTTCGTAAGAGGTGAAGAAATTGTCACATGTGACATTGTGACCCCTCAGTCCCTCTGTCACATCAAGCACAACCCGCATCCCCAGTTTTTTCTCTGGGTCTCCACAGGTCGGCTTCCCGGTGTAGACTTGCATCTTCCAAGCGTATCTGGATTTTGTGTCACAGACCACCCATGACTTGATCCCATATTTTGCTGGCTTGCTGGGCATATACTGCCGGAAAGGACAACGACCTTCGGACAGACCAGATTAGCATCGGTGATTGGTATCAGTGTCACAGACCACAGTCACAGTAATCAGTAGTGCAAATCCCTTTTATAACAGCTATAAATAAATAATATATGCTACCTCTGAATGGCACCTGTTGCTCATCCACTGTTACGTCAGGCCCTGGGTTGTAGAGGTATGGCAACCGCTCCACTCACTTGTCCCAGATGTCTCTGGCTGCCAGTTTGTCTGTCGCATGTCTTGCAGGTCTTGTCTCACGGTCATCAAATCATAGCAGTCTTGAGTAACTGTGAAAGAGTTTGAATGGCATCGTGGCACGGAAAATCGCCCTTCCACTCTCTGCATCCCATAGACTAGCTGCAGCCTCACCTCTGGACCTGTATACACCTTCTAAGATTAGCAGCACTATGAAGGCATGTAGATCAGTCTCATCCATTGTTTTCCAGCTGTCTCCATATTTTTGAAAGCCCTCCAGATTTGTCATCTCCAGGATGATTTTTTCTATTGCTGGTGTGATGAACAGGTAGAATGTTGAGGCATTGTCATGGGTATAAGAAACGACATATGTTGCGGGTCCTGGGGTCATCGTCGTCACATTTCATTCTGCCGTCCTGGCCTGTTTGTTATATGCTGCCGAGGACCATGTTATTCTTCCATTTTTTGACAGGAACATCTCTCTTTCAGCTTGAGGGATTTCCTCTTCTTCTTTGTCTTCTGAAGATGATGCATGCTCTGGGTGGTGTGTCTGGGACAGCGGGAGGGTTAACATGTTATATCTCATTTGTTTAATCCATACGAAAAGTGTCAATACGACGTTTTGGGGGATTATGGAGGTTATGTTACAAATAAAACAAACAAAATATAATGTATGAATTAGTGAACTTTAGAGGTGGTATTTTCCAAAATGTCGAACTATTCCTTTGAGATGCAGGGAAACTTCCTATGATGCACTGAGCTCCTCTCTCCTCCTCTCCCTCTCAATCTGTATGCATTTTAATCCCAATAATGCATGTTATTAACTCGACATCTCTCTCTCGTAGTTTTGTGCTTTCTCGTCTCTCTCTCCTCTCTCCTTCTGTCGCTTTCAGCAGGTATTTCTGCCTCTGGAGCTGCAGAGTCTGGATGTGTGATTGTGGGCCACCTGCTGCCCCTGTGTTCCTGCTCAACAACTGCTACTACAATTATTATTATTAGTCTTATTACTATTATCATCATTGTTATTCCTATCACGATAATTCCTATTCCTAGCATTGCACCATAGCAATAATATTATAAAGAGTACGGTCTAGACCTGCTCTATAGGAAAAGTGCAATGAGATATCTTCTGTTATGAATTGGCGCTATATAAATAAAATTGAATACCATATACTGACATCCCCAGTTCACATCTGGCCAGGGAGCTTTGTTGCGTCTGGATGATTTATGTGTACATGCAGATTTGGATGATATCAAAGTCTCTCTCTCTCTCTCTCTCTCTCTCTCTCTCTCTAGTGTGACCTTTCCTAATGAAAGAAAGATTAATACAAAAAAACAAAAACAATTCCTGTTTGATTAGATGCTGTTTTTTGCCTGGACAATGTACAGCAGTACTGAAATGAAAAATAAATAAATACTGAAATAAAATGTGTGTGGACACATTAAGAACACTCCAGTTAGGACATATATTTTAAAACACAAACAACAAAGACAAAAGGGTAGACTGACAGAAATGTACCAGTGTCAGTAATGCTCTAACACCCCCCCTGCTTCTACATCAAAGGATATCCATCAGGCTCCATCATGGTCTTGATGTCAAACACCTCAGCAGTCAGGTAGTCTGGTCCTCCCCAAGGCGGTGACAGGAAGACCACATCGCCACGAAGATGGGGCGCCAGCTGAAGGAAGTCCCCTTGCAGGAATTCTATTCGGTCTGCAACCCTATAAACCATAGCATTGTGCCGCGCCAAGTCCAACCGCACCGGGTCGATATCAATGGCCAGGACTGAGAGTATGACACAGAAAAGAAAGCAGGAGAAACCTTGCTGCAATATATGTACAGGAACATTTCCAGTCTTGCATTAGGACTCACTGGACAGTCAATCACAAGGTTAAAACAGAAACATTAAAACCTGGAGGCAGATCAGAGGCTTGAATGTTTTTTGTTAGTCTAAACTATTTTGTATCACACTTTCTGGGCTCTGTTCTATTTTCTTTATACATGCTCCCTTTGGGATACATTATTGCGGATCATAATGTCAAATGCCACTGTTATGCAGATGACACAATTGTATATCTCTGTTTCTTCAGATGAACACAGTGATTTTAGACACAGACCTACATTTTATTTGTCGTCTTAACAAGGCTTAGGGACATTACTAAAGTTGGACAATTTCTATTTCAAAATAACGCTGAAATGCTGATACATGCTTTTATTACAGGAATACTTGATAAATCTATAAGAAAATTTGTGAATTCAGAATGCTGAAGCCAGGATTTGAACTAACACAAAAACAGAGTGACCAGCCCACTACTTGTGACACTGCACTGGCTACCTGTATCTTTTAGAACTGATTTGAAACTCCTCTTGTTTATAAAGCCTTACGTAACCTAGCACCTTCCTGTACCAGTAACTGCCTTTTATTTTATGTTCCATCCCCGTCAACAGTAGCTCAGCAGGCCATTATCAGCCACAGGCAGCCTGTGATGTAACTTTTAAACAAGAGCAAGAAACATAAACATACAACCCCAAATCATCACTTCTATTACATATGGAAAACTGATACATTTGCTTTACCATTCAGTACTCAATTCAGGAAATCACACCTAAGCCCAGTTCTTGTCTAAACTATAAAACTATATATTCTAAACTGTTCTTGTAGAAGTCAGTAGCAGACAAATGACACTGATGGAAAAAAAGTTTCACCATTGATATTATGAACTGATAGAGGTGAATGAAGTGCAAAAAACACACACTCCCACACATACATACACACACATAAGGCTTACCTCTCTTTCCAGTGAGGGCAAACTGGATAGCGTTTCCTCCCACACCACAGAAGGCGTCTATGACCAGCTGAGAGTCAGAGAAGCTGTGCTCCACCCTGAGGGCGATGTGCTCAGCAATCCTCTCCGGTGTCACAGAGAACCAGCCCTCTGCAACACACATGTTAGTGATGTGTGTGTGTGTGAGACAGAATCTAAGAAATTCTGTGTGTTAAAGCATTTGCTGCATTATGAAGTTGACTGAGTGAAATCTCTTTTTACTAGAATGGAACTGTGAGGTCGAAAGCTCTGATTTTGTTAGAGCAGCCCAAATGTTATCCCAGCTCACTGTTCATGTTTTAAAGGTCAGCACAATGCATTTCTCAGAGCCCCTCAGTATGGATATTATGAACAGCAGCAAGCCCTCCAGACCAAATGAACAACATGGATTCAGTTACAGTATGTTAGTCACTGTCATCTGTGTCTCCTCACTTTTTAAATTGCAGCCAAATTTCAGTGCTGCTGATACAAGAATGTTTAATGATCCTTCCCTTTAAATGCATAAAGGACACAAGTCTATATACATTTAGAACTATTCAACTGAAGCACACTTTTAGGCTACAAAATATTGTAAAGTGATTTAACTTGTAAATGCATAAGCACAGTTACAAAATGTATCATAGCACTTACAAACATCGAAGTTTGTCTTGCAAGCCAGTTTAAGAGAATGGTACATTAACTGTGGGTCCTTGATGAGAGACCAAACTAGACAAGCTGTCATTTTTGGACTTGTGTGTGCGCTGTCAAGGATCTTTCTTAAAGCATCTTTAGACACATTTGACAAGAAGTCAGTTGAATTCATAATGTTTCCAATTTTCAGTACTCTACTCTGCTGTTACAAACAGGAATAAACAAGCACAAATCACACTTCTCAATCTGAATTAAAACTAGACGTTGAATGGAGTCTGAATCTGACCTCTGTGAAGTGGAGCTCTGCATCCAAATGCGTTTTCACATCACCTGCTCATTGACACACAGCTCGTGGACAAGAGGTTAACAAATGTCCTGCTTTTAACAGCATGATGTGCACACAGACTATAACTACATACTTTCACACAGTCGGCATTTTTAAAATCACATGCAATGTTTTCTAAATCACACTGTTCGCACACAGTAAAGCATTGGATCTGTGTCAAATATCTGTCTGAGTATTGAGTTCATGTATTGAGTGCATGTGTTCATGCCACCCCAGCCACTTCATTGTCCAGCAGCTCATACACTCTGGTCAAACCAAATTGAATAGACCTTTATGGTCCACAAAGAATTAAATTTAATGAGCAAAAACTATCAATTAACAGACAATAATTATAATTATTATATAATTATATGATATTAGCACCACAAACACGTTGTACATTGTCTCGTCCGCACCACAGAATGTGTTTCCTCCAGGCGCAGCTTGAAAACTTAAAAGACAGATTCACATTTTTTTCAGGTCAAGCCAACCTTAAAACAATATGACATACCCACGTGTACATTAAAAGGTTTATGGTCATTATATTTATTCCTCCTTCCTAGAGATCCCTTCCTAAAGTGAATTCAGTGTAAGTGATGGGGGACAAAATCTACAGTCCTCGTTCTGGGTAAAAAAGTTTAACTGAAGCCAATGTAAGACTTCAGCATTCAAAGCTAATCAAGCGAATTTATGCAAATTTATTAAAAAAGAAAAACTGAAATATCACATGGTCATAAGTATTCAGACCCTTTGCTCAGTATTGAGTAGAAGCACCCTTTTGAGCTAGTACAGCCATGAGTCTTCTTGGGAATGATGCAACGAGTTTTCCACACCTGGATTTGGGGATCCTCTGCCATTCTTCCTTGCAGATCCTTTCCAGTTCCGTCAGGCTGGATGGTGGATGTTGGTGGACGGCCATTTTCAGTCTCTCCAGAGATGCTCAGTTGGGTTTAGGTCAGGGCTCTGGCTGGGCCAGTCAAGAATGGTCACAGAGTTGTTCCGAAGCCACTCCTTTGTCAGCTGTGTGCTTAGGGTCATCGTCTTGTTGGAAGGTGAACCTTCGTTCCAGTCTGAGGTCCTGAGCAATCTGGAAGAGGTTTTCTTCCAGGATCTCTGTACTTGGCCGCATTCATCTTCTCTTCCATTGCAACCAGTCGTCCTGTCCCTGCAGCTGAAAAACGCCCCCGTAGCATGATGCTGCCACCACCATGTTTCACTGTTGGGATTGTATTGGGCAGGTGATGAGCAGTGCCTGGTTTTCTCCACACATACCGCTTAGAATTAACGCGAAAAAGTTCAATCTTGGTCTCATCAGACCAGAGGATCTTATTTCTCATAGTCTGGGAGTCCTTCATGTGTTTTTTGGCAAACTCTATGCAGGCTTTCATATGTTTCGCACTGAGGAGAGGCTTCTGTCGGGCCACTCTGCCATAAAGCCCCGACTGGTGGAGGGCTGCAGTGATAGCTGACTTTCTGGAACTTTCCCCCATCTCCCTACTGCATCTCCGGAGCTCAGCCACAGTGATCTTTGGGTTCTTCTTTGCCTCTCTCACCAACGCTCTTCTCCCACGATTGCTCAGTTTGGCTGGACGGCCAGGTCTAGGAAGAGTTCTGGTCATCCCAAACTTCTTCCATTTCAGGATTATGGCGTCCACTGTGCTCTTAGGAACCTCGAGTGCTGCAGAAAGTCTTTTGTAACCTTGGCCAGTTCCGTGCCTTGCCACAACACTGTCTCTGAGCTCCTTGGGCAGTTCCTTCGACCTCATGATTCTCATTTGCTCTGACATGCACTGTGAGCTGTACGGTCTTATATAGACAGGTGTGTGCCTTTCCTAATCAAGTCCAGTCAGTTTAATTAAACACAGCTGGACTCCAATGAAGGAGTAGAACCATCTCAAGGAGGATCAGAAGAAATAGACAGCATGTGAGTTAAATATGAGTGTCACAGCAAAGGGTCTGAATACTTATGATCATGTGATATTTCAGTTTTTCTTTTTTAATAAATTTGCAAAAATTTCTACATTTGTTTTTTTCTGTCAAGATGGGCTGCTGAGTGTACATTAATGAGAAATAAAATGAACTTTTTTGATTTTAGCAAATGGCTGCAATGAAACAGAGTGAAAAATTTAAAGGGGTCTGAAGACTTTCCGTACCCACTGTAAGTACTGTATCAAGACAGACCTGGAAAAAATGTGAAGCTCTCCTTTAAGCTTTTCTCTGGCTCAATTGCTGATTTGGTGCATGTCTTCTGCTTCACTCTGTCGCACACAGTTTATCAGGAATTTTTTCATGTGTTTCTGATGTGGCTTAAAATGTAGTACAATACTTGAAATAAAAAAATGCTGAAGTCATTTTTAAAAATGAAAAAGTACTGTCCACAAAAATAACAGTAACAAGAGTAAATGGAATAGTACTTCCACCTCTGCTTTCTGTCCTTCTTTCTGTCCCCACCGCAATTTTTTGCCTGAATTCTCACATTTGGGAGACATCTGACATCTAATTCCCTCTGTGGTTCAGCACCACCACTAGAGACCTGGCTTTAAAGGCAACCCTTTAAAAAATAAAATGAGACATTTTTTTTCTGTCCCAATGTTTCCTTATTCAGTGCCAAAATCTAAAGTTAATTATTTATTAAACGGGTTTCATTTGGTGCTGATAGCAATAAAGTGAATTCTTTGTTAGTTTATAGGCGTGCATGTAGAATGCAGACTAACCTCGGTCCAGCCTGATCCCTTCATCGAAGCGAGAGAAGAGTCTGTAGCGTTGAGCCCAGTATTTAGCCAGCTCCGGTTCAGCTGCCATCTCGGCTGGGACCTGCTGCTTCCTCGCTCGCTTACTCTTCTTCTTCTTCTTTGGCTTCTTTCCATCTTTCATACTCAACTCTACACACACATACATACATAGAGTCATCACTGACTGCACCAATTTTCACCAGGATTGTCTTATTTTTCTACTAACAAACACGTTATGTCATCAGAACCATTTGACAGATGCCATGATTACCACTGTTGCCTTCAGGTGCGTCAGAGAGGAGAAAGTCAGGAATTTCTAGACATCTGAACTGTCTACCAGGCTGCTCCTCGTCCTCCCTCTCACTATCCACAGTCCCAGGAGCAGAGCTGAAGCCAGGCTGACTGCACTTCCTCCTCTCCTCTCCTCCAGTCACTACTGCCAGACATGGAGGCTTGTCCTCAGCTTCCTGTGTGCTTCCTCCTCCCATCTCACCCCGGTCACATGGAGTCATCTGTGTCTCTCTCTGGTTCTTTTCAAGAAAGGTTTGGACCTGTGAAACAAACGCAGCAACACTCATACTAATAAATGTCCATTCTGCTACTTTCCATTTCTGACTGTCATTGATAATCCATAAGGGTGGTTTATTTTCCAAGCTCCCATCCTTTTGTTCGACATCTCAACACAAGCAGGTGGAGTCTGAATGCTTTCGTGTGATTGGATTGTGTGCAACACTGTGCCAAGGTCTGAGAGCAAATTTGATTTGATTTCACTTCATTATCAGAATATTTTTCTGAAATTTCTCTTGTGTCCCAAAGCGTACACTGTTTCACATACATAACACACAACAACAAAACAAATACTACGAACATATATTTCATCACACATTATGAATAAGTTGCTGCAGTACGATCCATTGAATCGCTCCCTTTTACATTCAGTGCTTAGTCAGTACAGGAACACTGAGACCTACTGAGAACCCAAACTCTGATTTAATAGTTTGACAGACTGAGGAAGAAAAGAGTTCTTTCACCTGTTCAGTCGAGCCTGTGGAACTCTAAATCATCTGTTGGATGTCAAAAGACGATATTCTTCAAATAAAATATGAGATGGGTCTGATGAAATATGACCAGCCAGAGACAATCCTGTCAGTATTTGAGCAGATTCGTAGCAGTCATTGCGTGGTTGCAGCCAACATTCAGGTAATTATCCGTCATGTAAAGACACTCAGTAGATGCTTCCTTTCACAAAAGCAAATCTTGTTTAGCTGTGTGGAAGCAAAATATGTTTTGATACAGCTCTGAGGGCCAGACTTACTAATGGCGTAGCACAAATGTGCGTTGCGGTTTACCCTGAATTTGCAGCCGCAAGAAGAGAAGGAGAGCTCTTACTGTAGGTACAGATCGCAGGTGGGATCTCTGTGAGATCAAGCTCAGAAAAGAAATGGTGACGTGATCGCATAAAGTTTAAACTCCACATTAGAAACATGTCTTAGTCATTAAATTACAATAGCAAATGATTTCTGGTCCCGATTCTTTCCGACCTGACTCTTCCAGAGGCTGAGAATCTTATTGGCAGCTAAATGAACTGGTTCAAACTGACCAGGCTGTATTCAGTGGAGTCCCGAAGCAAGAAACACCTGGAAGAAAACTTCAAGAAAGGAAAAGGTTCAAGAGTTAGAGACCAAGCAGTGAGCTGAACCTCAGCCTGATGCTGGTGCTGGAGGAGCACTGGGGACCTGTTTATTTACTGAGGAATTCTAACCAAGACTGCGAGAAAGATTGAGAAAGATGCAGAGAAATGTCTCACTGGTTGTTTTTGCATCTTTGCAGCCAAAATCATGCACGTCTCTGCCAAATGTATCAAAGTACCAAATGTTTGTTGAGCCTCATTAAAGGCACTTAAGGTCACATTTTAGTGTGTAGCTTTTGACTTTTCATCATGTAGATGATGATGATAGTGATAGCTGGAGAGAGACAGGGAAGGCAGGGGGAGAGAGAGCATGACATGCAGCTAAGGGCCCAGGCTGGTACGTGGTGAGCTCCCGGGGCGCCCCCTTGTTGAAAACACTGATTTTGGTTGATCTAAATTTAACCACATGCACCTTTAATTTGTCTATAATCACTAAATAAGAGGAGTTTGATGACAGCTTGGAACTTGTTGCAGAATCACAGGTTCACTGCACTGTGTCTCCCAGCTGGTCTGGGAACAACTGGGCATCCCCCGGGGGAAGTGTTGCCTCCAAGACCCCGGGTGGATAGATGTGCAGGACCCTGCAGCTGTCAGGTTGGAAATATCCAACATGGCAGCTCAGATGAGTCCACGCACATTACTTTACCAACCATAAATCCGTTCCAAGCAATCAAATCAGGACCTCCTTCCAACCGAAAACTCCCTTGCTGTGTTCCCAGCATTACAGGCGTCTCAGACAGTGGAAAGCCTTCGACGGTTTACAGGCCGTACCTTGAAGAGGGAGGTGCTGGTCTGCGGCTGTGTGTTGTCTCCACCCGTCTCTGAGAACCTGGTGTGTTTGCTGACGCTGCGGACGGCTCTCTTAGTCCACCACTTCCTCTGACGCTTCTGACCAGCACCACCTTTAAAGCTCAACACACTGCTGAACCTGAGATACAAACAGAAATACAAACAGAAATACAACCTCATCCAGAGAGACATTTAATGTGTATCAATCAACCCCCCCCCCCCCAGCAGCACGAGTGGATCAGACTTACAGAGGCTCTGGGTTGTGTTTGAGTCCCAGTTTACGCCAGGCTTCCTCAGGTGTCAGATGCGGGCTCTCCTCCACATCCAGCTCATGACTGCAGACAAACAGAAAATACTGCTTCAAGATTTAAATATGGTTATTATCTTCACATCTATATCTCTTTCTTTTTGCCAGTTTAGGCCTACAGGATAAACTTTATATTCTCTTATGGATGTTTATTTTGTTGGATTTCTTGTTTGCCAATATTTGCATGGTTTGAGACTTCAGACTTCATTTGTGCATCAGAAAAGTGTCCAGCTATCTCAGGGACATTTGGAATCAACTAGAAACATGAGGGCTTTAGAACTAATGTTCAACATTTGATGTTAACTTTAAAGCCATGGTTGTCACACCCAGCATTTTTGTGAAATTACCAAACGTTCAAGCTTTTTAGATATTATATATATCTAGATATTTCTGCCAAAGCCTTTTTGCTTTCTTTGACCAGTTTGCATCAACAATAAGCACTCGGTGTGTAAGCAAGTCTGGCTCTCTGAGATAACAACTGTGTGAGCGGTGAGGAAATGAGAGGGAGTGGTGCATCACAGCCCTTGCCATTATCCACTGACAGATCAGTTCAGATCTTTATTGCCTCACAATAGGAAGTTCTACAAAATACAGCAACAACCAAAAATGAGGACAAGCTGAAGCGCTCAGCTGTGCGGGGAACCGACAGCTAAAGGTGTAATTAAGAGTTTATTGCACGTGGGATAAATAAAAAATTAAACCTGTTGCAACTAATTTTCAGAAACCTGTATCTGACCAGAGGGGAGGTCTGGATTGTCTATCACAAAGACATAAAGACGACCTTCAGACTCTGATGAGACAAACTCACTCACTGAGAGAATCATCCAAACACACAATGCTTCCGCCGCTGGTGGCTACAGGCGCGTGCCCTTCCATCTTTTCATCCAGTTCCCACAAAACATGACACATTTGTGAGGGGGTACAGAGTCGGGGTGTGCCATGTCGCATCGTTCACAGTATATCCGTATCATTTTTTACATGAAACACAAATTCACATCGTGATAATGGCAACATTCCAACTAGTTGACGTACTGTTACGCACAGCAACAACAAGCACGGCTGTAAGCCAAAGTATCATTGCTACGCGCTCCGCGGTGGAGCAGTTGGGTCCAAACAGGGCAGCGACTTCAGGAGTGTGGAAGTGGTTTGGTTACAAAAGATCAGATGTACAACAAAGGACGGTAATATGAAGAAGACTAACAACACAACTAACTTATTTCCCCCTCAAGCAGAAGCACGAGTACGAAGAGAGACATAAATCCCGCGCGGAGAGCTCAACAGCTGTTGTGAGTTCTAAACCAAA